>NW_017306269.1:620593-641441 GCF_000935625.1 Nanorana parkeri
GCTTGGATGGAAGGCAGGTTGGGGAAGCTGGTAAATCAATGCTTGGAGGGGGGTGCAGAGGGCAGTGTCCTGCTAGGAAGGAGGGGCAGGAGGACACACGCTGATGAGTCACTACTGGGAAGGTGAATGCTGGATGAAAAAGGGGCAAGGTGAGTAGAGTCACTGCTTAGCGGGGGGCTGGGTGAGCATATCTGCTGAATTGCTGCTGGGAGGGGGTTTCTAAACTGCTGACTTACTGCTATCTTATAATTGTATTTATATCTTCACTTTATGCGACACCTGCGTTACATAGTAGTCAGAACAGACATGAGCAGCAGTGGAAACAGTTTGTCAATAGGATGCACTGAAAGACTGTTACATTCTGGAGAATGTAAAAATGAGCATAGTGCTTGTATTTCTGCATTTGTTGGAGGATTAGGATACAGCCCAGCTCCTTTAGTACATGCATTGGGACTTTTACAGTTCATGGTGACAAGTGCCCTTCAAGCACCACTGCTAGTGTACAGTGTAGCTTCACTCTCCTTCCCAACCTTGCTCTGGATGCTGGCTCATAATGGAACTACATAAAAAATACCTCTAAAATAGGAACTTTGCAGTAAATGACGCCATTTAAACCCTATAAAGCCAAGATGCAAAATTCTGTTTCCTGCAGTTTTAATGACCATTTCACACTGGAATGTTTATATGATCCTGTTATTGCCTCCCCCTGAAATGTGCTGGAGTCAGACCCCTCAGTACTCCAGTGTAAACAGAACCTAACAAATTCGTATCTAGCTTTCATGCATTCTACGGGACAGAGACAGATTCTAACTAAGGTACTCAGGAGATGTACTCCCTACTTGCCAAGCAAACTTCCAGTTCCAGCGTGAATACATGGAAGCACCCACCCTTGTACTCATTAGCAATGACAACTGTACAGTACAGACAAGGCAGTACTACGAAGGTCAACAGCAGCTTCAGGTTTGATATTTGGGCCCCACGTCTAGCAAAACATGAGCGGACCAATAAAATGTTCCTGGATTACTCCATATGATGTCATACATATGTATTCGGTATTTCTTGTCACAAAGGTTATGTCTGATTAGTCGATCCCCAAGGGATAGAGCAAGTGTGCATGTCAGTCACTGTTTTATAGTTGCCGTATTCTTTTACAGTCTGGGTTTTGTTAAGAGAAGCAGTTAATGTATGCTTTCCTAATCCCTCGTCAGCAGTCGCGGGCCCCAGCCTTACCAGTTTAATTAACGCTGAAATTCTTGTATTATTTTGGAGCGCTGATTACAGGCACAGTATAAGTGGAAGCCAGTTTTGGTTCCCGGGAGAATACCCATTCCACAATGGAGTGTATTCTTTTTTTTTTTTAACTCTCCATCCTCAAGATAAGCAGCAGGTCCTGGCTAGATTTCATTGCTATCAACACGCAATTCTTGGTCATCCTATTTTTTTTTTCTTTTTTGAACATTTGAAAGGATCATTTGTTAGCTGGAAATGGTCAATTTTTTCCCCTCAATCTTTTGAAATATAATTTTCAATTTTTAATTTGATTCATTTAGATGAAATCATTAATCAGGGTTGAAACTGAGTTAATTTTCTGGAAAATAAATGAGGTTGTTAGAGGGGACATTATTAAGTGGGTCCTTTTGTAAAGGAAGCATAATAGCTGAAAGTAGAAAAAAAAAAAAAAAAACCTACAGCAGTTAGGTTCTAATGTAGAGGAAAGAGGAAAAAATTATGGCTTTAAGAAACTGTAGTCATTTATTTTAAAAGGGAAATAGATACGGCCGTTTTAAGAATTAATGACGGCTAAATCAGTTGACCAAACAATTTATTAAGAGAGATGCGGGTATGGAGAATGTCAAGATGACTAGTCCTTGAGTGGTGAGAGGGCTTCAAGTGCTTGCGTGAACTTCAGACTAATGCAGTTAGCTTGTATTTTCCTAATATTCAAACTAAATAACAAAATTCCAAGGGGACCTGTCAAGAGGGCGATTACCCAATGTTCTTATCCTACTCTGTAGAGTACCACTGGAAAGAGTGCTTGGCCTGGGCGATCGCAGGACTCTGTAGCTTTGGGTTCTAGCTTAATGCTAAACCCCAGTCAATATTACATTTAAAATGATTATTGTCCCATTAACATAAAAACTATTAAAAAACAGCCTGGCCTGCAATTATCACCTTCAATCTGGAGCTTTTCCCCAGAATACTTCTGTAACAAGATGTCTTATGTGTTCAGTGATGGCCAGCGCCATTCAAACCATTTCCTCTAAGCCCAGGCTGTGCTTTACATGCTCTCAGCCTGTAACTGAACATTGGATGGAGAAGCAGCACAGTCCTTCTCTATTTTCTCTGCCTTTTTCTGCTATTGGTATGCTCGTTATCATTACATGAACTAATTGTCTCCTTGGACTGATTTTCCTCTGAGCTCTGCAGTACAGGTGAGGGGACCTGAAGCTTCACTTACATGTTCCCTTCTAACACCCACCCATTGGCTGGACAGTAAAAGGAGAAGCAGTACACTGATGGCCTCTCTCTGTCACTATGCTGTCTCCTCCTATTAGCATGTTTCTTGCACTGCATCACACATGACTATGACTTGCTCTTTGCGCTGCTTCTCCCTCCCACATTCTGAGCAGTGCTGTGCAGACAGCAGAGTAAACTGTAAGAGGCTGATAACAGATCAGATTCAGGAATTTATACCAATTCCATTTTAAAAATACATTTAATGATGTAGTAATGATTATGGAACTGCATTTGTATCTGCTATATCTGCCTGGAGTGTCATTGTATTAGTTCATGCAAGCAAAGAAAAGCACGCTTTGCCTTTCACCTGAAAATATGGCTTTTCAACACCCAGATAAGGAGATAGCTGTGTATGTTGAACACAAACAAATGCACAATTGGAAATTTCGAGTGTAAACATGTGATAAAGGAATTGTTGTGGAAACACGCAAACTTGCTTTGTGTGTGGTGTTTATCCATAAAGAATTAATTTGAACCTTTGTGTGGGGTGTTTGTCCAAGAATTCATTTGAACATATGACAACTTCAGTGTAAATTCAAAAACAACACCCTTTTCCATGAAAAAAAGTCTTGTTTATGAGGTGTGGCTGTAACAGTCACAAGTGGATGAACTCAGAAAATTAGGACTTGGGAACTTCTATTTCTCATCATGGCATAGCTGGGCAGGCCTAAATCAAAAACAGAAAGGCTTGGCTTATATGAACCAATAGAAATTTTACTTTCTGCGCTAGATGGTGCATGGACTACCAAAGATTTTAACTTTAAAAGTTTTATAAGAGGAAACAGATACATGAAACGAACAAACTTTCATATAGGAATCAATAGAAATCCAGTGCATCAGCAGTAGAGTTAGTATTAGAGTAGTAGAGTAATAGTGT
Source organism: Nanorana parkeri (assembly GCF_000935625.1). Classification (NCBI taxonomy): domain Eukaryota; kingdom Metazoa; phylum Chordata; class Amphibia; order Anura; family Dicroglossidae; genus Nanorana; species Nanorana parkeri. Next base: position 623,988 of record NW_017306269.1, read on the forward strand.
TAGTAGTAGAGTGTTTTATTGTGTTAGCCATCAGTTGGTGCAGAAAGTTTGCAGTTGAAGTGATACCCTTTATTGACTTAAAGATGGAAGCTTTTGGGATTCCTCATATCCCCTCTTCAGACTTTCAGCATTCCTTATATTCCTTCATCAGGTTTAAAAGTCAGAAGAAGGGATCTAATGAATCCTGAAAGCTTGAAGAAGGGATCTAATGAATACTGAAATCTTGAAGAAGGGATCTAATGAATCCTGAAATCTTGAAGAAGGGATCTAATGAATCCAGAAATCTTGAAGAAGGCAGGGGTGTATCTACTGCAAGGCAAACTAGGCATTTGCCTAGGGCGGCACTTTCCAGGGGGGGAAAGAAATTATATTATAAATTATTCATAAATTACTGCCAGTACTCCTGGACCTGGTGCTTCTTTGACTGGGCGACCAACATGTCCACCTATGCCGCCTACTCCTACATATATGCCGGCTGCAGCTCCTTCCTCTTCCTGGTCAACATGCTGTGCAATGTATTGGTGTGTGTGACTTTCATCCGGATGCACTGGCAGTTCATGCACCGGACCTCCCTGGGAAACCGGCACCCAAATCTCTGGCTTCAGGCAGTGCAGGAGCTTCTGCAGGCCCCCGGGGCTGAGATCCAGATGGTCATCGTTCTCATCAGCACCTCCATGGTGGTGAACTCAGGGAAGTGCAGCCTATAAGCTCCGTGCAGGGTTATGTCTCTGGTGCGGGGCAAGCTACAGAGCCTAGGCAGAAGATTGGAAACTGCAGAATTAGAGGGCCCAGCATATTAAGGCAGAATATCGGTGTTGCAGCTGCAGAACTAGAGACTAGCACAGCATGGCAGGGCAGGAGAGAATGATTATTGTAGCTGCTGGACTAGGGAGCCCATCAAGCCAGGAATGGAGAAGGTGGCTATTGTAAAGGTAGAACTAGAGCATCCCGCTACGTTGATAGCGCAACCTGTCAGAATCTAGATACACTGTGCCCGCTGTATCCCGCAACTGACAGGTTATGCAAAATGTCTTAAAAAGGAAGGGGTGGGACTAATTTAGATTAGGGATGGGGGGTGCTCGGGTTTAGTCTTGCCTAGGGCAGCACAAAACCAAAATATACCACTGGAAGAAGGGATCTAATGAATCCTGAAATCTTGAAGAAGAGAAGTAAGGAATCCCAAAAGCTTCAAGAAGGGTTCTTAAGAATCGCAAAAGCTGAAAAATTACTCTACAGAATCCTAAAAGCTTAAAAGATCTATGAAATTCCAAAAGCTTGCATCTCTAATAACACAAGTTAGCCAGTAAAAGGTATCACTTAAACTCCAAACTTTCAGCAGTAATGATAAATATCATTTAGCAGGAAGAACAATTGGTTCGTTTTTTTTTTGCTGAATCCACACTGACTGGCAATGAGTTTAAAGCCCAACTCCAGCCAAAAACCTTTTCCTTCTCGATTAGCTAACACGTGAACCAGGTAGTTCAGGAATTTGGTACCTGATACGTTCTTCGCTTTACAGTTTCTTTTCCTCATGCTTGTAAAATGTACCTTTCCTTTTCCAGCAGCTCAGAATAAAGCCTACTATGTGCTAATTCATAGATATTGAGCTTGGCAGCCTTATCTGGGGAAGAAGAAGGGATCTCGGAAGATGAAAAGCTATCCGAGTGACAGTGCCTTTATTAAGTTGTTTGGTAGCGGAATGCGGTGTACACAGGATAAAGTGACAGCTACACTGAGCATTTAGTGTAACAGAGAGGAGAAGTCATGCTTCCCTCTGTGTTTTCTTAGTTTTGCTTGGTTAAATTGGAGAATTTATGACAAGGCTGTATAAGGCTAAGTGCCTATCCGATGCTATGGTTTGATGGCGGCATAATTTTCCTAGGAACTTAGGCCGGGTAGTTTGATCGCTGGGCAATGAATTTATTGACCAGTGGAAGACTGGGTGACATGCCAGGGGGGAAAGGTGAGTGGGTAAAGTTTAAAGCCTTTCATTATGGATACAGTAGGGAATGGTTAAACCCCTGCCAGTCTTTCTTTTTTTTTTTTTCACCATCTGTATTCCATTATGGAGATTTCCTTTCACTTCCAGTTCTGCAGATGCAAAACAAGTGAGAAGAAACCTCTCCAATGTGATTAAAATCCACTCTTGTTGTCACCAGAAAGATTTCTCCCCCTAACTTTACACATTGCATTTGAAGCAATAGTAAGCTTGACATTACAGGTCCGATCTTCTACTGTAATCTGTAATCATACACCACTACAACAAAGTTAACAGTAAGTTTCCTGAACAATGAATTTTGTGATAAGATCAGTAACTAGTATTGACAGGGAATAATAGGAAAGAATTACGTTTTTAATATTCTTGCAAGTGGCCGGTCTTCACTATCTTCTGCTTTAAGCCTATTATGTTAATCACTCTAATTACAGTATAATACGCCTTGAGGTGGATCACACCATGTGTAGTATTTAAAAAAAAAAACATTTTATATCAATATTAAAACTGTTATGTTCATTATTGGCACCAATTTCTGTTCATTTTCAAAAACGTGTAAGACTTTCTCAGACAGTAATGTAGATAGATAGATAGATAGATAGATAGATAGATAGATAGATAGATAGATGGATAGATAGATAGATATATATTCAAAGTATCAAAAATATGATATACAGATCAAAGATGCATTGCACTGCCATTACAGCAATGGGTGGAAGTTCAATGAGAAATGAAGTGCCTCTGCTCTGTTATGCATGTGTGGCCCGAATAAATAAATGAAAGGACTGTCTACCTGCTCACAATAGATGGCCTCTCTGCACTGTGAATGGGTAAAACTGAGGTGACCAAGTTGTTTCAATTAACTCTATTGGGGAATAGTGTCCTCCTCCTGGCTACTCTGTCTGGCATGGGTGTCTGATTCACAAGACTGGATGGACAATATTACCAATAATTTGGCAGATTAAACAGGTCAATGTACTAGCTCTTTGCCTGGAGTTCAGCTTTAAGGTACATAGAATGTTCATAAGAGTATGAAATAACAGAGCCTCATAGTTATGTGGAATGTAAACAACTACGGGGCCCGGGTAACAAGAGACGGCAGCAACTGTCGACTTCAGTGGGCCTCTCAACCCTGGAGTTTTCCTCAGACACAGCTAAATAAGGGGGCACATAGAAACATTTCATAAGTAAGCCAAATATATCAAAATATAAGTAAAGCCAATGTTTATTAGATTTGGGTAGAGTAGGGAAGGGATATAACCCCTATTAGGTTATTTTTTGGTGTCTGTATGCGGCAAGGGAGATTCATCTTCCTTTTTTGGAGAAAGGGGAAGTGATAGGACATGTCCTCAAAGTGTTCTGGAGCAGGGGTCTATGCTGGAAGATTTACCATCACCTATTATTCCGGCGACAACTGTAAAATTTTGGATTTACCATAACCTTTTGCCTTGGTCACTGGTCACCAGGAGAAATAGAAAGAGTAAATCTCCTCAACAGAGATAGAAACAGCAATGAAAACTTGGCAAAACTAATGAATGACTATGCCATACTAACACTTTTAGACTAAGCCTCCGATTCTTGCATAAGCCCGTCGTGACTGGTTTTCTTTAATTTCTTGTCTTTCTGGTTCTCGGGAAACCATTCTCCCTCTAATATAACATCCTGGACTCATGGAAGCCATATCCCGCATTAGTGTTTTGTCTGACAACTTGAATGTATTAATCGAGTTCCAGGGCTGAGTCTCTGACAGGAGTGACACCAACTTCTGAACTGTGTCTGGGTAGAACAATAGACCCATTTCTCTGTTTAATTGAAACAGTAAAAAACTGTGTCTTGGAGATATGCGCAAGAGTCACCGAGAGCAGTAATTGATTTGCCTCATTTAATTTTTAATGCAATTAACAATAAAGCGGCACATCTCGCCCTAAAGAGCTGCAAAATAACAATGAAAATGCAGACAAAGCGCACAATGGTGGTGACATAAATTAGCATGGCACCTTAAACGTCGTCCGCATTAAACACATTGTTTAAAATTAACTTATTACGCCGAAAACAAAGAACCGGTTGCCGTGATCTATCCCCTTTTAAAGCGCACGCTCGTTTTCCTATAATAGAACCTCATCTGCTCCAGTCAGTCTAAAACTACACACTACAGTGAATGATAGTTGACATAAATCGTCCTAATCTTTCCAGGAAATGGAAATTCATATCTAACTTGCTGCAGTACTCGTCCTAATGAAATGTCTCTGAGTCGGCAGCCCCGCTGCCTCTCCCTGGGAAGAAAACTTGGTTTAAGCGCATTAAACAACCGAAAAATCAATACTAATGTAAATACTAAAATAATAAAACACTTTTGTGCGCCTAGAGAGTATAAGACAAATAATGTACAAAATTTAAAGTGTCATGGCCTATTACCTCCTTTCACAATACGGTCTTGCAAATGATATGCCCCCACAGTCCGGTGTATCTAAACCCAAGAGCGAAATTGTAATTTGCTGCATTGGAGACATTAGATGTGGTGGGTGCATTGCTTTTCTTTTTTCCCCTTTATTTTCACCTGGTGACCCTGCCAGTAATGTACTTCCTGTCCCAGAGTGACAACGCTAACTTGCGGTACTGTATTCATATAAAGGCAGCCTTGTTATCCTAGGACAGATTTACAGAATACCTCCCACTCTCCACCAGGTGTTTTGTAGTACACAGAGAAAACTGAGAACAATGCAAATTGATAAGTCAGCACAGGTGGAAAACCCAGATAGTTATCACCTCTCTGGATTTCTAACAGGATCAACAGGTATTTTTCTATTTATTGAACAGATATAGGAAAATGCTTCCTTCAAGCAAATCTGTAGTACACCAGATCAACTCAAGCCCTTTGTTGGTAACAGATTGATCTAGGAACCCTTCCTGCTTATCTGTTTGCAGTAAAGGAGATGTGTTCCCAAACACATGTGATCAGCTATGACACCGGTCATTTGAAGGTTTGAAGGTTCGGTTGCACACTGGCAACCTTGAGAGTTATTACCAGAGCCATGCTTTGAAAGTAACTGTTATGGGAGATAGTAAAATTGGTGGGTCTAGTCCCACTTGAAATTAAAAATGTAACACGGCATTAAGAACACTAAAACATCTATATATTCCAATCAAAGTAAACCTGGCACCAATGCACCAATGTGGGCAATTCAAGCTGAACATGTGCAGAAAATGGCTTAAAAAGAGGCCACCTTTATTGAAGACCACATATATAATTAACAAGGAACTTAAGATATACACAAATCTTGACTGTTTCTGCAGTCCTTCAGCTACCTCCCCCCACTCCTTCAGAATCTCCAACGTAGTCACTGAGCTCATCAGTCACATTAAAGGACCAATAAGGAGGCTTGGGAGATGGGGTTGGTGGGGAGCAAGACCACCTTTTTATGTTTAGCATATAGCTTTGGCTATATCTCTTAATCTATTAATTGTTTTCTTTAAAAGAGACCCATTTTAAGTAAAATGGTTGTGTTTGATAATATAGTGTTTTCCGGGCCAGCAAATGTAGTCCATATCTTGACAAGCTTGAACAGATCAGCTGTAGAAATGATTTAAAAATGTTGGCAGCTATGCTTGTCTAGCAAGACATAGTCCATCTCTTAACATAGGAACATCCTTGCTCTTTTGTGGAAGGTCTTAAGCAGACTCAGCACTCTTTTTACAAAAATGCACCAGCCCATCATGCTCTAACCCAAATCAAGATTCCTGCACTTGATTCTTTTGCCATCTCCTGACATGGGCGTAAAATATTTACAATCCAAATGCGTACTGTGGCTTTTCTCCTCTCCCCGCCTCCCCCCTCTTCTTATGTTTTTATGTAAGGCTCATCGCATCCTCTGCACTTCTCCAACACATACTCTGACATGTCATGGATCTCAGTGGATAAATTATGCCTTGCAATTCTTCAGGAATTTTCAAAGTCTTCACCCAATGTTAAGTGCAACACTTATCCCTCAGAATCCAAATACATTCAGTTCAGAGTTAAACTTGCTAATGGCTTGGCCAGCTGCCAAATGCGATGTGTGAGAAACAATGCATTTCCCTTTCTATAGTCCGGAGGCTGATTTCCGCAAGACGTTTCAATACTGCCGCTCGCAAAGGCTCGCTGTGAGCATTACTAATATCTCATTATTGTGATTCATTCTGTAAGTTTGTTTAGATAAATACTGTAATGGGAGGCAAAAAGGATTGCTCAGCTTAGTAAAGGTATGGAGATGTATAGCAGAACTCTTTGTGGGGATGGAGCTTTGATATGCTCCAGAATGAAAGGGTTTATGATTTATAAAAAGCATTTAGAGTTCATGCAATTGTGGTGGGTTTATAAGGTCATCTGTATTCCTTTGGTGAAGAGTTTACAGTTTACACACTCAGAACAGCAAAACAGGCAACATTATTGGCCCATCCAAGTTTCATTGGTTAATCATGACCTAAGGAAGTCCAGCCCATTGTAATGTGTTGTCTGTATTAAAGGAGCAAAATATATTAGAAAATGGAATAAAGTTCTAGCCTGTATTAGAGGGCCTAAAGAAGTCCATGCGTGACAAAAGTATATTTTGTATTGTATGGGCTTATAGAATGCAGGTAGGCAAAATGTGGTCTGCATTGGATGAACTGACGAAGCTCAGGTTTGCAAAACAGTCTACATTGGACAAGGTTAGAAAGCCTCTGTGGGTGAAACATAGTCTGTATTGTATCATCTGAGTAAGACCAGGTGGGCAAAACACAGACTGCATTGGATGAATTGAAAAGGCTCAGGTGGGGAAATGTAGTTTTGAATCGGATGAGCTCAGGTGGACAAATAGTTATTTACATTGGATAAACTAAGGAATCCCAGGTGGGAAAAACATAGTTTTCAATTGGTAAGCTGAGGATTTCCAGGTGCATGAAACATAGTCTGCATTGAAGAAACTGAGGAACACCAGGTGGTGAAAATGTAGTCAGCATTGGATGATCTGAGGAAGCCCGGGTGGGACAAATGGAGTCTACTTCAGGTGAGCTGATGAAGACTAGGTGGGCAAAACTGTGTCTGCATTGGGCAATCTGAGGAAGCCTGGGCAGGCAAAACATGAAGTCCTCATTGGGAGCTAAGGAAATTCAGACAAACACAACATGCCGTCTCAGCTGGATAAGCCAGAGAAGCCTTCACAAGTGAAATATTTTGTATTTATTTGTTTAAACCTCAGATGGGCAATGTAACATGTAACAATGTAACCTAGCTTTTTACTCAAATACACAACTGTGCGTGCAGCAGTAAGTTTCCTCTCCTTCCTTATTATAGAATGTGCTAAATAACCACTTAAAAAAAACCTACAGCATCATATGTATGTGTGACTATGGAAATAATTAAGGCAATGGATATTTATAATTAAGCCATATAAGTACCTATGTGCTGCATTACACTATTCACGCTCCATATAATATTACCTAAACTCCACCCTATTACTCTTCATAAGAGATGCCGTATGTGATGTAATGATGGAGGCAGAAAAGGCCTGAATTATAGACCTTAATTATGGTTCAGTGGAGCAGTTAATTACAGTTCAATATATCCCAGGTCTATGTGTGTGTTAGTGCCTCGGATTATAGACTGGCCTCTTACAGTGGAAAACAAGAGGATGTTAATCATTGAGCCATCGACGGTTAGTCTCTCAATTTGACTTCTGCAGTCAGTCAGACACCATGTTGCCTTAGGTGAATCGCCAGTTAGAGATGTGAAAACCACTCCCAACTCCTTCCCTCTAACATCATTATTTTATTTATTTTTATTCATTTATATTAAAGTCTTTACAGAGAACATACATCATTCCCACCAGTTGCTAAAAGAACGTACAGTATAATATCCCTATGGATGGAGCTTGATTAAACTGTTAGTTGTTTCGTAGTTTATTTCTGTTCAAAATGCCATATCAAACATCATACATGTATTACTTTTCACCAAAGATATAGAAAACAGGTGAAGTCTGGGTGTCATATCTAAACCAAAAAATGTAGGTTTTGATCAAATAAAAACAAAAAGTTTGATACCGTTGTTGATATGTTTCACCGTACTGAAGAATGCGCAGCTGTTTCTTTAAGGTAGTAGAAGAGGTCATGTGCATCTTATCAACTGCCACCAGCAAGTGTCATCAAACAGAAATGTTGATGCAATCCTTAGAGCAGGCCTGAAGTATAGTATTGTAAATGAAACAAAGGTCAGTTATATGTTTATCATCTAATTATGCTTATTGTCAGAATGTACTGAACAGTACTGCACTGATGCACACTGCAGCTTCTCAGTGCAGGCTTGTCAGGATCTCCAGAGTTGTGGATCTTAGTAAACCTGGGCAATAGGAAACAATGGGGATTGGGTTTCCTGAAGACTTCATAGCAGAACAGAGCTGAAACTGGATGTAAATTAACACAAGATTCTAGAAGGCTCTAATAACACAACAATGTTACATTTACAGACAATGTTGCATGCAATTGGATATAAACTGAACGGGGGGAATCTATCAAAACTGGAGCAGACAGAATCTGGAGCAGCTGTGCATGGCACCAATCAGCTTCTCTCTTCAGTATGTTCAGTTAAGATTTGGAAATGAAAGAGTGAAGCTGATTGGTTGCCCTGCACAGCTGCTCCAGTTTTTGTCTGCTCCAGTGTTGATCAAAGTCCCTTCAATGTCTTTAGATAGGCCCTCACTACATTGCTGTTAGTAAAGAAGAGCGTCTAATAAGACTATACCATGTGGTCAGTTTTACTGTAAGTTCAGAAGGGCTCCCTAATTTTTAAATCAAAAAGTTTTATTGATTTTCGACATAACAGATATACGGAGGCAGTAGTAGTACATGGCTACAGCATACGTCAGAAATCGAGGTGTTACACATCAGCATTGAGATGATAAAAGTTCCATTTCCTAACCCAGTCAGAGGGGACACTAATGGGCCGGTCTCGCTGATCTAATAGACCGGGTCCATGGTTAGATCTGGCCTCCCTAATTTTTAAACCTGGGTGTTGTATTAGGGTAGAAATGTCCAGACCTCTTGCAGTGGGGATGGTTCACTCCTTTATGCTCTCGTCCCTTTTGGCTTGTGAGGACACACATCATACTGTGTAGCCAACTGACAGATGAGAAGAACACAAAAGGTTTAGTCTGCTCAGCAGACCTGAGTGATCTCATCTCTTTTTCCATAAGCAAGCATATCTTAGATTTTAGGAAAAGTTGGGTGCTTTTGCTGGAAGACTAGATACTCTCCCCCTATTGGTCAGTGAGGACACCCATCACAATTGGTAGCAAATGGACAAGTGATGAGAGTAGAAATCATTTGGAATGCTTAGCAAATCTCAAAGAGCCCAAGGATCAAAGATCCACATTTTCTACATAGTTGGGTGTATGACCAGCTTAAGGCTGCAGTTCCTGTATAATAACACTGTTGGCTGCTCAATTTTGCACAATGATACATCCCTTTAATTGGCCAAGGCTCTATATTTATGAATGATGTCAAGCGCCAGGAATGCTCCTGCTGCAATACATTTTCAAACTGTGAGACTAAAGATTTTGCTGCTTCGCAGTGCACACCTGTACACTATTCAATTATCGCAAAGGACACGCTTTGAGGCTGTGAAAAATTGCAAGGAATAGCTATCCTTATTGCAACAGTTGAAACTAAACCATCTTACAAGAAAATGTAGGTTAGTGTAGGAGCTTATTGAGTGCTAGTCTCATGAAGACATGCTCTTTCATAATATCACACGGCTGTGCATCTTTCACGTGGGGATTCAGGGGGTATATATTGAACACTGAATTGGAAAACAACCATAGCTGAATTACATTACAATGTAGTGATATATGAGCAGCTGAGCAGAGAATTCTTCCCCACAGGTTCAGAAGCTTGTAAAAAGAGAAGGCTCTAAGAAAGCAGCAAGTCAATTTACACAGCTGAAGAGGTCAATGAAGCACATATAGCAAGTTGCCATTATTTACTTCATATATGGAACATGGAATGAGAGAGATAGATTTCTACATGAATGTTGTAAACATCTTGAAGCATAAACTACTTTTTTTATCTTTTAAAGAGGACCTGTGTTGTGAAAGCTGTGCATAAAAAAAGGCAAGTAGAGGACAAAGGGCTAGTCTTTGAAATTGCCTGTAGTCTTCCTGAAGCTGATCTTTCCCCCACTACTGACTTACTGACTGATTGACTTACCATGCCTGGTTCCTGTGTGGTTGGCCATCTTGGTACCATGTCTTGGTAAAAGCAGGTTTTTGCTTCCTCATATTCAGCTACTCCCCCTGACTGGTGATCTGGTGACTGGTGGAGTAATGGCAGTGCTGTTCCTAACTTATTCACCACCTAAGGTGGCCAGAAGAAGGGGGGGGAGCAGTTGCCAGCCGAGCTGTCAGCAGGGCGGGAGGTGGCGGCTGGCAGGGCTGTTAGCTGGGTGAGAAGCGGCGGGTGACCAAGTTTCCAGTTGTGTATGGGGTGGCGGGTCCGCGAGCTGTTAGTTGGGTGTACTGCTGCCCCACGTTACACAAACACCTGCCAACCCCCAATGACATGCCTTCTGAGGCTACCGCCGGAGAGGTGCAAGAATATATGAAGCAGAAGCAGGGATATCCTTGCACTGCAGGTCCTCTGTACAACTTGTTCTCCAGCTTGGGGAACGGTGAGCAGCACAGTAATGACATTACCAAATGGCACTCCAAATCTCATGAGCAGTCAGAGGCAACAGTGCCTTAGTTGATCTCACACATTAGATCTACTGGTCACCTGTCCCCCAAAATCTAGCCTCTTTGTAAACTTAACTCCTGTACTTAACATTTAGCCTTAAGATAGCTATAAGGTTGGAGCTATGCTATATTTAAAACTGAAAACCAGGCTAACAACTAATTATATATGTACGTGTATACCTCTTTACTAGTCAAATTATTTTTTATTAGGTGTAGCCAGTCTTGTGATCCAGGTAGTCCTGCCAGATAGCATAGCCAAGTCTAGGAATTCCCCTTTTGGTACTGCTGTTAAGTCATTACAACCGGGACCAACCTCAACTTCTTAATTAGACAAAGAGGAAGCAGCACAATGATGAGATCACTTTGTAGTTTATGTTTTGTTACATTATGTAAGCATGTTCTGAGAGCAACAAAACCCTGATTGCCTCTGCTTTGCAGGGGTTACAGGGGGACAAAACTGGAGTATTACTAACATAGCCCCAAATCATGGACAAAATTCATACCATCACAGTAATATATACCATCACAGTTTTACTAGCAGTGAAAATGTTATCAAGTTGGAAAATCCATGCAATAAATTAATATCTAATTACAATGAGCCAAATGTGTTGGCACTGTACAACGTGTTCCAAAAGCCTTGCAACAGCTCATGACTTCCGTAACATGTGCAACCATTTCAAGCCGAAACTCTAGGCTGATTTAAAAGACACAGCTTAATTTGTTTTTTAATGCAAACAGAGTATGTACCTATTTCTGACTTGGTATCAAGTTCTTAGAGTCCCTTGTACAGCAGAGCTCAGACTGGGTAAGGGAAACAGAGCCAATCAGCTGTGCTTGTGTGCTAACTAGAAAAATGCTGGCTGTAGGAGAGAGCACAGTGACAAAGAGATGAGCCCACATATCTGCTGCTTTTTCTTTCAATGGCCAATCACATGCTGGGGAGGGACAAGACCTGTAAAAGTTACATAATTGGAGCAGAGAAAAATCAGGTCCTGGAGTTTATCTTTAACACTCACTCCATGAGTAAAAATAAATGTTTTGTTTTTTTTGGTCAGTTTTGCCACCTATGTTAAACATATGCAATTTACCAACTCATCAAAGTAGAAATGTCCACAGACAGAAAAAAAATAAATCACAACCCAAATCACGCAGTAAAAGTAATCACAAATGATTGAACAGGATTGAAAAAAAAACAAACAAACAAACAAACAAACAATACTGTCACATAAATAAAAGGAACACAAAAACACAAAGGTTCAGATTAGATCATGGCAAGGAAAAAAAAACCCCTTCAGGATGTATTCCATAATAGCCGCTTTCCCCCATAGTATTGTCCTGAATCTGATTAAAATACAATTTGATGGCATTTCATGGCAGGTATTGATATTGAAACAATCACGCAATTTCAGAAAGTAATTATAATGCAGAGTATTGCATTGACCTGAAACGCGCCTGCGACGTATTAGCCTCTTTAGAACAATAAGGACGGGATAGCACGGGATGAATACGTGATCGATGCTTTATCTCTGGGGCTGATGGGAGATACGTGTGCCGCGCTGGCTGACCACTCTCAGCTGCATGCACGGGGCACAGATAACTTGATTTAAGCAGTGCTATCAGTAATGTAATATCGCTAATAAACTTTCCATTAATCATAAAAACTATTAGCTTGGGAACAGATGCGCAAGGTGTAAGACGGATAGAATGTCACTGCGTCGGACTGTGATGGCATTACAAAGGAAAATGAGGGTGGAATCATGGGGGGTTTCCCAGTAGCCGGGCCTCTCTCGGCGGCCTGAAAATGCATTGTTGCGCGGATTTAGTTACAGCAAAGCCGGTGTCGATTATCAGCATGTTATATATTACACCATCATCACTTTTACAACATATGAGATGTCCTGCAAGCCGGGGATCTGGCTACACCCTGAGGAATTAAAATAGATTATGGCTTGACAATAAATAAGGCAACAACACTGGCATTTAATAAAACGAAGGAAGAACCTGAAATTATAGGAGCAGGGAGGTGTACTGGCTCTACTAACCTGAAATGATAGGAGCAGGGAGGGGTACTGACTCTACTAACCTGAAATGATAGGAGCAGGGAGGGGTACTGACTCTACTAACCTGAAATGATAGGGGCAGGGAGGGGTACTGACTCTACTAACCTGAAAGGATAGGAGCTGGGAGGTGTACTGACTCTACTGGCCTGAAAGCCTGATTTTTTTTTTTTAAAGCTTGCTTCAAAAAAAAGACAGACCCAGGCCGAAGGGGCTGCTTGACTGGGGGGAGGGGATAATCCTTGGAGAAGGGTTTAAAAATAAAAAGGGTAACTCTACTAACCTGAAATGATAGGAGCAGGGAGGGGTACTGACTCTACTAACCTGAAATGATAGGGGCAGGGAGGGGTACTGACTCTACTAACCTGAAAGGATAGGAGCTGGGAGGTGTACTGACTCTACTGGCCTGAAAGCCTGATTTTTTTTTTTTAAAGCTTGCTTCAAAAAAAAGACAGACCCAGGCCGAAGGGGCTGCTTGACTGGGGGGAGGGGATAATCCTTGGAGAAGGGTTTAAAAATAAAAAGGGTATTAGCTGATCTTACCTGATTGGAGGTTGGGGTCAGGTGTCCGGGAGGAACCGCATAGGTTGGGAATGTAAGGGTTGAGGGGCGTTCTTTCTGGAATGTCGACGAAGGAAGCAAATTCTCCAACCCGCCCTTCCGTGATTTTTGTGATTTCTGATGGTTACAATGTCCTTTTTATGTCATGACAGCTTGGATGGTTAGGGGGCCTTTCGGGGGTCTCAAAAGCAGAGTTAGTTACACAAATAGGGGGCCATCAGCTGGTATGGGTGCTTTCCCCTGTTGGTGTCAGCATTTGTCGGGGGGCCTGGCGACTTGGAACTTGGGAGCAGTAACTGTCCTCGAGCTAGTTGGGGTGCGGCTGGGGACATGGGAGCAGTTTTTAGGAGAGTCCTTATTTGGGCTGTTGGGCACCCAAATACCCCCTTCTCGGATCCAACAGTCGTTAAGATTATTTATTTGTATTTTTTTGTTTATTACTTTGGTTATTGTTAACATTGGTTTGGTTAATCAAAGGGCTGCTGTGGCCATTTAAATCCATGTCACGCAGTCTGTGTGTTTATTGGGGTTTTTAACAGAGGGACGTAATAGATGAATCCATCAGTCGTGGTGAAATTGGTAGCAACTTTGCACCTTGTCTGTGAAGGTTTTCATTCATCCAGGTCATAGTATATCTGTAAAAAAAATCAAGGCATCTGGACTTGCTGCATTCTTCTTGAAGATGTTTCGCTGGTCATCTGACTAGCTTTCTTAATTCAGAATTGAGAAAGCTAGTCAGATGACCAGCGAAACATCTTCAAGAAAAATACAGCAACTCCAGTTGCCTTGATTTATTTTTTACAGATATAACTTTACACCTTGTCCTCCTCCTATTTTGAAATACAAGTACAGAACAATATGTAGGGAGTGCTGTCTTCACTGAAAAGGTTGACCATGTCTGGTAGAGTGTATATATCCTGCAAGCCTCTGTCTCAGCTGCTTAAGAAGAAATCCAGTCAAAGAAAAAAAAAAAAAGAATAGCCCTGAAGTGTCCCTCCCCACCCGCTACCACACACAATATCTATTTTGGCCACCAGATGTCCTCAGTTTTCTGGGCTGAATGATGCCCAACATCATTCAACTCACTTCCTTTAAGCCCAGGCTGTCATGGATCCACCCTAGCCTGTAACTGGACATTGAGGAAGAATCATCACAGTGATGAGCTTATCTCTCTATCACTCTGCTTTTTCATCCTATCAAAATGCTTCATCCATTGCAGTACAACTGATTGGTTGCTTGTGTTGCTTCTTCTTACCCCAGAGCTCTGCTGTACAGAGACTTCAAGGTTCAAACCAAGTCAGGTACAGGTACAGGTACTTACACTGTATGCATTCAAATTGTATTTAATTATGTGTTCATAAATAGAGAGCTGAATTCATTTTTGTCTTCTATGCGTATCTGTCTGGAGTTTAGCTTTAATCTGGTAATAACCAACCAGTGGTCAGTATTGTGCCTTTTGGGTTTTATAAGGCAAAGACTGTAAGCTGTGTTGTTTGCAGATATAGAATAGTCCCATGCAAGGACATACATTGTAAGATTCCCTGTGTTGAGAAAGCTGGTTGGATGACCAGTGAAACATCCAAGAAAAATACAGCAAGTCCAGTTGCCTTGACTTATTTTTTACAGATATACCATGACTTGGATGAATGAGAACCTTCACAGACATTCCCTGAAAGGTACTTTTAGAGAATGCAGAATAAAGTAAATTGTCTAAATTTTCTAGTAAATCACAGATTGGTTTCACTGGTGGCCTGGAATTGCTCTTTTATCCATGTAAGTGAGGGGAGGGGTGAGGACATTTTGGAATTACTCAGCCGCCAGTTGTCAGCTGGAAAAAAAACCCCACTGTGGCCTCACAGGTTTCACATGCATCATAAGGATGGTGGTTTTGGGAATAGATAGCTGTTTCCCAGCGCTTAAAAAAAATGTAATAATAATCCCCATTCACTTCACTATGCTGTGCATGATATTATATATCAGGGACACACTGAGGGGAATTTATCAAAACTGGAGCAGACAAAATCTATGCATGGTAACCAATCAGCTTCTCTCTTCAGTTTGTTGAGTTAAGATTTGAAAATGAAAGAAAGAAGCTGATTGGTTACCATGGACAACTGCTACAGATTTTGTCTGCTCCAGTTTTGATAAATTCCCCTCCATGTGCTTTTCTTTTTTAAATCAGGACTAATACTATGAATAAAATTGCCCATCTGACCTATCCCCTTCTATGTCAGAAATAGATGGGCAGCACTGTGGCACACTCTCATGGCTGTGGATATTGGGTTATGTTTGGCTAGTTTTTCTTGATATATATTTCAAAAACGTTCATTATCCCCAACCAGAACAATGTAACTTCTTGTTCCTTTAGGAAAAGTGATGATCTGTCAGCATACAGCTAAACATGCAGCTGGAATACCATCCTTGCCAACATTGGAAAATAATTAGGAGGGACACCAGAAGAGAAATATGGTGCACTTAGCGTTTCTTTCACCTACTACTAGTGAGCATGATCACTTCTCAGTGTAGGGCTTGTAGTGTGGCACCTTTCCTGTTTTCTTTGATGTATTTTAGACAGTGGCCTACAGTGGGTACACTAGTACATTAGTGTCTGTGGGAGCAAAAATAGCCCCCGGCATTGATGGCCAGTGACAGTTATGTTAAAGCCCCCTCAGGGGATCAGAGAGTAAGAAAGAAGCTGTTTGGTTGTCATACTGTTAATTGTACTGTCACTGACCACCAATGAAATGGAGGGGTTTATTATTACTGGAGTTAAGTATTACTGCCTCTGACCCCAATGAAAGAGGGGGCTTTAACCTTACTGTCACTGGCCATCAATGCCGGGGGCTATGTTTTCTCCCACAGACACTACTGTTCAGTGGCGTCACAAGGGATGTGCGGCCCGCACCCGGGTGACACCGTTGGAGGGGTGACACCAAAATGACTGGCGGTCATTTTGGTGTCACCCCCCTCTGAAAAGTTGGGCACTCGGTCATGGACCGAGCACCTGATAGTATCGGGAGAGAGGAAGGGACCCGGCGGCATACCTTATCCTGCCGGGTGACTGTCCCCTCCTCTCTCTGCCGGCTTCCATCACCAAGATGGCCGTCGGCAGGTATCTAAGATCGCTGCGCATGCGCAATTATGTCATTGCGCACAAGCATGGTGGGGTGTCACCTGGTAACCCCGGCCTCAGGGCGCCCCTGCTAATGTTCATTGCTGGTCAGTGGCATTAACGATTAATCCCCCACACCCCTTTTCATTGGTGGTCAGTGGATTTACTTACCTAAGCATACACTCCCGTGGCATTGCCTCCTCAGCATGCTGGGCCAGAAATATAGTTCTACTGTCAGGTGGAAATCACCCTCCCTGTCAGTACCAAAGTACTTTCAGTGCCAGGTGCTGGGTGCCAGATTCTGCACCCAGCACTCTGCTGCCACTGTACACTTGCGCCAAGTGTCCTGGGTCCTGTGAGACAACCCACAGGTCATGGAAACTGCGGGGCAGTGTCCCGAATCCCAAGACTGTCCAGCAAGATTTGGGACACTTGGCAGCTATATTATAGGTGAGCTATCCTACCGAAAGATTTCTAACTCTTCTAAGCTGACTTTGGGATCCAGATACCCCTGCAACACAGCAAAGCCAGATCACCATATGCTTGATCACCAATCTGCCCACAGCCTGCTGATTGCACATTGGAGAAGCATTCTCACACTTGCTGCCTCTCTTCAGTCCTCCTGTGCTGGGGGTATCAGCCAGTTACTATAAAGACAGGCTTGGATATTTATATTTTGTCTCTTTAAAAATGCCTGCAAGGCTTTCTTTAAAAAAAAAAAAAAAAAAATTACTAGGAGTAAATATATATATTTGCTATGAATTCACCTTGTTGTAAGGAGAGCCCTGTCCCTATACATCACATACCGGACAACAGATCCCATACCTGTGTTGACAGCAGGGAGACAGGCAGATTCTCCAACGATATGTTTAATATTTAAGTATTTGTTGAAGGCCAGGAAAATAAATGAGAAAAAGGCAATTTTCTTGCTGACATGTAAAATATCTTATCTATAGTAGTACTTTAAAAATTCATTCCCAGCATGCTCCC
>NW_017306269.1:641828-653861 GCF_000935625.1 Nanorana parkeri
CCCCCCCCCCAACCCTCCCGTTGACATATAGAGGCCACATAGAATTACTATTTAGGAGAGCAGAACAAGGAGTAACATGCTTCCTAGGGCTGTCTTACATCTAGAAAAGGGGCTAGCATCTCGGAAGAGATTAACTGTATCAGAGAGATGTTCCCTGCTGATATATTTGGCTTCCTTCTGCATTTGTAGAATGAGTGTCCTCTTTATTAAACCATCTTATGTTACCGAGCATCTCAGGCTGCAGCAAGGCCCACTACTGATATCAATTTTCTGATGCCTCCTTGTTTAAGGCAAAGTCATGAGATTCCCCGGTCTTCACTACAGCGGTGTCATGGGCATTCTGTACAATACGTATATGGATTCCTGCTTCCCCCTGCAATCTGAATCCCTTTGATCTTTTTTACAAAAAAGATTACTTTTATAATAATGTGTTCAGTGGACAGCATAATGGGCAAACACATTTATTCATGTTCCTGCGTGATATCGCTGTTAATACACAGAGGTGTAGTGACATAGAGGGTTTTGGGGTTGATTGATTTATTTGAGTTGCATTCTGATTAGTTCATGCAACCATTGCATGCACCATGTGTGTTAACCCCTTGTAGGCTGGGGAACTGGTAGACTCCACTGGTGATAGGTCTGTTTTAAAGTGGACCTGAACTAATAAAGTGAAGATGTTAAAGAGAACACCTAGAAATTTGAATTGTGCCTAAACAGCAGTCTGAAAATCTACCTTTTTTGTTTAAAAATTACTAGCGAGCCTTATAGTTGTATATTTGCAGTATTAGATCTAAGGCACTGCTGAGTGTGACTGCTAGTCTCATGAGATTGAAGTAAGATTTGGTGATGTCAGTATTGTGCTGCACACTGTACTCCTTCCTTAGAGAAAGCTCCAGTGCAAGGTTCTTAGCGTATAGGGGATTTCTCAACCTCTTCTGCTGGATTTTCCATCCATCAGTCATCAGATCACCAGTTTTCTGGGATGGGGGGAGCGGGCAGTTCCAACATGAAGGAGCAAAGCCCTGCCTCTATGAAGATGACTGACGAATTTGTGGTTGCAAACATTTTTTTCCGCACTTACTGCTTGACACTCATCAAGCTGACCTCAGACTCTAAAGCAATGATGGTCATCCCTGTTGATATAGGGAACTATAGGAAATGGTCATAAATTGCAGACATACTACAGGAGATGGTCACTGACCACAGGCGTGCTATAGGAGATCATAGAGGGTCGATGTGCTACAGGAGGTGGTCATAGTGGGAAGATATACTACAGGAGATGGTCAAAGAGGGCAGATGTACTACAGGAGATGGTCAAAGAGGGCAGATGTGCTACATGAGAGGGTCATAGAGGGAAGATGTGCTACAGGAGATGGTCATAGAGGGAAGATGTGCTACAGGAGATGGTCATACAGGGCAGATGTGCTACAGGAGATGGTCATAGAGGGAAGATGTGCTACAGGAGATGGTCATACAGGGCAGATGTGCTACAGGAGATGGTCATAGAGGGAAGATGTGCTACATGAGATGGTCATAAAGGGCAGATGTGCTACAGGAGATGGTCATAGAAGGAAGTTATACTACAGGAGATGGTCAGAGAGGGTGACCATCTCCTGTAGGACAGCTATGGATGATATAAGAGTTGTTGAAAATGGGGGACATGCAGCAGGAGGTCATCTGGAGACACATTACATGAAACTGCTGGAGATCAAGATCAATGCTCCCATATTTATGCCCCTACAGCCTCCATAAAAATGTATTGTGCCAAACTTTATGTTACTCTTGGACAGCACAGAAAACGTTAAATAGTGAGAAATCAACAAACCAAGCTATTTAGCTACTAGGAGTCTAATGAATGTTTTCCTTCTACTCGAAGGAGTAAGAACCCAGGTAAGGAAAACTCTAACTACTGTCTGCAGTGGCCCCTGGGCTGTAGGTTGGACAATAGGGAACTATAGGATGATCAAAGTTACAGACTCAACATTTTGGAAACTAAAGTGAATTAGACAAGTTTTAGTTGCAATTTACCATTTACTGTATTTTTCATATGACAGCTATGGTCATTGTCAGTGAACTTCTATAATGTCCCTGGTTTGGGATTAATCAACAGTGCTCCTTCAATAAACTATTTTGTAGGCTTTAGTACATTTAATTTGAAGTCTCCGCAGTGTTAAAAACCCAGAAGCTGTCTTTTAAGGCAGCTGCCAATAAAGATATACCAGAGACATGCATGCAGCTCATATATCAAAGGTTTTGTCAATGACGGTGACACGCGTCAATAAAGTTATTTAACCTTTTATGTACCTTCACTCCCCTGGCTGGAACCTCTGCAAGCTAATCAGTTTTACTGATCTGGTTATCTACACCAGTTTAAAAAATGGGGGCCACACATATATCACTACGATCTTTCAACTTGATCAAATGTAATTTAAAAAGTGCATACCAGCGACCCTCTGTTCAAACTTTTTAGGAAGCTCTCAGTCAATTCCATCCCTGCCATGTTAATTGGCCGTGGAATAATTTTGTCAGTCCATTGTGATCACCATAATTAATATCTTTATTTGTGCGCTGGAGAACCTAAAACTAATGCAGCCACCACACCTAAAGACTGCTAAGCTGCAATATATTACCTTTTTGTTCTTGGGTATAGATACTCTTCAAGAGGTCTACTGTTGCACTAGTATAATAAACAGGTAGGCTTGAAAGGGTATCATTTTAAATATAATTCCTCTGCCTTGTGCTGTGGAGATGATGAGGATAGGGTGTGTGTTCTGCAGCCCTAATACATCTCTTGTCCTGTTCACTTACTGTTCTAGGGTGACAACACTGCTTCTCCATGGACACAGTATAGTGAGTAAGCCTAGGACAGGAAGTGTGTTACTGGCAGGCTCACCAAGGTGATTTCAATGGGGTACATCTGCGTGGAAATCGCAGACAAAAGGGTACATGTTTGCACTTAACAGCGCGATTGTCGGTAATATCACAGTATTGTGCACGATTGCCGCGCTGTCACGGATCGCCCAGGTGTGAACCTGGCCTTAAGAACACAGAAACATCTAGGGTCAGATTAAAGAGGAAACAGTTGGGAAATATTGGATGTGGTTTATGGCAAGGTGAACATTTTTCTTTTATTAGAACTTTTTAGATTATGCAAAAAAAACAAGACCAATTCCCTTTTTTATTGCAATGATTGCAGTTTCTACAGTTTGGGCCAACTGAAGAGCAAACACGTGTAGCCTCTCAAAAGAAGACATTTGATGGATACAATCAAACTTTTCAAAAAACAATGATGAAAAATCGATGTGTTTGTCAACATGGCCACCTTTTCTGGAAAAAAAATACTGCCTTATGATTGATTATCAATTACTAACATTGGTAATGAATCCAACTTTTCTGAGCCAGGTCCTGGCGTTACGGTACTATAAGAAACCAAGTGGCCCATATGTTTTGTTTTTTTTTCTCAGGCAGATTTTCATTTTAACCTTATGTTTAAAAAAGTGGAACTGCCCCTGTTACCCATAGCAACCAGTCAATAATCATCATGCTGTATAGATATGAATGGGAGAGGGCAGTTGCCACAGGCGACACAGCATCTTCTCACACAAGGCCTTCCCCAATGACTGTCAATAAAGTTGTATCGGGGGGTCACAAAGCCCTCTTCACTGGGGATGCTAAGATTTCCCAGCAGCCATGTCTTGTGGTTTCCCTAACATCTGCATTTGAAGGAGTAATAAAATGCTCACTCCCTGTCAGCATCGCTTTATAGATAGCTCTTTAAAAATAATGAGCTATTGGATATTGTAACGCTCTGGGCTGTCTTGCTAGACTCATTTATTCTGATTCTGCCTTTGTCAGAATCATTGAGAGAAGACATTGAATTATAAGATGTCACTCTGAGAAAATGGCAGCCAGTGTGTGTGAATGTGATGTACATTTCTCAAGTAAAACCCCGCCGACGCTTCCTTCATTGTGCTGCGCGTGTTATTAATAATGCCGCCTATCAAGATATGATATTGGTGTATTATATTACCACGCGTTGCTATATTTTAGGTCCCCGTGGACATGGTGTGGATGGGTAGGTTGAAAGGACATTACTGTGAAATATTACTAATTTTGAGAAAAGAAAGAGAAAAATGAAGGTTTTGTTGATTAAAGTGAACCTGTAAAGACAAAAGGATGGTAGCTTTCTTATAAAAGGCAGTGAATCTATTGGTCATAAAGACAGGATAATAATGGTCATCCCAGAACCTGCACAGTTTAACAGAACCATTCACAACTGGCCTTGTGCCTGTGTGTAAATGCTCAGTCATCCATTATTATTGCTGTGAAATCTTATTGTAAAATAATTAGCTCCCTTATTTACCTATATACTTACGTTGAGTCTGATACTTAGGGGATCATTTAGCCTAGAAGCCGTTTGCACAGCACTAGCACCCCTAGATGGCACTAACGAGTATAGGAAAGTCAGTGCCATCTAGGGGAACTAGTGCCATGCAAACTTTTAAAAATGAGCCCCTTCAAGAGGAACTTTATGGACCAACTTTTAAGGCATTCCAATTGTCAAGGTTGCCAGTGTGTTCATTTTAGCTCTCAACTTAACTTTCAAGCCTTCAAATGGCCGTTGTCATAGCTGATCACATGTGCAGCGCCATGGCAAGTGCAATCCAAATAGAGGCTAAGATGGTACCTTCCTTGGCTCTAAGAGATAGGAGGGTATAGTTCTGCTTTCAGCTCGAGAGTCAGGGGACAGAGCTCTATTGAAATGTGCTAAGACGCCAGTTGTCTGATATCACACCTGGGTTGATTTACTAAAGAATGCTGTGAAGGTTCATTTTGCTAAGTGAACAGTCTTTCCTCCATTAGTAAATCAAAGCCACTGTGTAAGGTCCTGTAGTTAGCAGGGCAGCAACTATTAGACCTCCCGGGGTCCCCTACCTCTGACTCTCAAGCTAAAGAGATGGATGCAGACAATGTGAAAAAATTCTAATAATTGAGCTACATCAGTAATATTGTACTTTTTATTGTAACCAAAAAAGCTAGGAATATGAAGAGGAGTATGCATTGGAGGAAGCTGGGCACCAGATTTATAACACAAGCCTGTAGGGAGTTGCACTGACGTCTGCAAATAAAGAAAAAAAAACAAAAAACAATGAGTGCAATAGGAAGGCAACAGTATTTTGTCAACCGAGCTCGTGTAAACACTCGTATCACGGAAGATGACTATAGAAAGCGACACGTTGGTTAATGTCATTTCAAGCTGCATCTTAAAAATAACATTTGGCTGGAGTTGGCGACCCCATAGCACGTCCTCAGGAAACCTCAGCCAGGTTTTTGTGCAAGGAAGCTTTGCTTAGATTTAAGAGAAATAGACCCATTATTGGATAGCAATGATTATCATTATCATGATGAACAAATGGGTTTATTTAAAAGCACAGTGTTCAACCTTAAAGTGTATGTAAACCCTAACAATTAACTCTCTTATGTTATTTCCGATTGGTCTGTTAAATATAACATTAAAAGTGTTGTGTTATATGTGTTCATTAAGTGCAAAATGCAAATTCAAGGCGCTGATAACTTCGTGTGTTCTGTCTCTGCTGACTGTTACCAGTTAGCATTGTTCCTAGCTATCTTTGAGGACTACAGAACCCCCCTCCCTTTGTTATGGAGAGAAGGAGCAGAGGTGTTCTATGGTCAACACACTTCCTGTTCTAGGGTGACAATGCTGCTCTCCATTGATACAGTAGTGTATGTTTGCTTTTCTTTACTGAAAGTGACCCTTTTCCATTTCCATGTGAGTATAGTGGCACCTTCTCATTCTGCTTCATCGGTTCCTTCTTTCTGCAAAACCTGCAAACTCAATAACCATGTTACTTATATGCAAACTTTGACTTTTTCTCAAAAGTCATTAGCTAAGCCTTCATCTCCATATCTTACCACTCCATCTCACCACTGATCTATGCAGAGAGCAGCGACACATCACTGTCATAGGAAAGTCAGATTCAAACATGTGAGCACCACCAGACGTAGAGTCCAAAGTGTTTCTATTGAAAGACAACATGTTTTGAGGGTTGACACCCCCCCTGTGCCAGGGCTAGAAGTATAGAGGGAAAATAGGCATAACTTGTGTTCCATCTATCATCCATATAGGTATAACTTATGTTCCCTTATACTACTATTCCTGATGAAGGGGGATTGTATGAGCCCCTGAAACATGTTGGCTTTTTTATGCTGATGTATTTCAATCCATAAATACACTTAGGACTCTTCTATGTCTGGTGGTGCTGCCGTGTTTGCTACCAGGTAATTCTCTAGGGCCACCCTTCAGTCTAGGGACCTTTTTGGTGGGAAAGCTTTTGCACCCAAGTGATAAAGCTCCTATTAAAATTGTTGGACACCTACAATAAAAGATCCAAGGACCTTTCATCCTTTTATGCTACAGGAAGGGGCGTCGGAGGCATCTTTGATGCGCAGGCTGTGATTGACAGCCTGGATTCGACTTTACTATGATGTACCAGTGCTAAGATGGTGCTGCCCAATGGGCATATAAATGGGTCACTGGTGACAGACTGACATTTTTCATCACTGATTACACAGTGGGAGGGTTGTTTATAAGCTGAGTAACTCATATTTGGCAGCAGTTTTAGTAAACATTGGCAAACAAAAGGGTGCTTGAAGTATTTAAAAAAGGAGTTCTATTCTATATATATATATACTATTATAAATAGAGAAACAGAAAACAGTACTGTCTTGTGCTAGACGTCTGCAGTGAGCAATATTAAACCATTGTCCCCCACTGTCTGATGACAATGCATGTTTGCAGGAGTCTGCGGGATCCTAATGGACTGTCGCACCCACACTATACACAATCTCAAAGTTCTTATTTTTCCTGAGCTTGGCACTTCTGCCCCTGATCCTCTGTAAATTGATTCAAATAGCTGCCAGACAAGTTACTTTATCTCATGTCAATGGGAGAGACTATAAAAAGATGCCACTTTGGTTCAACAAAATGAATTTGCATGGCAGGATTAAAAATAGAAATTCAATGTGCAATTACAAGTAGCCTCGAATTAACCGGTGTCTTAATTTAGCAGTGGGGGCACTTCACAGCCATAGCGTCATCTGTTTGAAGGTCCAGGGGAATATACACAGAAGATTCCTGGCTTCATCTTGAGTCTGTGCCTAGAAGTGACACGGGGCTGTCACGGGTGCTCATTACAAGCAGCGATTATGTTACTGAATGAGCATGCCTCTATGAATTATCAGCTTTTGACCAGTGAAATATGATATTTGGTTGCTATCTATTAACCCCTTTGTACACTTTTGCCTAGCTTTTTTTTGGTGCAGAATAAAAAACACCTAACAGTGTCCTATAACCCACGGGAAAGCCAGGTCTGCACACAGAGTTGCCCAGTGTCCCTGTTGGACTTTTATTTGTTAATTTATTATGATGCAGAAGGAAAAATAGGCACACCCCAAAGTGGGAAGGAATACTTAGCACTCCAAATTGGTTTGGAACACAAACAGGAACTATGGTGGTAAGCTCTCGCCACCAGAGCCCCTAGAATTATCATAAGCCAGTAGGTGGCCCAGACCAGTAGACTCCACATATCGATGAAATAAGGATGTATATTCTTTATGGCTATTGACAAATACTGTATATTTAAATTAAAGCTTTTGTGCCTAGAATTCCCCTTTAAGACTGAACCAGTCACATAAGCAGGAAATTAGTTTCCTGGGGGCATTTCCTATACAAACCATTTACAGAATGCCCCAGAACCTGTTGCCATGCTGGCAAAGAAATAACATTTACATTTTCTTGGCACTTCTAGTAAAGGCTGGCTGCAGATTAAACCGGTATGCTCATCTTTAATAACTTTCAATGACAAAGTGGCTTTCGTAGCCGTGATATACGTTATATAATTTGTTTAGTGAAAGAGGAGTTTTCCTTTAGGTGGCACAGGGTGTAAGTCTTCCCACTGATGTCTGAAACATTTTCGGTTGCTCAGCATAAAACAGAGACCCGGGAGTCTCATCGAGTGATATTCATCACCGGCTCCTTTGCGCTCTCTATTCCAGGGACTCGATTTATGCACAGAACCCTAAGAGAAGCAAGATGCAAATAAAATGATTGATTAGAACAGATTTATATTATTTAAATTTGGGCCACAGTCCCATTACTATTTGATTAAACACACTGCTTTTGCACGCTATCCATCTTTTTTTTTTTTTTTGCTTCTATGAAATCAGGGCCAGAATTGCTTCTATGAAATCAGGCACAGAATAGGCGGGATGATGGCACCTGAATTATGCAGACTTCATTTTCTCCTCATTGCTATTAAAATACTGGGCTGCTTTTTTCCCAGTTCTACTTTTCATCTAGTGATTTGCTACAAATAATCCCCTTTGGATCTTTCCCTGCAAAGCATCATTTTATGTGTCCTTCTATATTTGTATGTATTTTTTTGAAGCCCCCAGATTAGTAATTGATTTTTCTTGATCGTTGCTTTGCACTGTTTAACCTACATTGGGCTTTGTTCGCCTATTCCTCCTGCAAGGTTTGCTGGGCATCCTTTATTTTTTAAATGATATTTATTGACCTTTTTTCACCATTTGTCGCTCTGCTGTATGATTTGTATTCTTGCCAGTTGCCACAGGTGATTTTTTTCCCCCAAGTGTAGTGAATAAAAGTTCTCTTGGAATCAACCCAACTTGATAGTGATTGATAGGCATGCACGTAGCAGATCACAGCAGCAACAGTGCTCAGATTTGTTTTAAGTGTATTTAAAGACCAATTATTTTCTTTTTTAATAAACTAGGAAAGGGTTAGAACCTCAGGTATTTTATTGACCCTTTCTATTTCCCCTTGTGACCGCTGTCAACCAAAAAGAAGGTGATTCTACAATTTTGAGTTGTCACTGGAACAGAAATAGAGGGGGTATATTCCAATGGGGAAAGTTGTTGTAGTGACAGCTAGAAAGGATTTCCCTTACTTTTGAGAGTTCCCTCTCACTTACTTTTGTGCCTCAAGATAGGAACTGAAGCAAAATCTCCCCAGTTGGACAGAGACAGCAAAAAACACAATTCAGGAAGTAGTAGAAAGGTGTGGGGCAGTCTATCTCCTAAAGTAGAAGAAGGTCAACATAAGAGCTAGGCAGCTTGTATTTCCAGAAGGAGAGGTCAGCTTCTGTTTGGCAATGACACATTATAATGAGATCAGTCTGGGCAGTCAAGAGTCTTAAAGGGGTTGTGACCAATTCACTTGTCCTGTTACGGCATTTGCAATAATAAAAAATCAGGGTTGGTAGAGTGCTGGGGGGAGTATTCTGTGATAAGCTTACCTAGCTGTCCTTATCTGTTGTGTTTTAAAGTATGAATGCATATGTGAAAAGAATAATGGTTGGTTAACTGTTGGTTAACAGTGAGCAGACTCAACAAATGTGTAGTGGGGGTCTATAAGCACAGCTCAGGGCCTATGTGTGTAGGTTTTGCTAGCAGGGAGGAGCTCTGACTAAACTGCAGAAGTGTGAAAGTGACCATCATGGGATGACTTGCACTTGTTTTAAAACAAATTCTATATGGAAGCACAACTTGTATGAGAATGAAAAAGCTTTGTGCTGAATCAATGTGTAAGCTAAACATTATTACTGTATCTTTTTCAGGTGTACGTCTTGACAGAGTACGTGGAGGCCGACAGAAGTACAAACGGAGGATAGACGCAGAGAACAGCCCATATCTGAATCCTCAACTTGTCCAGCCAGCCAAAAAGCCATGTAAGTTCTCCATCTCTCTGCAATACTGTAAAATCAGCTGGAGTGGAACTAAAAAATTTCCCTCTAGAGCCTCTTGATCAGGAATGTATATTAAGCAGCAGACATACTTTGGTGGGAGAAGTTGAAAATCTCTGTTCTGCGGAATTTCAGACTAAGAATATGTGTTCCTTGAATACTGGCTTGCCAGTAGCCTGGTAGTTTTAGACAGATATATTCTAGCAAAAGTTCAACAGGTACATTATGCCCCTGTTTCTATTTTTATGCTATTAATTTTCCATCTGTAGCTTCTCCACTGTAGAGTAAAAAATTAAGCCTTAGGTTAGATGATATTCCCCTGCATACAATAATTAGAAGTTTGCTAAACAGCCAAAAACATAGAATGGGAATTTAGCTTTGGTGAAGATTCAGGTCACATGGCTGAGGCAAGAGCCACAAGGTATGTGCCATTGGAGAGCATCTTGAGAGGTAGGGAGTGACCTCAGAACACTACCTGACTGGCTTTGCCTGAACAGTCTGCTAATGTCAACCCCCAAAATCCTCCAGCTTGTGACTAACTCTTGGGATAGGTCATACAACCAATATGGGATATCCATTGTTACAAAAATGACCCATGGTATGCATACTTGTAAAAGAAGAGTGTGAATACTGTCCTCTTCTGCGCCCACATTGTGAAACACCAATCTACTCACAATTATCGATCCCCCAAAGTCCTCTGGAAACTGAATCTGTTGGAAGTGTTGATCTCCTGGGTCCTCCACAACTCTTACTGGTTCCTCCTGGTGACCTTCATGGAGGTTTTGTTTTTTTTTACACAAACTTCACCTTAGCAGCTTAGTGATATTTGATGGAACCACTCTACTTGTCCCTAACAATGTCAAAGATTTGGTTTATGGTAGGGATGCACCGATACCAGGTACCGTACTCGGTACAAGTACAAGTACAGAAAATTTTCGAGCTCCAAGACTAGACTAGAGAAAAGTTCAAAAGTTAGGAGGTAGCTGTCATTTGTAAGGAGCATACGGAGCTCCTGGGATTTGTACATCCCTGTTTTAATGTACGATTTTGTTTTTATAAACATATACAAAGGTATGCACCGATACCATTTTTGCAAGAAGAAGTACTGATACATTTTTGTTTATTGTCATGTGACAGTTTTTCTAAAACAATACAGGCCAATGATTTCAGGACAGTGGTGGAGCGCCAGATCCCAGCTACAACCGCTGCAACCCTGGTAGTTCTCATGAAAATGCCAAGTATGGGCATTGGTATCTGAACTGATATAGGTGCATCCCTAGTGTATGGTCCATGAATCAATGAAAGGGCACTTCCATCAAAGGCTTCTGAGAGAGGACTTTATCTTTTAGAAGCAATCCTGTTAGGAAGAAGATATACATTACAACTGAAAGTGCTGTTTTAATTAAATCTATGTTTAAATATTACACCTGCAAAGATTTATGGGTCTACATCTCATCAGTTTAATATCTAGTACCAGAATCCTGCAAAATCTATTCCCCTTTGTGCCAAAAGGGGTTGACTTCCAAATTCTGTAGGGCTGGAAGCAACACACAAAACTCATAAGCCCCAGCTATTACGAACATAACAGATTTTAAACTGTATGCAAAAGGACATTTTAGCTTTATCAAAGAAAAAACAACCAGTTTTACATAACATTAAGGCTTAAGTGAACATATGGCATGGATTCCCTTTGCCTTTCCAAAAAACATTATGCTGATTATACCTTCAATTGTCCAATCTGGCATCCGCCGCTGGGTTTGACTAAGCTGTTCCACCATTCTGTAAATACATTTTAGGGTTGCATTAAGCAGATTTGATGCATTATAATGAAAACTTTCCGATAATACTATAAAATTTTATAAACCATAATGCTTAATTTCATTAGGGGCATTTAATTTAGTTGGATTTCGTGATGCAGAGATTACCCTCTTTTTTTTTTTTCCTCGAGTTTTGTCATTGTTGTCAGTGTCATGTATGAAAAAGTGATTAAAAGCGAGGCAGGCAGTCGTCTCTGATGTCCGTGTTTTGGAAGTTGAGATTACCATGGAGCAGTGTGTTACAATAGCATTTAAGGAGATAACTACTCCAATTTCACTAAGCTGTACTTGATGAAGATAAACCAGGCATTTGTCAAACCATTACTGAAACAAACCTGACTAATTATCTGGGTTTTTTTCCCCAGGTTTTAGACATATTGTAAACACGGTCTGATATATACAGTATATAAATATAAAAATATATATATATA
>NW_017306269.1:653942-669129 GCF_000935625.1 Nanorana parkeri
ATTAAAACATGCAATTGGTGCACTATAGTAACCAGGCTCTCAGTATTCCTGCAGAGCACTTCTGGCTAAATTTTATGTCGAATTGTTTGACAGGCAAAGTTTTTTTTCCAAGACTCTTAACACATCATAAACATGATCACATACTTATATATTAAAACTAGGGATGCACCGATACAATACTTTTCAGATACCAGTGCCGATACTTGGTATTTTCATCAGAACTACCAGGGTTGCAGCGGTTGCAGCTGGGACCTGGCTCTGGTGCTCCACCACTGTCCTGAAATCATTAGTCTCTATTGTTTTAGAAAAACTGCCACATGACAATAAACAAAAATGTATCAGTACTTGTATCTGTGAGTACTTGGGCAAGTATCAGTACTTGTACTTGAAAAAATGGTATCGGTGCATCCCTTTATTTATAGTTATAAAAACAAAATCATATATTAAAACAGAGATGTACAAATCCCAGGAGCTCCGTGTGCTCCTTACAAATGACAGCTGCCTCCTAACTTTTGAATTTTTCTCTAGTGTAGTGTTGGAGCTGGAAAAGTATCTGTACTTGTACTTGTACCAAGTACGGTACTTGGTATCGGTGCATCCCTAATCAAAACATGCAAATGGTGCACTATAGTAACCAGGCTCTCAGTATTCCTGCAGAGCACTTCTAGCTATATTTTATGTCAAATTAATCAGACAGGCAATTGTTTTTCTTTTTCTTTTTGCAAGGCTCTACTCATTATAAACATGATGATGTATATATCTTAAAACATGCAAATGGTGCACTAAAGTAACCAGGCTCTCAGTATTCCTGCAGAGCGCTTATAGCTAAGATAAGACATTCACACAGATGTATGCATACTGTCAGTTACTGTGATCCAGAGGTATGATCCAGTCTGTAGTTAGGCTTTGAGACCCGGGGGAACTTTTAATTTGCATATTATGCTATAATATTCCTGGAAGTTGAATGGTTATAACTGCTTATATATTATATGTAAACCCAATTGCTAAAATATCATATCAACTTTTATATTTTTTTATCATTTTAAAAGTCATTTTATTTATATTTAAATCTGCAACATTCAATAAAATAATAACCGGTGATCCTGCCATGTTTTCCAAGCTCTAAACATATTTTGCATTATATATTAACCAGGCTCTCAGGATCCCTGCAGAGGGCTGCTAGCTGTGTCACATGTCAAATGTCATGTTTTATGTTAAATGTCACATGAGTCAAAAAGGCAAGTCACATAACGTGCTGTAGTATGTGCACTGTCTCTTACCTTTACATAGATGCACAGTCTTTAGCCAGGCGTTGAGACCCAAAGAACCTTAAATTTACATATTATAATGTTCTTAGAACTTCGATTATTATAACTGCTAAAAGTTTCCGGTGAACACAGTTGCTAAAATCTCAAATAAGCTTGTAATTAATTAATTTTTAATATCTGCAGTTAAATCAATATATAGATATACTGCTACCATATTTCTTATAATAAAAAAAAAATCTATCCTTTATCTTTCGGTTGAAAAAAACAATGTTAAACACCATTAAAATTACAATTATTAAACAATGTTTGCATTGCCCATACATACTGGGGTGCTCTAGGCATGTGCCTAGTTTGCCTGTATATAACTCATAAAACAGCAATCCAAAGACAACAATGTGATTACATTGTCTAATAAATAAATAAAAATGCCATTGCTAATGAAGTGCAAAAATGATAACTTCAATTATATCAAATTAATTTGATATCATTGTATAATATTTCTCTCTAAGTTTATTTTTATCTCACAGCACGGATTGTGGTTTTAATCTATAGCTTACCTAATATATTATGTACACTTGACTTATCTGTGCCATCATTAATATTTTTTTTTGTGCTGGGACTCGGAAGATTTTCCAGGATTTTCTTAGTGATTTTGCACAGAATAGGCACAGCGGAAAAGTGGAATGTATTGATTCCAATTAGGGAAACATTAAATAAGCCTCTCTTCCCTCGTAACAATGCTTATGGCTATTCAGTGCCCTTAATTCCAGTGGTCTGATGGCTCCATCAGCCTGAGGAGAGGTTGTGGCTTCAATCTGATGGCATATTAATAGGAAATCAGGCCTGTTGTAATTTAATGGACATCCCCATGTCCTAAAATAAAATTCACATTGCAAATTTACCTGCTAAGACATTTTACAAGATCACTAAACAGTCACCCTGCTTTAGTGCATTTTCCTAAGATTAAAAAGGGATTCAGAGATGCAATTTTTAGAATTTGCTTGCAGCCCCATCTGCAGGTAGACATGGGCCTGTAGCACCAATTTTAAATATAATGAAGCTCTAAGAGAGGCAGGTCAGCACCTATGCATGGGCTGTAGGAACATCCTTAACTGCACACTAACCCCAGACAATCGTTTATTTTACCCTATGTGTATCTCCTTCCAGTAAAAGTCAATCATTCACTTTACAAAAGCATTCATATATTTTTATACATGGGGAAAATAAAAACTCTTCCTTTGGTAAAAGACTTTAATTATTTTAAGCTCAACTTAACAATAATTGTTCTGAATCATTTTGTGATCTGCCTAATTATGTCATTCTCTTTTGTCTGGAAAATGAGGATTTATTGCACATTGCAGGTTCTGCTTCATTATGTGTCTGCTGTTTTCTTCATTGAGTGGGATAGCCAGTTCTAAAATGAACTCATCTACAACCAACTTGTGTAATATGTGAGAGTTATTGATATAGTTCATTAAGATAGATGCAATTGTTAGAAGTATATACGAGACATATAAGAAAAGATCATGGAGACCAGGAAAGCATTTATATGTGTACAGTTAAAACTCCAGAGAATGATCTGCTAAAAAAAATGTTAGTAGACAGGATGCCATAAATTGTGTGTAGTGTTGGCTACCTGGACGATGCTGATGGCTGCAATGATACGCAGTAGTGGGTTGCAATAGTTGCCAACAGTTAAAAGCGGACCTTGGTCTAAAAGCCCGTATATGTGGCTGCCCCCCACCCTCTCTACACAAAACACTGCATTACAGGAATTAAAGAAATAAAAAAACATACTAAAAGAAAATTCATGAAAAAATATTACTCCCTGCTTCCTGTCACTGACGTCAATAGGCCTCATAGAGGGATCCTGGAGAAGCTTAGGATCCCAATTCTTGTAAGAGGATGCTACTGCACTGTATAGGAACACGTTCTTGCAGTAATTGGGATCCTTAACTGTCCCTGGATCCCGCAAGAAGACCCACCTACATTTCCTTGCCTAGGCGAGTCCTGGGAGTAAGGTAAATATTTAACATGATTTTCTTGCAATGTGTTTTATTTCTGTAATGAAACATTTTGACAGTGGGGGAGGGGGAGAAGAAGTGACAATCACATAACCATACAGTTATTATAGTATTATTGTAAGGTCAGCTTTAAAATAGTTTTCAAAGAAACACATTTCGATGCCGAAGTGGTGGTTCCAAGATAAATATGTATATTATCACATACATTTTTTTGTATGTTATCAATGTTTCTAATTATTAACTTAAAGGGGTTGATTTACTAACCTTTTAAACACACCACGAACGTGTATACACCTCTGTAGTGTGTTCCCTCCCAGCATGATCTATGGGAGGAATCGAAACACCTTTGTAGTGTGTACACACCCAGCAGGTGTGTTGTGCAAAGCCCTGCAATGAATTGCAAGGTAATGTGGTGTAAATTAGCTCTATGTTATGTTGCTTGCGTTGATGAATGCAGGAATGTAAATGCATGAGCTAACCATTTTTGTCTAAACTGTGAAGCAGCATTATATATGCATCATGTGCATGATTTTTCCATATATGGCATTAGTGGAAATATGCTTTTAGAGACTTTTTGGTTGATAAATACGTTTTGCTGTGTGAAAATCACACACACCTGGTGTGTGTGTGTGTTTAGGTTAGTAAATCACCCCCAAAGTGTCAGTTCCTTCTGAATGTCACCCCAATGCTCAGTATAAAGCAGGTCACCTGCCCTTGAGGCACAGATATAAATGCTCTCACATTGTGGTGTGCTGTGTTGCCCAACAAATGTTTGTCAATGTGTGCATAGGTTGTGTATATAGCCTAAAGGTTCAGTCCATACCCAACTGATATTTTAACTATTGGTGGTGCCTGGTGGGTTGAGTCAGCCTCTGACTTCTCATATGTCATGGATACATTGAGATTGTCCTGCCATAATTCTTGACCCTGTTCCTGTATACCTGTGTGATGTGGGTGTTCCTGACCACCTTGGTGTGTCACAGCTCCTCCTTTTATATTCTCCATAATGTAGAATAAATAAAAAATGCAGCGTGGAAACCCCTCATAATGGGCACGTCATGGAACTCAGCGCAGAGATCATCTCATGAAATAGTAGAATCTGTAAGATGATTTAACTCTCCATCTTCTACCAAACACTAAAATATCAGTTTAAGTGGACCGCCCCTTTAAGAAATATTCAGCAAAATGCAGATTGGCTTAATATTGCCAGCCCTTGATCAAAAAGTGTACAACAATTTCCAGCACTACAGCAGCCATGTAATAGCAAGAAAACCTTTTATCATAGTCTTCTGAAGTAGATATAAACCATTCCTAGCTAGTACAACACTAGATATGACAAGTAAAGGCCTTCTCATTATATCTTGTGTATTCTGTAAATGTATGCATGTAATGACATCTGATACGGAGCTGTCCTAAGGCCATTCCACTAATGCACTTACGTCTGTTTTTCCATGATTTTTGCAAATGTTTCAGATATAATCAATAAAATGATGCTGCTCTGAATGATGGCCATCCATTCCGCCAGTCTTTGTAATGTTAAATAGAATGCTACCTTGTTTTGCAGTATGATATAGGCATGTCTAGTTATGGTAAGAAAGTCACTATTTTTTGCGTCACCACAGAGGAAGAAATGTTTTTCACCTAAAATACATGCATAGGTATATTTGGGTGGAGGTATGGCAGATCAGGAGAGCGGAGCCACCTCGATTTTTTGTTTTATATGTCAGAAGGTAAAACTCAACTGTTCACAAAACCTTTAAAAGTGATTAAAGGAAACCAGTCATGGAGAAATATGTTGAAGGGAGTCTTCCCTTCAATTCCTGTTCAGTGGAACCAGCAGGAAGTCAGAGGAAATCTGTCCAATTGGAGGTTAAATGCCTTCTTGAACAGTTACCGCTAAAACAGTTGTCCCCATTGGGGGAATTCTCTTCTATTGCTGTTCTGCTGACAACTCAAAAAATTTTGGATTGCCTATCTTCAGTTACAATGAGTGCGGTCACCTGGATAAATAGAGAGACTACATCATTTTTATATATATATATATATATATAAGGGATGCACTGATACCATTTTATCAAGTACAAGTACTGATACTTGTCCAAGTACGCACAGATACAATTACTGATACATTTTTGTTTATTGTCATGTGACAGTTTATCTAAAACAATACAGACTAAGGATTTCAGGACAGTGGTGGAGCGCCAGAGCCAGGTCCCAGCTGCAACCTCTGCAACCCTGGTAGTTCTCATGAAAATGCCAAGTATCGACACTGGTATCTGAACATCCCTAGACTGGTACCAATGACAAAATTGAAAAGCACAAATAAGATAGCATGCCAATCCAAATAAAAATAATTTGTTGACAGTCACATGCCAAAAAACAAGTGACACAGTTTTGGGGAAACACGGGGGGGGGGGGCTGTGGGTAGCCTGTAACTGTTCGGCTCCAGTTTTGATAAATTCCCCTTTAAAAAATATGTCAATACAAAAAAGGGGACCTGCAGGTTGGTGCTTGTATCTTGCGGTATGTGTCAAAAAGGTCTTGATCCCAAATGATATATATAGTATATATTATATGAGAGATATAGATAGATAGATAGATAGATAGATAGATAGATAGATAGATAGATAGATAGATAGATAGATAGATAGATAGATATGCGTGCCTTTGCAACAAATTATCATTTACTTTGAAAAGTATGATTTTCTATGTCATTGTTTTTAGGTTTTTGTATTGTATCACTGTTAGATAATAAAAGCAGATGGTTTACTAATAACTCAGATGCTTGGTAAAAAAAACCCCAACAACCTAAGATGTACGGCAGCACGAGCTGTTATTTGGAATGTCTAATAAACTGCGGCTTTCATGGTGATATTTTTAAACTCTGTCTTTCAGGAAGCGTGCTTCTCTGATATCGCTTTATGATGTATGGGAGGTTCTCAGGCTCAATGATACACCGATGATTGCTGTATTTTTGGAAACAGAGAGATCTTGCTATTGATTGTGCCATGCTGTGGTCTATTTCTTACAGATAACAAGATTGTCTCACATTTGCTGGTGGCTGAGCCAGAGAAGATCTATGCTATGCCTGACCCAACCATTCCCGACAGTGACATCAAGGCCCTCACTACCCTGTGCGACCTGGCTGACCGGGAGCTTGTGGTGATCATTGGGTGGGCCAAGCATATTCCAGGTATGTCAAAGAACAATGAATTAAGAATTAAAAGGGCCATTCCACCCTAAAGTGATGAATCTGGCTTTTTTTTGGTAAATGCTGGAGTGTTAAAGCAGCCAACACGTTTTTCTGTGTGTCTGGGAATTTATTGGGGGAGATTTCCCAGGTCTGCACACCTGCTGTGACCTTTATAAAGGGCTCTCAGTCTCGGGAGTGGGAACACCCAAAACTCCCAGGTGGACAGGAAGAGAGTTGAATATTGTGGCAGGAAATCTCTTTGGAATATCGAAAACATATAAGAAGCCAGGGGCTGACATGGCCCACTAGATTCCACCTAATACTTTAGGAGAGCCTGCCACCTTGCCCATTCAGG
The DNA here is from genome assembly GCF_000935625.1 of Nanorana parkeri. Taxonomy (NCBI): domain Eukaryota; kingdom Metazoa; phylum Chordata; class Amphibia; order Anura; family Dicroglossidae; genus Nanorana; species Nanorana parkeri. The sequence continues at coordinate 660,783 of NW_017306269.1, forward strand.
GTAAAATAGCAGGGCTTGTTTAAAGCCTGCCCCACTGGCCACCTTATACTCTGCTCAATAATGTTTCTTTACGGTTCCTTCTTCTGTCATGCCCACTGCAAAATATGTGCTGCTTCCAGGTTTGGGGGAGCATGTGACCTCCACATGATGATGCCCTAGGGCTCAGTCACATGACAGAGGGGGTGACATTACTATACCATATGTATGTTAGGGCAGCTAAAAGGGTCAGAGTGGAATGTTTTTTTAAGGGTAGTATCGGATGGTAAGGAGGTTGGCTTTAAACAGGCTCTGTCACTTTGCCTTGTATGAGCAAGCTATTAAGGCCTTTTTAAATATCACCTTTGGGTACATTGAGCCTGCATGCTTCACAGTGGTTTAAGTTGAGAGATATGATGGTAAATGAAGGGAGCAATGTGATTCTAAAACAAGGCTTCTATGGACAATAAGTGAAGTTATTAAAAGACTTGGATGGGAAAGATTACACCTGTAGCAATATCAGAAATTCCAATTCATCTAAACCATGGTTGTGTAAAGTCAAGCAAAGCCATTCTTGTCACAGGATACCCTGCTGTGCTTTCTCCATTTCCTCTTCCAATATATGTGTGTGAGGCTATAGCAGGCTCAGAAAAAAGCCAGCAGTGGAACCAATAAACATGTTAGCCTGCTTTTTTATCAGAATCAGGGAACAGTTTAGAAGAAATACTGACAATGATCAGGATTTAGCTAACATGATAGCCATCTTCACAAGATGAACGAGTGTGCCTAACTGTAGCTAACAAATTCCCGGTCTACCAGTCCTGCTACGTTTTCTTCTTAAAAGAGGTTCAACGGAAGGGGCTGGGAATATATGTCCGTGACTAGAGCAGAACCTTTCGAGCAGCAGCTGGCGGCTCCCAGTTCTCTATTAAACAACTTTGCTCTTTTATTGTACAATAATATTTCACAAGCAGCACCAAAACTTAAGGAATTTCCTTCCATCCTGCAAATCTGTCACCTCGGCTGCCTCACTCCTCTAAAGCAATCACGAGGGAGTGAAAGAAATAAAAGCTTTATTGGGATTTGTGGGCAGGAACATGCTTCGTACAATAGACCCATCACTCTACCTGAGCAGTCACTCAATAAATACTTACTCAATACTCGCGCTCGGGGAAATGAAGTAGCGAGCCGGATATATTGTAATATAAACATGACATAATATTTTCTGAAAATAATACGGGGAATTGTTTGTTTGGCGTAAATTGCCGAAACACGCTTTCCAAAGACTGAAGAGGTGTTTATTAGTTCAGAGCTAAGAGTTTACAATCCTGTAAAATCATTTTTCATTCTAAGCCTTGGGAGCGTTGTGAGTATTTGGAATTGAAGCACAGCCAGTGACTGATTATTTTAAAGGGCAACTTAGCTTTAATTAGGTTATTTATTAAAAGGAAGTTTGAGCAAATCATTTCATTTCGGTGCCGCACATCGCTGCAAGATTTTTTTCTGCCCTGGTAAACTAAGTATTCAGTGAGATTTAGGGGTTAAAGTGACACTGAACTCTGGAGTTAAAATGCATTCAACTACCTTAACTATTAACAAATCTTATTTGTGTATCACTTGGCTGTAGATCCTCAAATAATCTCTGAATTGGTGCCGACACTGTCCTTCCTTCTGGAGGGTGACTACTTTACAACACACACAGGGACCATGGGGAACAAAAGTAGTCACCCTCCAGAAGGAAGGACAGCGTCAGCAGGAATCTAGACATGATTTGAGGATCTGCAGCCAAGTGATACACAAATAAGACACATTTTTGTTAATCGTTATGTGACTTGAATGCATTTTTAGGATTTACTTCTAAGTTTACTGTCGCTTGAAATGCATGATGATTTAAACATTAAAGTTAGTGTAAGGGTGTCATATTTATGAATGTAGACCTCATTCACATCTGCATTGATCAACACAGACTCAACGCAAGAGAACAATTGTGCCCTGTTCACACCATACAAGTGTGTTGGGAAAAAATGCAGCAGGTCTGCATTTTCAGGCAACACAAAGCACAAAAATGCATTACAACACACGGATGAACGCTGCCATGGTCTGTTGTGCATAGAGTTAAATTATTTTTTTAACATTATATATATATATATACAATTGTGATTATTATTAAAAAGCTTTATTCCTTTCACTAAATTATTTTTCTTTTTACTTGCAATGCACCTCTGAACTTGTTAGTGAACTAACAGTCCCGTCCAGAAAGTGTCAATACCCTATCAAAGCCTTCCCCCCCCCTCCCCTCCTTGCACGTTAATAGCTCTTTCCTTCTTTCCTTCTCTGGGAATGTTTAAAACGGTCTGTACTGTCCCAGCTCCTCCGCCCCTCCTCTCACCTCAAATTTTATGTAGCTGCTGGGGGAGGAGCAAAGGGGGATATTAAAGTGTGTCACTTGAGTGACAGACCTCTGTCTGGTGGGGCTGCTGACATCACATCCAAAATGGTGGTGTCCAGCAGCAGTCTCAGGGATTTCAGATGTCTGTGCACATAAGGGCGAATTGTACATCTAAGTAACATGCATGAAATATGTTAAATGCTCATCTTATCAGAGGATTGTTGTTGAAATGGATGGTCTGGCGACAGCGTCTGTTAAAATCCATCTACTAAATACCAACGTAGCAAGAAACATTACCAATCGTTGGGATCTGTACTAACAGTTTCAAACATTGCGGATTTCAGCTAAAACTAAATTCAGATGTTAGCCTAAGTGGTGAGCACGTTCAATAGTTTGAGCAATGTGTTTCTGCTGCGCTTAACTTCTGTCTGCCTCCCTAAACTAGTTTGTCTTTATGCGTTGGATGCTACAGTAATTTCTTTAATGAAATTGATGGAAGTCCCTTTCCCAGCCCCAACTGAAACCAATTTATTGGTCATGATACGCCAGCTATGTTGCTAACAGTCGTAACGAACTGTCAGGCAATATAGCAGTGGAGCTAATTTGAAGTCATTAGGTGTGCAGCGTTTGGGCAACAATTTGTTACAGCGGTTAGGAGCGCAGCTGACATCTCAGGAATGGCTTTGTTCGGACTTACCACTAGATGAAGCCAGGCAAATTGTAAACTAATTTAAACATCAGTCTGTATTATAGCTCGCCGGGCTACTTTGCCCGTACACTGTTTTTCTAATAAAGCGCCCAAATTAATCCGCGGCTGGTTAAAGAGGTGAGTTTGGGCTTTATCTCGCTACCTGCAACCTGGAAATGTAAATGGAATAATCACGCTCAAAGTCACACACAAAGCAGGAGCTCCGAGCTGGCGTTCAGTTTGATTAGTGCGTGTGGCTCTGATAGAACAAGATGCAGACAGACCAGCCAGAGCGCCCAGTTGAAATCAGCTTTCCCGGCTTGAGTGCACAGAAAGCCATTAGATTGCTTTGGCTAGTCACATTGCCTTTGTTTAAAGGCGGATGCGGCGGCTGGGGCACGTAACGGTACAGGAGAGATGTATTTTTTCCGACACGACGTCCAACTCGATAAATATTTATCTCTATAGATCTCCCGCTGTTTAAATTGCAGTCCAGTTACAGTATTTAGCCTTATTTTCCCATCCGAAATCAATGCAGGTGTGCGCCGCGTGGATTTAACTCTTCACGCCTGCAAGGAAAGTTCCGTTAAATCAGGAGACTTGGACTTAAGGGTGAACTCCAGACATACAACTGAACTGATTAGAGGTGTTGTATTATTTTCAATGAACACAGGCCTTCTCTGATTGGATGAGGGTAGATTGTGATGTCAACTGCCCCTCCTTTCCAACTCATCCAATCAGGGAACGTCTTATAGTCGTTGACAAGAAATACAATGCATTTTCTGAATGGAGAAGGTGCCAAGTGAGTCCCTCCAGCACCACCAGCACAGGAATGCACTTTCTATATGTGGCACAAACTGCTTCGATGATTTTGAGACTCCCATGCAGCCCTCTGGAAGTGACATATTTATTCCCAATGTAGATTTTGAAATAGATTATTCGTAGACTTCAGTTTAAACAGTCTACTACAGTGCACATATATTTTAAGGAATATCCACATTATAACTAAACTTTGTATTATAACCAACATGATAAATAAAAATAATTGAAACAAAAACACTCCATGAAATTAGGTATATCTTCAATGCGTTGTTGTGTTCTAGTGACAGGTACACTGTAGTAGCCTTAAATCAACTGTGTGCCAGTATTCTGAAGCAGAACAATATGAAACACTGTAGTCTATAGATTATGTTTCAGCAAGGCATTTTTTCAGTTAATCCTTTCTCCAGATTATCTGCTAAGAAGTCCCTTAATCTTCTTTTTCAGACACCTTTGACCCCACCAGTTTACTTTAGAATTATATACCTATTAGGAATATACATGACTCTAATCTAGGTTTGGTCATACCATTGCTTATCACCAGCTACATTTTGCAAAGAAAATCCGATACACACTGATAACATAGGTCAGGTAGTTTGGGTTATCAAATATTTCTATAAATGTTTGGCTATGAAACTTTTCAATCTGATATAAAAAGTGGCACAGTTCTCTTGATAATGGATATGGACCTTTTTTATAATAGTGCCTGAAATAAGAAGTGTAACTGGTCTGCCTATAGGAGCTAGTTAAGTTATCTTTCAGCTGGTGGACTGGATTAAGTCTTGTTGCCTCTGAGCCTTCTTCAGTCTGAACCACAATGCTCCCCCTTCACTGAATGTGAAAAGCAAATCAGTTAGCCCATTCTAATCTGATCATGAGCAGAGAAAAATGTAATGTACTCTGGCTATCCCGGCCATTGCAACCCTTATCTATTGACTGACTCAGAGTGCCTGTGCAGTAACATGGACAGTACTGTTCCATCCTCAGACTTTGCCCACATGAATGTGGCCACATGCGCTCACATAATTTATTTGTTGCAAGTTTTCTATGAGAAGAAGTCCAGATATAGAATGCTTATAGTACACTCCCTCAGATTAGCTAAAAAAAGTAATTGAATCACTAAATTATGCTTTAAATGCTTAGTCCACCTTTTGGCCACCTTATGCAAAAAAAAAAAAAAAAAAGAGTAGCAAATGCAGCAAATATGATCTGAAGATCATTGTGCATTTACTACTTTTTGTATTGAACCCTTTGGAGCATTTCATTCACGATCAATGTGTTGCAGGTGCAAGGGCCTTAGAACACACTGCGTGCATTGGAGATGCTTACCTGACCTCCTCTCCGTTGTGTTTTCTGCCAGTTTCTTTGTTTTTAAAGTTCTCCAGCTCTTGTCATGTCATTGAGTGTCTCAGTATCAGAAGCTGGAACAGCTCTAGAATGCAAATCAGCCGAACTCCTAGACCAAACAACCAGAATAATTTGTTGTTTGTGCCAAACCTGCTTTAGGTTTGATTGAGGATCAATGAGAACCAGGCTCTGTCTATGCTTGCCATGCTGAGAAGCAAACACACATAGCTCCTGTTGTATTTAGTTTTTCCAAATATGTATGACCATATAGAGCCAGGGAAACCCCATATACAGTCATTTTCATTCTTAGAAATTATCCCAGTTTTTCTGATGTTTAGTTGAGCCTTTACTTGGCCACATTAAAGGGAACCCAATGTTGGATATCTGCCATTCTAATACTGAAGCAAAATACTAAGGCCATTCTTTTCTTAGATATATCTAAAGTATGCACATGTTAAAGTGTATGTACAGGCAACATTTTTTGCCAGTGCAAAAGGGAAATTAATTCCTCTGGTTGTTCTGGTGACCATTGTCACTGAGTCAGAAAAGGGAAATCCAAAATGTTGTCACTAGACCAAGAGATGAGGAAAAATCCTCAAGTGGGGGCAACTTTCTAAGATGGGAATTCCATGCAAAAATATTCAAATTGTAGATTAATTAGATAATTCTGCGTGCAGATAATTCTGCGTGCAGATAATTCTGCCACTTGTAAAAAAAAATAATGATGGTTCTAATTCTTTTTTCCATAGGAGTAAGTTGGTCTCCTCTAGCTATATGGTTATATCCTTACACCAATAATATATATATAAAATATTTCTTAGCACTCAGAAGTTCACACATTAAGAGACCACTAGCGGTCAAAAGAATAGAAATAGGGACAAATGTGGACATTTGCTTACTCAATCAGGCATCACAGATAATCATTTTCTAAGAAAATCCTTTAAAAATAGCAATAGATTTCTAAGTTGGTTTTATGGGAAATAAAGGAATCTTCCCATCCAGCAGAGTAGCCTTGGAAACGGCTGTTGCCCATTTGACCCCATTTATGTTAAGAGACTAAGTAGAGAAAGAGGACAATTCTTTTGTGCGCTTTTCGATAAGGGAAGGTCAGTGATATAATCTGTGCTTTGAACTATTTAGCCACAGATGACAAAAATCAAATTGCAGAGGGGTCTCAAAATGCTAAAGGGCAAATGTGATGGGCACAGAGTGAAAATCCAGACTACTCAAGAGTGACGGGGGAGCGGGGTGGAACCAGGCTGACATATCTCATGATTGACACCATAAGATATGTTACTGGTAGCTTGTATACCTTCCATTAAATAGTACAACACTGCAACACTGACATACAACATGAATAGACAGTACCACAAGGCTTTAAAGGACAAAACATTAATTAACATATTTGTATAATCACAATGGGGCAAGCTTTGGAATTCTGACAGCATGCATTGCATTTCATGTGGAACTCCATGTACACTTTTTAAACAAAAATGAGACCCAATGTGGTTATATGAGCAAAAATGTTATTAAACCTTAAAAAAAAAAACGACTTTATTTTTTTTACCAGCAGCAGCATGGCGGACAATATGATGTTTCTGATGTCCCAGTTTAAAAGGATTGTAGATGCATCATTATGTTCTTAGCTTTGGGAAGTCTGTAAGGGGTTTGGATTAACCCCAGTCAGTGCCACCTGGTCTTAAACACCAATTACACCCATTTCCAATCTGCTGTAGTTCATATCACACTGTATGTCTGTAGTGTATATGGCCCCTTCTGACCATATGGTCATTGTTGGGGTTCTGTTGCCACAATATTTACCCCACTAGCAACAGTTCTACTTTATTAACTGCATTTAGTTAAAATCAACCCTTTCTTTTGCCAGTGTTTATAGAATTGTCTGCCAAATGTGCATTATTAGGCATATAAACAATTCATGTTCATACTCAGTAACCCAAAACTGTGCTTAAGCCCCAGTTATTCCCATGTTGGGCACCACCATCTTGTATCTTGCCCCGTATAGAGAAAGTTAGCCCAAGCTGTCTATCACAACCCATATATCAAAGGCACCTTTATCTATCCTGTGAGTCATCACTCCTCTGTGAATAAGTCAGTGCCCAAGGGGAGCAATTAGATATGGAGAACAAAGTTAAGCTGATGACTTTTGACCAAAAGTCAACATTTACATAAGAGTAACATTGCTATTTAGCCTGTATATCGTGTCAAAATAAGGAATGCATGTGAAACAGATAATGGAGCCAACTATGAAATTACTCCTTCAGTTACAATCTTGGGCGATTTAAGGGTTCACTTCAAGTCATTGCGTTACCACATGGGCTTTCATGTGTGTTGCATTAAAGCAGCCCATTTGTGGTATGTGGTATTTGGTGCACATCCATCAGCATCTACTGTGCAGAGTGATGTGCATTATCTGCTTTGCGTTAACACACGGTAAAAAAAAATAATCACATTCTACCACATCTCAGTGCATCCTATAGGTGTGAAAGGGGCCTTATTTCTGGCCATCCAGTTCCTTTCATTCATTTAAATCCCAACAGCAAATAAATGCCAAATCTCCTGATACTAGCAGTTAATATCAAGCAGACATGGTGGAGGCTGCTTTTACTTAAGTTATCATTTTATATCCAGTTCACAAGCATAAAGAAAGACAGAAAAGGTAAATGCAAAGAAGAAAAAATACATATCCGACCTCCTTTTATCAGCAAATAGAATTAGCCTTGCTGCATTGATAAATCAAATAAATGGTATGTATTTTGTTGTGAAGCATGAGCGGCCCTTATCTTGGGGATGGAGCACCTTACAATAGCATTAGTGAAATGTTTGACTTTACTTAGAGAAGCATAAGGACACAAGAACGGATGACGGCGCACTAATAGCCCTTTTTAAGAATGACAGTACCCCGCCATCAGCATCCTTTTATATCCTCGGGAACTGCTCATGCCTCGCCGTTCTGTTTCCTATCTGCCTGAGCCCTTTTTTTATTTCTCTTTTAATTTCGTCCGTGCTTGGATAAGCGCATGCTAACACAATATGATTGAGTTGTAAAATGGAAAGCTGTCTCCTCTAATCTCCTTTATGTAGATATGGAGGCCTGTGAAAAACCCAGT
>NW_017306269.1:669176-673771 GCF_000935625.1 Nanorana parkeri
CCCCCCCCCCTCTTTTTTTCTGCAGTCGTCCCTTTTTAGCTACTAAGGTCTGTCAGCCAACGGGAGGCTGAGTCAAAGGTTGAAGCTGGGTTTCACACGGTGGTGTGTTGAGGGGATTAGCGGCCTGCCACACTGATACATCGCTGTGATTCGTGTCAGATTAAAATATTTAGATGTAACTTCATTAGCAGAAATGCTGAAGGTGCTTAGTCAGATATGGAAGCCACTTCCTGATTTGTTAATCCGCTGACCTAAATATATTGTGAGCTCACCTGGGATATTATCACAGACAGTGTGAAATTGCAACAATGCCAAGTTATATGATGTCTCCACAATTACAAGCTGTGTGCGTGTCTAATGATAAAAGTGATTATACAGGTATTTAAAACCAACTTAAAGCTTAGCTAAACCTAAAAACACAAACCTAACATAGTGCTGTTTGGCAGTTCATAGATGTGGTGGCTGTATTAATTTGCTTCTTTTATGTCTAATTTTTTGTTTATTTTCACCTGCCAGTAACATGCCTCCTGTCCTGAAGTGACAATATTCATTCAGTGTGCTGTATCCACAGAGGAGCAGCATTGTCACCCTAGTAAAGGATGTGTGTTAGGACTACAGAATGCTTCCCCCTCTGCATCTCCAAAATGTAGGGGAGAGGCATTGTGTATATCACTGGGATGAACCGAGCAGGATTGATAACAGTGTTTGGGATCAGCGTGCAGCAAAGTGTACACTAAGTTAGATGTTCACTGAATTTCTGGCAGGATCAACCGGTAATTTTTTGCACTAATCGAGCATATATTTAACAAAATGTTTTAAATGGCATATTGAACAGACCAAAAGGAGGCAAATAATAAAGTTCATTATTAGGTTTACATAAACTTTAAAGCTGAACTACCGCTAGGGAAAAAAATCAGACCAAGTTATACTTACCTTCATCCATCATGTTTCTTAGATCTGAAGCCCTGCGGAGCCGAAGGGTTCCATCCGGATGCCGGGGTAATTCAAACAGTAGTGCACTCATTACAGTTCAAGTGTAATGGCGTTGATGGGAGGGGGTGGCAAGACTGGTTGGCTGCTTACAGAGTAGTAGCAGCTGTCTGGTCACCTTTGCTGCAACCAGCACAGGGGAAGATCACAGGGCTGTTGATGAAGGTAATTATAACTGAGTCATAGACATTTTATTTAAAGTGACACTAAACTCAGGAGGTAAATCTTAAAAATGGATTCCAGTACCTTAACTATTAACTGACGATGCACCGATACCAAGTACCGTACTCGGTACTAGTACAAGTACAGATACATCCCTGTTATAATGTATGATTTTGTTTTTATAAATATACATAAAGGGAGGCACCGATACCATTTTTGCAAGTACAAGTACTGATACATTTTTGTTTATTGTCATGTGACAGTTTTTCTAAAACAATACAGATAAATTATTTCAGGACAGTGGTGGAGCGCCTGAGCCAGGTCCCAGGTGCAACCTCTGCAACCCTGGTAGTTCTCATTAAAATGCCAAGTATCGGCACTGGTATCTGAAAAGTATCGGTGAATCCCTACTATTAACACAACTGGACTGTATTTGTGTATCACTCAGCTGTAGATCCTCAAATCATCTTTGAATTGGTCCTGAAATCATGTCTGGATTCCTGCTGACACTGTCCTTCCTTCTGGAGGGTGGCTACTTTTGTTCCCCGTGGTCCCTGTGTGTGTTGTAAAGTAGTCACCACTCCAAGCTTGCTCCTGTGATGGACTACAATCTTATGTTTAGTTTACTAGTTTGTATTGAGATTGAAGTCCATCGCAGGAGTGAGCATGGAGCAGTGGCTACTTTAAAACACACACAGGGACCATGATGAACAAAAGTAGCTACCCTCCAGAAGGAAGGACAGTGTCAGCACCAATTCAGAGATGATTTGAGGATCCACAGCCGAGTGATACACAAATAAGTTAAATTTTTGTTAATAGTTAAGGCACTTGAATGCATTTTTAAGATTTAGCTCCTGAGTTTAGTATCACTTTAAAGAAAAATTATAGATTGGCTGGAGTGGGTTGAGGGCAAACACGAATATGTTTTCCCTGATTGAAGTTCAGCTTTAAATAGAAAGTGTAGAATACCTAGTGCAAAACTTAATTTGTCTTCACATTGTAAACTGCTCACATGTACTGCTTCCTAGATGAATGAAAATGAGCCTGAATGAGCCTAATTTTACTACTAGGGACATTGCTATTTGTAAAAAGAGCACAAATCCAACCCTTCCAAATTTGACCTCATTTACAGTCACCTCTTCTGGGTAAAGGGAAACAAGAAGACAAACTGAGCTGTGCCACACTACACAGTGCATTAGGTCACTGAGAATCTGAATGGTTCTCTTTAGTCCAACAAGGCTGGCAAATTTCCTACTGACCTTCGATTTGTAAAAGGGCTAAATTAGTGGACTTTCAGGAGAGATTAATATGTCAGAGGATGAGAAAAAATTTGATGGAAACCAGTTCATGGTTTTGGAATGTCTCCTTGCACCACTCTTATATTGTAAGTGTCTAATTGACATTCAGAGAGATGTGCAATGTCCCTTGGTCCTAAATGGAGGCAGGAAACATTAAGCTCTTTATAACACAAAGATAACGCAACAGAATGTTCTTTCAAACAATTCCATGCTTGAAAAAATACTGAGCCGAAATCAACTTTCCTCGCATCAAGTAAGAAAGAGGAAAAAAAAAAATCTTCCATGTAAAACATTAATTGAAATAAATCCAGCCCAAAAATGGCCAGTTTCTCAATTTGTTACAACAATTGCACTTCAGTAGATTTAACAGTCTCTGCAATATCTCCGACACAATTCGAGCAACCAAATTGTTTTTATGACTTTAGAAAATCCACATTAAATTAGAATGTATTTTTTTTCTTTTTATTATGAAACCAACTGGAGAAGGTTTTGAATATTTTAGCGCTTATTTAACGGTTTATGAAACATTATTGCTGTAGTGCAATCTTTATCGAAGGACAATGTTGAAGATTTTATTCAACAGAAGGTTTTCTAAACATAAGTTTAGATTGGTTGAACACAAGCCCTTGCTGGTGGAATGTCTGTTATTTCTGATGCAGTCATTGGAACAAGTATTCCTCCCAACAGTTTAACATTTTGTGTAGCAGAGGAAAATGGCTGCTACTTGATTACTGTAGCAGGGGCTCTGCTTCTTCCTCCTGCTGCAGGCTACCTCCCCCTGCTTTTGTGTTGGATATTTTACCAGAAAGTCAAACAGAAACAAACAAGAAGGGCACATAGGCAAAGTAGGTAGCAGCGTTAGTTTTCTTTAGTTTCTTTTTCTTCTTTATGTCAAGTCATGGCTACTTTTATTTCCCCACTATATCCACGCGGGAAACATGGGTGGCACACAGGTGGGAATTCAAACTTTCCTTCTTTTGTTCACCTCCATTACATGGTGGATTGACAGGACTTGACAAGAAAGTTAAGGCCCTTTGTTCTTCCTTTTCAACTCACAGGATGTAAAAAGACACAGCATTTCTGGGTAGATCAACAGGTATTTCATGTACTTGCTGAAAATGTTCTCCACTGAAAACACTAAACTAATTTAGACACCATATCTTAAGCTGCCCATACTTGCGGACTGAACAAAGAAAATAGAACAGATTCTTACATTCATGTGTATTAGCATTGATCGAGGAATCTCCCGCTGTCTTTATTGTGTTGCTGCCGCTGTCAGAATACCTAAACCCAGCTGGCAGCTCATTAGCTGCTGGCTGTGTTCGTTCGACGATTTTCCAACCGGCTCCTTCGATCAGCCGATTGAGGGATGCCAGCTAAAAAGGGTGACGACAGCGGCACTCACTGTGCAAATTTTGGCTGGTTCTTGATGAAATTCGCATAGTTTATAGTCAGCTTAAGGACTGGTAAACTATTTTCTAGCCTGACCTAGAATAATGGTACCTGCAATTTGATTGGGTGGCATGAGCAATGCTGATACTTTTTCCTTTCATACACAAAGCAGCACGAACATTGTTGTAAACCCAATATGCTTCAAGGGGAATTTATCAAAACTGGAGCAGAGAAAATCTGGAACAGCTGTGAATGGCAGCCAATCCGCTTCTCTCTTTCATTTTTAATACATAGAGAGAATGTTCCAGCTATAACGTTTTAAAATAAAACACATTGAAGGGAATTTATGAAAACTGTTGCAGACAAAATCTGGAGTAGTTGCCCAAGGCAACCAATCATCTTCTCTCTTTAGTTTGTTCAGTTAAGATTTGAAAATGAAAGAGAGAAGCTGATTGGTTGCCATGCACAGCTGTTCCAGATTTTGTCTGCTCCAGTTTTGATAAATTCCCCTCATGGTCCTTTCCCCCTTTTGAATTTTATTTAAAGGAAAACATGTAGATAATATATACTGCATATTCAAAATCTGATTTGTGTTGTCATTATTCTAACATATTTCTTTAGCTTTTTATGGTCAGTAAATAGGCCTCCATTGATCTTTGCCCAGAATCTTATATGATTAACGAATGTCAGCTAATGTGACTGGACATGAGTGGGTTACTTCAATGTAAAGACCCTTTTTGAACTATCTGATCA
>NW_017306269.1:673825-680363 GCF_000935625.1 Nanorana parkeri
AATAATGTTTGCCTATCACAGCTTTGTCACTCTAGAGATATTGATTAATAGTTGCCTGGAGCTCCTTTTAGCAAATCAAATGTTCACTTTTAGCACAGAATTCACCTCCGATTTATTCAGCAAAGTGTAATGCACTAAACCGGCTTTGACATTCTGGGGAAAACGGCTGCAAACCCACAGAGGGGCGGAAATGGATATAAATTGTTTGGGAGCTGCAGCCAGCTCAGTATGAAACTTTAGAGTGTGATTGAAACCCTTGGCTTGAAAGACAATACAAACTGCTCTCTATAATCCACTACAGCTACATTTTCTAGGTTTGCCATTAATAATGTGTCTGTTTTGCTCTAGAGCCCAAAGCATTTTTATGTTGGGTGTTAAGGAATCATAAATGTAGACATTGTATAAGTTATCAACAACGTCCAAAGTTTAGATTTAATACAAGGATGGAATATTGGCAGATGGATAAATATGAGTGGAGAGAGAGAGAGAGTAAGAGAGATAGATAGATAGATAGATAGATAGATAGATAGATAGATAGATAGATAGATACAAAAACATATTTGTTACAAAGAGGTAGACGATAGATATATAATTGATGATGTAATTGGTTAGTGCTTCTGCCTTGCAGCACTGGGGGTCCCTGGTTGGGACCCTGGCCAGGTCACCATTTGCAAAAGGAGTTTGCATGTTCTCCCTGTGCTTGTGTGGGTTTCCTCTGGGGGTACTCCAGTTTCTTCCCACACTCCAAAGACATGCTGGTAGGTTAATTGGCTCCTGTCTAAATTGGCCCTTGTATGTATGCATGTGAAATAGGGACCTTAGATTGTAAGCTTCCTAAGGGCAGGGACTGATGTGAATGTGCACTGTGAATGTCAATGTAAAGCGCTGCGCAAATTGTCGGCACTTTATAAAATACCTGTAATAAATAGATAGATAGATAGATAGATAGATAGATAGATAGATAGATAGATAGATAGATAGATAGATAGATAATTGAAAAGTAGATAGATTGATTTAGACGTTTTTATTTGTTTATTCTTTACCAGACCAAATAATATGGTTTAGGGAAACAATTTGACTTTGCCTTCAATGCTAGCCTGTCAGGAAGAGATTGAAAAGTTGACTTGTGTTTACACCAAGCCTACATTAACATCTGCGCGTGTTATAAAGGTGGAACGCAAGTTGGAGTGAGGAATACGATCGATGTATCGGGAGCTGGAAAACCAGCACTTAATGTGAAACATGTGTAAAGAGACATGTCCATTTACAGAACATTGCTACAGCGCAACCTAGGTAATAATGCAAAACCTGGGCAAGAGCTAGCATATGCTAGGAGTTTAACAAATGTTTGTTGACAGGACTGGTCTAACCACTTCGGGAAAGCAGGTGGTTGCTCTGGTGACAGATTTTGCATGAACCGAAGTCAAAAATTTGCTTTAATAGCATCTGTCATCCCTCGCAGGCCTCATCTTTTCACTTTGTTCCTTTAAGCCAGGAATAGATCACAACAAGTAGATAAGAGAGACGGTGGTATTTCCGCAAGATCATAGTGTTCACCCCAGTATTAGTCCCCGGTCACACCTAGGGATTTTGCCGCTCAAAGACAAACCGCAACAAACCACTCAAGACAAGGAATCCCATTCACAAGTCTTGCATAGGACAAAATGCTCAACACAAAGAGTCCCATTCACTTGTCTTGAGTAACACAAAACACTCAAGACCACTGAGCATTTTGTCGCAAGCAGAAGAATGTCTGTCGCTGGAAAAAGTCCATGAGCTACTTTTTGGAAGGTTACAGTGGTTTTTGATCCCATAGACTTCAACCTGGAGCTTCATGCAATAAAACATGCAACAGAATGCTCAGGTTTGAACAGGGACCATAGAAATGAATGGGATTTCTTGTCTTGAGCGTTTTGTCGTGCTTAGCTTTGAGTGGCAAAACGGCTAGTTGTGAATGGGAACTTATTGAGATGTGGCAATCAGAGATCTTGTGTCGGGGGGAGGAAAAGTTATAAAAAAAACGGAGTCCAATTCACTGCTTAAAATGATTAGGCTTTGGTGCAGATGCCAAGAGGCCATTTACTTCATGAGGGCCTGATTGTGTAGAAACAAAATGGCGTCTCTCAGTTCATCCTTCTGACAAAAAATGCAGTAAATTTCCTCACTGGACTTTTTTTTTTAATTGTGCAGGATGATATTTCTTCAAATCTGCTTTTTTTGTGTGTGTGAGAATAATAGTACATAATTATAGCGCTGGCTCTTAGCATGCCCAAGCTTTATAGCTGCCCCACAACTTGTGGTACACTACCTGAGAAAGCCGAGAGAAGGTGGTCAAAGAGTCTAAATAGCCATGCACAATAGAGATTGTATGTTAGCGAGCCATACTGATGTTTCATGGCTTTAATTCTCTAGGCCCTAGTGGGATTCTAGTTCCATAAGGCAACCTAGACATTTAGCTCAAACTTTTATAAATGATTTTGATGGCTCATTGGTTTTTACTGTTTTTTTGTATCAAAAAAGGTAGAAGAGGTAAGCATGGGCATATTTTAGTTTAAATTTCAAACCTTGTTCAAAGCAGATCGCATCCAAAAATCTAAAAAATACAAAAAGTGAATAGCTTATTAAAAGATAATAATAAAACAATGCCCTGGCTGTAATACTTAGCTTCAATTTGAAGCTGTACCCCACAGTACTTCTTTCCTGCCACTAGATGTCAATCTTCTGGACTGAATGAAGGTGAGCATCATTCAATCCACTTCCTTTGATCCCAGACTGTCATGGGCCCTCTCCCAGCCTGTGACTGGACAGTCAAGCAGAGACAGCACAGTGATGGGCTCATCTCCTTCTATAAGCATGCGTGAGAACTGATTGCCTCCTGGTACTGCCTCAGCAAGAGGCTGATACCAGGCCAAATTAGGTACATTGCTTGCATTTAAAGTAATACATTTATTAATGTAATAAATAATGCAGAACTGCATTAATTCACGCCTTTATTAAAACCAAACCAAAATATAACCAATCACAATTCTAATCCGTCGGGTTTCCATTTTTTTTAACATTGTAGCTATATAGTCATAGGGTTTAACATACCTCGATTAAATCTATAGTTCATGTCTGAGATTTTTAGTTCCACGACAGCTATATAGCTATAAGTCAACAAGAAGCAGTGTGTATAAAGCGTTAAATAAATAGAAATTAAAATAAAAAAAGATGTCTGAGCTATTTATTTAGCAAAGAGCCCTGATTTAGGTATTACAAATGTGTGGACAGCTTGAAATTAATTTTCTTTATTGCCGGCTTCACATCTGCTTAAGCCACATTGGAAAAAGGATTAATTACCTGAATAAAAAAAAGAGAACCTCTGGCCAGTCAGCACGTTTCTGTCAGGATGGCTCACTGACCCTGGACATATACAGCTTGTGTCAGGGAAAGGAAGAGCGTCCAGGTCAAGATGGCAGCCCACAAAGGACAGTCAGCATTTCTTAAAAAGTCAAATTTCTGGCTGTAATTTTTCAGCAGCCATCGGGTGCGTTATAGGCCGCTGACTGCAACATTTACATTTCAAAATGAAAACTTAATTAAATTTTTTTTTTATATACATACTGAATGGTGCGGGTTGAGGCACATGTAGTACATAAAGGGGCTGATTTACTAATGGTCAATAAGCTTTGCACTTTGCTTGGGAATTTAAATTTTGCAAGGGAATTTTCTCTTAGCTTAGTGAATGTGGTGAAATTAATTTTGCAAGGGATATCCAATCATGAGCAAGGAAAATAAAAACGACTGTATTTTTGCACACAACTGAATAATGGAAGTCAGCAGAGCTTTACTAAGCTAAAATGGAAACCCCAAGATCTGAGCGACCCCATTCTGCCAGATCAAAAAATCCAGTGTTGTGCATTTAGGAGGCCCAGCTCTCTGAATCTTGTTTCTGCCCACTTGTCGTGGACCCCTGTACCTGTTTATAGGTCTAAGGGTACCTACTTATGCTGGCAGCTGGGCTGGACCATCCACAAGACATCCTAGGCTTAGCAATGCCCTATGGGCCCAACTACAGCCTTTTTGCTCCAGAAGTAAACCAGGGGATAGATAAATTCAAACTTGTATACCTGCTCAACCAATCAGCTCTTATTTAGGTACATTCAAAAAGAAGAGAACAGTAACTTATAAAAAAACAATCAGAGTTTATCTTTAACTGATGTTTAACTGAACTTAAGTCATTACAGAGTACTGTACTCTTAGATACTCTTTCTTACAAATTAAACTGGAATGAGTCATGTGACACAGCTAAAGCTTGCCACACACTGCTTAGGTTTTTCAAAAGAACTTTCGTATGAAGGATTGTTCGTTCAACGTTATTAGTTGATGTGGTCAAATTGACAATCGATTTTGACCCTAGGGATGAAAAAAAATAGAATGAGCAGGATGGAAAGCTTTTCTTGAACGGACAAAATTCGAATAGTGAACGTGAATGTGGTTTTTGTTTGGGAAACTCCATTCATTACTAGTGATGCACTGATACCGGTATTTCGGTATCGAGTACAAGTACCAATATTTTTTCCCCGTACTCGCCAATACCGAATGCCGATACCAGAAGTCCCATTAAGGAAGCCAGGTGGCATGTAATGACTCGCCACCTGGCTTCCTGATTAGCCGGGAAGCCAGGCGGCGTTTAAAGACTCGCCACCTGGCTTCCCCATTAGCAGGGAAGCTGTCCCCATACTTCTCCTCACTAGGGGATGAGAAAGCATGGAGCCAGCTTTCTGGCCAATCAGGAAGCCGGGTGCCGTGTAATGATGTGGCGCCCGGTTTCCTGATTGGCCGGGAAGCTGGCTCCACGCTGCCTCATCATGAGGTGACAAGGGAGCATGAAGCCAGCTTCCCGGCCAATCAGGAAGCCAGGCAGCAGTGATTACATGCTGCCCGGCCTCCTGATTGGCCGGGAAGCTGGCTCCATGCTCCCTCATCACAAGTGATGAGGAAGCTTGGAGCCGGCTTCCCGACCAATCAGGAAGCCGGGCAGCGTGTAATGACTCGCATCGGAGCATTTGGGTGAGTACAAGTATTCGCCCAAATACTCGGCATTGGCACAGATACCGATACTAGTATCGGTATACTAGTATCGGTGCATCCTTATTCATTACAAAATTTTATGCTAAAATCGTATGACATTTTGTTCAACGTTTGTCAAGTTTCTGATGGCATTATCGGTCTTTCATACGAATGTTCGTTCAGGAATCTACTAGTGTATGGCCCACTCAAGATGACTACACAGTCACTGTCTAGCAGTGCATGTTGGGATATGCAATTTTTCTATGGTCGGACAGGTTTGAAAGAAAAATCAAATTGAATTAAATAGCTTTATCAGTACATTAAGGTAAAAAGCAATTACCTAGAACAGTGGGTGAAAACACCTATTTTTAGAGAATTGATGTTTTTGTATGCCCGATAAGCTTTTTTTTTCTTCTTTTTTTAATACTTCGTTCTTTTAGTTTTACTATGCCATGACCTAATTTTACAGGATTTACCTACAAAGTCTCGCCTTCTTATATATACTACAGGATTTACTTCTGTAAGCTGCTGCGGAATTAACCCCAATTACAAAACCTAAGTGTGATACTGTGTGTCTATGTAGATGCAAAGAGCATTGTGGGAGTAAATGAGTTCTGCATTTATTGATTTTATTTTTAGAGACAAGTTAGAATTAGGATATTTATACTGAATTAATGACATTAAAAAAGAAACAAGCAACATATAAAATGTTTTAAAGAAACATATATGAAAGAGGAACTACATTCTTGTTAATGTTTTCTTTAGAGATAGACTGCTTATTGTGTTAATGTTTAATATATTGCTTGCATATACTGTGTGTGTGTGTGTATATATATACACTCAGTGGCCAGATTATTATTACCACCCCATCAGTACTTCGTTGGGCCACGAGATGACTCCACGAGATGACTTCATTGGACCGCCTCCTGACTCCACAAGATGTTGAAAGGTGATGCGAGGAATCTGACACTGCACTGTTGCCCTTCTTTTGTCTTGTACCAGTCTTGCCACTCTCTGTTCTGCCCTAACATTGACTAGTCGCTGACGTCCACAATTTGCACGTTCAGACCCAAATTTTCAGCTGACAGTCCAGTCTTTAAACACTTTAACAACAGCTGCTCTTGAACATTTAACAAATTCTGCTGTTTGGCTGATACTCGCTCCATGGCTCCGACCGCCAACAATCATCCCACGTTCAAAGGCTGTTAATCCGCATTGTTTACCCAAATCTTCAGAAAAAATCACTTCTACTGTCGTGGTAAACAACCTGCTTCACTATTTATAATGGTCTGGCCCTCTAGCAACTTCAGCGTAAAATTAGAACGAAACCTCAGATGGCTCAGTCTGAGGTTTTGTTCAGACAAAGAGAGCTGCAAAGTAATGCTGTTGCTTAGCTAACCAGTAATGCTTTGGGAATTCTTTGTCATGTTTGTAAAAGAAAGATTGTATGTATATGTATATATATATATATATATATATATATATA
>NW_017306269.1:680582-707414 GCF_000935625.1 Nanorana parkeri
TTATCATTATTATTATTATTATTAGACATAATAATAATAATATGTAAATAATAATAATATAATTTTTATTTGTATTAATATAAAAATATGTTAAAAAAAAATATATGAAAAGAGTGTTTAAAACAACTTACTTGAATTCACCCAAAGCCATTATAACCAATATTGTTCCCCTTTTCATGGCATGTTAATTTTAAGAAAAAGAAGTTGAAGATCATTATGCGTATTTCTCAACTGTGCCACATGTTCATTTTTCATTTTAATGACTAACCAATTTGCAAACTCAGCTAGTAACTGTAAACTATTACTAAAAACAGTTACTCAAAATCACAAATTATTTCTTAGAATGACATTTTTTCTATATGACATCTGTTTTAAAGTAAGCTATTTAAAATGTC
Source organism: Nanorana parkeri (assembly GCF_000935625.1). Classification (NCBI taxonomy): domain Eukaryota; kingdom Metazoa; phylum Chordata; class Amphibia; order Anura; family Dicroglossidae; genus Nanorana; species Nanorana parkeri. The sequence continues at coordinate 680,978 of NW_017306269.1, forward strand.
TCTGTCTTAAGAATTTAGATTGAATACACCTTACATACATATTACAGGCTTCGGTGTTCAGAAATGCACTAAATCTCAGTCTTGTTTCATTCGTCACCTCTCAGAAGCACTTACTCATGTAAAGGCTTACAATCTATTCAGAGGCTCTCCCAGCCTATCATGGCGTTAATTTAAAACCGCGGCAAGGGAGACATATATATTATTGGCGCGCAAGGGTTGAAGGAACATGTCAGCAGCGGCAGCAGCCGTGGAGAGGTCGGTAATCTTCGTGTGCATCCGTAGTCGGCTTGTTATCCTCTTATCAAAGCTCTCGCCATCCTTTTGTTTATTGAAGAAGACAGGGAGATGGTGTAAAGGCTGCTTAGTCAGGAATATCATCCTTGTTGGCAGGGGAGTGATTGCCAGTTGAAAAACAAGGCATTATTGCTCATTTTTTCCTTCTTATTAGTTTGATTACATTTGCAAATCAAATCAATCCATCAGACATGATCAGGGACCCTCGTCCGTATTTCAAGGAATGGTAATCTCCGCCTAATAAGATGCAAATGTGTCACATTGGTGAGTAACCAATAAATCACGGCCTTGTCTTTGGCAATCATTAAATATCAGAACCAACAGTCAATTTTTAGTATTTTCAATTTGCGATATGCCGCCGGAATATAAAGATAGATGGACGTAATTACACAAACCAAACACTATTTCAGTTCATTCCAGACAGCAAATTTAGTGGAAGGTATAACCGGCTTGTCATCACACTACATTATTTCTGGCGGTTCATGCAAAGTTCACAGACAAGCTCCAAAATGGACATAGCCTTCTTTTTTTTGTACTCCCCTAACTACGGCCCCACTGCCACCCAAACTCTAATAAATGACTTAATTGGGGCATCTACTCATCAGTCCAGGAAGGCATAACACTAGGAATATTAGCAGCTCTTCAAGCCCAGATTGTTGTATCCCCTCAGAGGCTAAGTATTTCTATTTGATTTTTTCTTTTGATTTTTTCTAATTGATATAATAGTGTCAGAGGTTCAGATTCCAATGTGCATGAACAACTGCAGCCTTTTTACATAGTTACATAGTTAGACAGGTTGAAAAAAGACACAAGTCCATTGAGTTCAACCTATCTGATGTTTGCGTACTCTCATTATCAACTGCAGATCATCAGCAGTTAGACAAAGTAGGGAAGCAAGATGTAGAACTGGTTGTGTGATCACTTACTGATAGCTACATATAAGAAGTAATGTGATTTCTCATGAACTCCTATTTGGTTCTGCTAATGGAAACATCTTGAACTGAAGGAAAGTTAATCTAACTTTTTGTTTTTGTTGTCCTGCACTTGTCTTTCCAAACTAACACAGCAGAAGCCTAGTGATACATTACATCTTTATTATGTTTGGGGGAAGATTATGATTAATTGTGAGTGTAATTAGATTTGATCAAGAGTTTTTGAAAACAGAAAAAGCCTTGAAAATCCCCAAATTCCTGACTTAAAGTGTATGTCTAGCCAAAACTGCTTTTCTTAGTTTTGGATAGTGTGTGGAAGGATTAAAACCTCTGGGGATTGTTTTACTGATGGCCAGAGCTTTGTTAGAGAGATTTACTTTTACTTCCTGTCTTGTTGAGAACATTTTACTAAACAGGAAGTCTGGTAGGGCGAGGAGAACTCTCCAACAGCAATACAGGCAGAAATAAAAATGGTTTCCTTTAGTAGAGTGAGAGAAGGCTAGAACCCCTGTCAGATTTTTAATACTGTGCATGTCCCTGGGGCAGATTTCCCTTGTTTACTGTCTGGTGAAGTTGTTGTCAGGAGGACAGGAAGTTAACGTAAATTCCTCTAATGGAGCCCCAAATAGCATTAAATAGCTTTTATAGATTGCCCATTTTGTACCATTCAAGAAGTCTATATATATATATATATATTCCTTAGAAAATACCTTGGCTAGGGTACAATGTGTGGCAATGTTGCCTTACAGATTTAAGGTTCTCCTTTTTATTCATAGCAGAGCACAATGGGGGGGATTTATGAAAACTGGAGCAGACAAAATATGCAACCACTCAGCCTCTATCTCTCATGTTCAAATCTTACCTGAGCAATTTGATTGGTGATTGGTTGCCATCTACAACTGCTTCAGATTCTGTCTGCTCCAGATTTGATAAAATTCCCCCCCTATGTGTATAGAGTTTTTGAACTATGTTCACTCCTACAATGCAAAACCAGAATGCTAATTTTAAAAGGCTTTTAAGATGACCCTGGAGCATGATTGTGTCTTCACCAGACTAGAGTAGGGTCATTACATTGTATGGTCTACCATTAACCTGTTAGAACATTGGTGATGTAGAAATAAGGAAAATGTGAATGTGAACCATATGGGCAGTCTTCATCCTACAATTTTAGAGAATCTTCAGAACCATTTTTGGCTAATCATAAGCTATATTCACAAGCTGTGTAAACAATTCGAGCACTGTTTGAACCAATCACATAGACTACACTGTGAAATATGCGTGGATGGAGATAAACATCATGAAGGTGGTAAACAGCAGGGCTCAACACAGGCCTATGGGAGCCTTGTCTAACTATACTGTCTGCTACCAGTGGCAGGCCCATCTGTGGGTGGGGTGGCAAAGCTACTTACTGGACACGGACTCTCCTAAAGCTCAAAGTGGCATATGAATGCATGTAAGGGAAGTAAGGGAATCAGATTTTACAAGTTAGCAGCATAGTTATAATTAGGGATACATCGATACCAATACTAGTATTGCTATCAGTGCCAATGCAGAGTATTTGAGTGCTCGCCCAAAGGCTCCGATGCCTAGCCCGATACTTCCGGTATCAGGAAGCGGGGCAGCGAGTCATTACACGCTTCCTGGCTTCCTGATTGGTCGGGAAGCTGGCCCCATGCTCCTTCGTCACTTGTGATGAGGGAGCATGGAGCCAGCTTCCCGGCCAATCAGGAAGCCAGCAGCGTGTAATCACTGCTGCCCAGTTTCCTGATTTGTCAGGAAGCTGGCCAACCAGGAAGCCGGGCGCACTGTAGTGATGCGGCGCCGGGCTTTCTGATTGGCGGGGAAGCCGGCTTCATGCTCCCTCGTTACTTCATGATGAGGAATCATGGAGCCGTCTTCCCAGCCAATCAGGAAGCCGGGCGCCGCGTCATTACATGGTGCCCAGCTTCCTGATTGGCCAGAAAGCTGGCTCCATGCTTTCTCATCACCTGGTGACGAGAAGCATGGGGACAGCTTCCCTGCTAATCGGGAACCCGGGTGGCGAGTCTTTACTCGCTGCACGGCTTCCCGGCTAATCAGGTAGCGAGTCATTACGGGCTGTTTGATTTCCTTAATGGGACTTCCGGTATCAGTATTCGGTATCTGCGAATGCCGAAAAAAAAGTATTGATACTTATGCTCGATACTGAAATACAGGTGCATCCCTCGTTATAATATTTTGTTTGTATACAGTTGTCATAATAGCATGTGCTTGGAGTTTTATTATCTTTGACGTTTGTACTGAAGCAAAAGTTACATCTACAAGCTTATTCTTCAAAATGAAAAAATGATTTCCGCACAGTGGCAGAGATAATGGTGACTTATTATGGCGTCCACTTGTAGAACACTTTGATGATAACCAATAACGTCTTTGTTGTTTGCCAGCAATGAATGAAGATTCTACAGTCGTGTTTAATCCAACAGATTAGAAACTACAATTAAATCATCAATGACTATATGATGATAATCAGTCTTTCACATTCTTTTTTGTTTTTTTCATCACTTTGTCTTCACTAGCCAACTTGATAACGAGCACTTGTTTTAAACAGTTCCAGTAAGAGGGGTCCTGTGGCCTCCACAGGTAACAATTACCTCTGCATCTGTAAATCTGTTCAGTTTGTGAGCGGCAATGTTAATAGATACTCTCCAACGTTCCATTGGGAAACGTTTTGCTTAATTAATTAAACTTGGAAGAATACAAGGTCAGTAAACCATATCTTCTTATTAACAGTCTACAAAGGAGAATCCCCGCATTATTAAATGTCATGGTGTTGGTTAGCGCATCCAGACCTTTTCGAGAAAAGGAAAAAAAGCTGGGGAAAAAAATGTCATGGGAATATAGAAGAATGCTATATGTTAATGGCATGAAGCAGTAAAATGTTGTACTTTCTACTGACAGAAGTAATTCCTTTCAGTCTTAACCTTCTAACAGATATTTTTTTTTTTGTGCTGACATATTCTTCTGCAATTTATAGAGAACATAGTCAATGAGTGCTTGTCCCGGTAGATCTAAATGTAGAACTATGGCAGAGATATGGACATTCAAGCAGTAAATACGCTTTAAAACAAGCTCTTACTGACCTCTTTAGATGCAGGCAATGTAGAGCAATTCATCCTCAAAATTCACAGCAAAAAGATCTACCCTGCCTCTCTTGTGAACTCTGAGGATGAGTTGCTCCACGGTATCTGTAGGTACTACAAAAGTCAAGGATGCAGAGTGGATAATGGACAATCTGTTCAGCACCACGTTCACCACAATGCATATGGCAGACAGATGCCCTTATTCTACATGACCTAAACCATAAATGTTAAAAAGGGGTCAGGTAGGACAGGAATTTTTTATTTGTTTCAGGGAACCAGATCAAATGACAGTGGTCACCAGACCCTTTTAACTTGTTTTCCAGACAAGGTTAACTTGTATGGCATGGGCCGTGTTTCAAATAACTATGTGAGCCTGTTTTCTTGCAATTAGGTTAAATTATTCTTCTGATTTTTGTCTGTGTTTACCTTTGTAGATTAAATACCTAAACAGGGATTTTCTTTTCAACTACCACTCATTACTTAGACCACAATTGACTTATTAATAGGCATTTAAGAAAAAATTGCATACATGTTGAAAAATGGCCACACCTGACTGGGCAATCCAGTAGGGGACAATCCCTGTAACATTTTGACACATCATAGACATAATCATTAGGAGACACATCATTATACCTGAGCTGTCCACAACCAAAGGCAAATAGTCCCTTTGACATGTTGACACTTCAATGGATATTAGAACTATTTAAAATATGGTCATGTTTATAATGTGCATGACCTATTATGTAAGTTATCTCAAGCCATCAATTTCTGAGTAATGGTCTATGAAAATATCTACAAGAATGATGGTATCCCAAGTGAGCCCAAATGGATTCTTTCCATCTCATAATTAAGAGTTGACATGAACCTTATTCCGTCCAGGCTAAGAGGGCTGTTGACTTAGCCTTCCATAAACCCTCTGAGACGACTGCTGATTATCGACCTGCAGATAGTTAACAAGATACCTGGTTAGTCAGATTGAGAGGTTTGGGCCTGAGGAGATAACTGAAAAGGCCCCTGGGAGAGGGGAGAAATATCTGGTGGAGAAAATTGCTGAAAACTAATAATGCAATTTTTGTTAGTGTCAACAAGAATTGATTTTTCTTTTCTTCTGTGTATCCAGGCTAATCTGAGGAAGAAAAAGTATATATTGGTGTACTACATGTATGTGTGAACCATTATCTATCGATCTATCTATCTATCTATCTATCTATCTATCTATCTATCTATCTATCTATCTATCTTTCCTGACACCAATCCATGGCAGCATACAATGAGCCATACCCATTGTATGCTGCCATGGATTGGAGCCAGGAAAGGAAAATTACCGATAGGTAAGTATACAATTTTCCATTTTCCTGACACCAATCCATGGCAGCATACAATGGGTATGGCTCATTGTATGCTCCCATGGATTGGAGCCAGGAAAGGAAAATTACCGATAGGTAAGTATACAATTTTCCGTTATCTATCTATCTATCTATCTATCTATCTATCTATCTATCTATCTATCTATCATCTATCTATCTATCTCTATCTAATCTATCCTGTTTTTTCCTTCTGTTCCCTTTCTTTCATACTGTTCAAATGGCTTAAAGCGTCATGTATCTTAAATATAACAATATAACATTGAAAGTATTTTGTTATATCTATATCTATTCGATAAAAGCAAAACAACAAAAAAACAAAAAACCTGTTGATCCTGCGAGCTTGCAACTTTCTGTACACATTAGCCTTGCCCGACTCAATTCTGTGAAATACAGAGCACCCCCATGTCAGGAACTATGTGACTGGCAGGATCACCAGGTTAAACGAAAGGATAAAATGCCTGAAAAAAATTAAACTAATGCAGCCACCACATCTAAGGACTGGTAAGCTGCAATAGATGACATTATTGTTCTTGGGTTGAGATACACTTTAATATTCTACAATGATGGGAAAAAAAACAATATGTTAGTTGTATATTTATTCACTTCCAGCTAATAAAAAATAATAGGTATAAAAGATAAATAGTACAGATTGTTTTTCACTAAAGGAACCATTTTCACTCTAGCTCATTCAATTCAGATCCCTAATCAGGTTCAGGGGAATTGTTTTAAAAATCTGACATTTTACAGGAACCTAATTAACTGTTTAAAGCCAACACATATTATTAGTCACTAGTCAGCCTCCAGATGTATGTGTGTGTGTGTGTGCACATCTATGTCTATATACATGTATATGTACCATATATGTGCTTTTCTATATTTACTTACATTTATAAATACACATCTTGCATTCATTAACACAAGATTTAGCTTGCCCATTTTTTTTTATTTTGCCTTTTTATGCACTTAAAAGCTTGATAAGCTTGCTTAATTAATTTCAAATTGCCTGGTGGTGATTTCGTGGTCTATTAATTTTCTATCCATCCAGCCTCTCACCCTGAAATTTTTCATTTATTTGCCTGAATTAAAGAAAAATGCTCCAAAAACCACTGAAGTAAAAAAAGAAGGATTTCATTTAACACAGTGTGCAAAAATCATAATTACAACATAATTTGAATGATTAAACATCAGATATTCATAAAATCCACACTGAGGTTTTTTTTTCCCCAAGACTGTTTTCTGGGAGTCTGAAAGTTTAAGGATGTCACAGGATTGAAATCTTTTCACTTGTAAATCGTGTAGCCATTATTATATTTAGAGGATAATGTAGTAAAAGAACATGGTACTAAATTAAATATGGAGACTGCCTTTGCTGAACTTCTGAAATGCTGCTTGCTTGGCTGCCTTTAGCCTCAATACCTACTGACTTTTGACAATAAGCCAACATTTTTCCATTTGCATATCAGTAGCAACACTGTTGAGTACCTTTTAGGAAAAAATAGAGCAGATCATAAATGTGTCACCAAGATTAAAGTAGTAATAAGGTCTGGGCGTTTTGTTTGTAAGCCCACTAGTGTCTGTTCTACAGGGATATATAGTGAAAACTTAAAATGGCACATCCCATTCAGGCTTACCGCATGACATTGGTGGGAGCAGATCTCTAACGCTCACCACACACATTACAGTCTACATGTACAATCTCCTTTAGATCATCCAACAATTAGGGCCTGCGTAAATGGATACAAATTAATTAGTTAGTTTAGGTAGGTAACTCATAATGCTTATTTTTGGTAAATCTAAAGTTGATTGTACAGTTACATTTTAACATGTACGGTGATCTTAAAAGTGATTGAGCCATGTGCTAGTCTAGCCAAGATAGAATAGTATTTCTTGGGTGTAGCTGCTTAAGCACTGAAATTGTAAATTTCTACTACTTCTATTTTAATACTTAACCCAGAGGAACATTTTTTTAAATGTTCCCAGATTTACACCTCTTATTTAAAAAAAAAAACAACTGTAGATGGAAGAGTAATGTTGTGTCTTCTATCTCTTAGTTGGAAGACAACAGCATTGATCTTCTTTGCTTTGACTTTTTCCTAATGTTGATAGCTATGTCCTTCAACTAAGAATCTTCTTCTTTTACAAAAATCACACACGGTGAATAGAGGAAGCCACAGAAGTCTTTTATTCAGTTGTTTTTTTCCCCACCGGCAGTCTCATCCTTTCCTCGCTGTCATTCCTCGGGAAAAGAGCCCGCATTTGTGCTTAGATTTATAGTTTATCATATGTATGGGCTTCATCTGTAGGCAGTTATTATGGTTTCCTTGCCTAGATATTGTTTGCTCCATGTCCCTGATAGATCTGCTCGTTGTTCATCAAAGGCAAACAGAGTGGCTAATAGCCATTGGGTCCAGCTGATCATGAAATACGAGCCATCAGCCTTGGTAATGGCTGTAAAATTTCATAATTACACGGCCTTTATTACATTGCATAATGATCCTGAAGCAGTATGGAACAATTAATTAAGATTTTCAAGCGTAGCTCTTTCAGAAATTAAAAGGTGTTAGGCAATGAGAAATAGGAAAGAATCTGTTTTAAAAAAGCGAGCTGGAAAAATCTTTCTATATCCTTTCCTCTAAAGTATCACACAGCTCTAGTTCCATAATAATAGTGTGATGTGTTTGTGCCTATGTAGTGACTGGTGACAGTGGAATTTCATCTTGCTACTGCTAAGGGGCAATAAATTCATTTAGGATCTTGACACATCGACAGACATTTCATAGAAAGAGTTATTGCTTGCTTTCTGTCGTTCTGAATATATGATGTCCGGGGCTTCATACTGCCAATTTTTATGAATACATGTTTGATAACATCTATATCTTTGCATTCCTTTTTTTCCCGGTGCTGTTCCCTTTGCATTTTGAAATTCCATTTGTTGATAAGAAATAAAAAATAATTAACAAAAAGAAAACAAATCAAAATATTTTTTTTTAGTGGAAACAAAAAAAGTATAGTAAAATTTAGCATCAAGTGAAGAGTTTTCCATGGACTCAGGCCACTCAAGAGAATGAGTTTTAGGGCTTTTTTGGCCACTTTTCTTAATCCAAAACTTTAAAGTAACACTGCATTCTACCAACACAAGGGTTGTTCAGCATAACAACAAACACAAACATATTTCAGCTTCATGGTTATTTTATCACACAACTCAGTCTATTCTTCCTTGGGACAAAACTGCCACCATCTCAGCCTCCTTGCTTAACTGGTTCCATCAGTCACCAGACTGGCCCTCTTGTCTGCTCACATATAGATGTTGTCATCGATATTGTGTCCAGATCCTGCACTGATCGCATGCGCATTGTCAGAAGAACCGCAGATGCACTGTTTTAGTAAACATGTCACTGGTAAGATGGCAGTGATACTCCACATATGTGAAAGTGCAATGTCAGAGATCAGATATTACTGCACATTTGCAGGTAACCTCTGCCTTCTTACTGTGAACAATTTGTTTCTATGCATGTACGGTGTGACGCATCATATGGGCAGGCATGGTAGCAACCTTCCCTTCTGCTATCAACACTGCACATATATGCCCCCTTCTCTCGCTCTTATCACCACAATTACATGTTTTTTATAACTCTGCACCTGCATGCCCCTCTCTCTCCTGCTCTCAACACTGAGCCCTACCACTACCCACCCTGACCACTGTGCTTGACCCCCCTACCCTCACCACTATAATCACTGACTCCCTGGTCCCTATTCCATTACAGGACACCATAGCAATAGGGTTCCTATAGTGATCACACTTTAGTTTTGTGTTTGAGGTAATGTTTGACCTAATGTATTCCTTATTTTGATTACCTTGTTTCACATACAATGGGTGATACTTTTGTTTGGATGAAATTACCACCCCTGCATAAAATATAACTGCTTTATTATTATACTAAACCTCATACATTTGTACCTATCCTGGAAGCCCATTAAAAAATAATGGATAATGTTTGCTGAAAATACTGAGTCCAACATCATGGTCTGTCTTTGTGTTTGCATCCAGTAATGAAAGATATTCTTGGCCACCACTAGAGGGTGCCGCTTAGAGACAGGAGATCTGCTCTGCATTGAGCTGAATTAGCAACTTGTCTCCCAGGAGCGGGGTGTGCTCAGAGCCAGGAGGCTGCAGGCAGTATTGTTGGAAACAGGACATATCATCAGTAAAGGCAACCCGTATTGGCATTTTTTTCAGTGGTTGGAAAAAATATTAGCCAATGTCTAGTTATACTTTAATGATTGCGAAGATATATTCAGTTGTCCTTTCAAAAAGTCTATTGTTTTCAGTTTGGTTTGATTAAGTAGCATGGCTACACATGGCTGCTGCTTGAATTATTTCACATCTGATTTTTTTTTAATGACTTGAGCCAGTAAAAATGGATTCTGATTGGTTGTTATTGGTTATTGCAATTTGCACTTAATGCTTTGTTCCTTTCCTTATCCGGATAGAGTTGTCTCGCATTGTTGAAATTTTATCGGACCAGGCATGATGCAAATAATATTTAGCAGGGGTCCTTTGTCATCAATAATTTAATATGACTAATTTAAGACAAGTGTTCTTACATACAGAAAAAAAGGGTTTAAAGTGGACCTGAGTTCCAAAAGTGTTTGGCAACATCTAGAAGTATTAATTGTCTCGAAGTGGTACCCTGAAAATTGTAACATTTATGTTAAATTCCTCCTGAAAATAGCAGTCCACTTTCTATGCTTAGCCATTCCTGTTCTGTCACCTCAATGCTGCATATCTGCAGTGTGAGATCACCTGTTGCCTCTGCCTGCTAGTCTCACAGAATTTGGAGTGAGATTTATTTATGTTCTTGTTCTCCTTGCTGGAAAGGAAGCTGTACCTGAGACTTGCAGTGCAAGGATCTCTCTGCTTCTGTTTCATTTATTCTATGGATCTGTACTTCCTCCATCTCTCCTGCTGAATATTGGCTACCAGTCATCAGGGGGGCAGCTCTGAAGCAAAGGCTCTCCTCTACAAAGATACCCACCTTTACACAGGGACAAAGTTCAGAACAAGGAATCTTAAATCAGTAATGGTAAAAAATGATCAGCTGCAGGGAGACCACATGCAATACTAGTGAGTAGTCCTTTGCCCTCTGCTTGACTTTTTTTGGCACAGCTTTTACAATACAGGTTCTCTTTTACCAGTCCTCATAGTCGGAGCCTATTTTTGACCATGAAGTGCTCTATCATGCACTACATAACCTGTAAGTGGACCCAACCCATCTCTTATTGAAGCTCCATGATAGCCTTTATATGGATATGACTTTACATAGATGTGTACACATACAAAGCAAGGGGGTACAGCTGTCAGATGGTACAACTCAAAGAGGTTAAAGTCATTGTTTGGGTTATCCAACGCCTTTACTTATATCACTCTGAGTGTTAACTTGGGAACTCAGTAGTGTCTTTATTTTGCATTTACCCTTGGCTAGCATTGCTTGCACACTTTTAAGCAATATTCCCTCCGCGAGCCCTCCAACAGACACACAGAAAACATTTTTGAAAATTAATATTTGCGTCAAGAGGGGATTAGCTTTGTAAAGTCAATTTCCTTTAACGGGAAATGTATTCCCTTAATATAACTTTTCTGATCTGCTATCTGTCTTGTTCACACATTGGGTGTCACCGCTTTTAAACACTTGTCACTCTTTTAATGGAAACAAAATACACTACCCGGGCAGAGAGGCAATGTCATTCGGCCGCCCCTTGCTGCGTCGGCAATAGTGGGAATGACAGAGCGCAGCTCGGTAGGGGTAATTAAAATGTAAATATTGATATTTTATTATTTGAAACGACTTTCCAGTGTGGCATTTAATACCTCTCCATCTGTGCCGCTCTGTTTTGTGGTCACTTTAGTGCAGTTCGGGGAAGGCAGGAAACGCTTTGATCCCCGTTATGTCAAAATGCTTGTTGCCGCTTAATTTTGATATCTAATTAAGTGGAAAAGTACAGTCCACACTGTAATCCACGGCATCTTAACCAGCTGCTGGGGTATATTTAGAATTAATCTCCACTATGGAATCATCCTAATGTATGCAATTAAGAGTCTGCCGATGGCTAATTAGGTGTATTAGAATCAGACAGATTCCTCTGTTTTTTTCTTTCTTACTGTTTTTAGACATAAATCTTCAATCCAGCCGTGCTTCTAGCTGCTTCCAAGCTACAGAAAAAGAAGGAGCCAAGGAACACTCTGGATTTAAGCCAGAGAATTAGGGTAATCAAATGGATAGATTAGAGCTCCGTAGTTCACAACAATTTATCAATTGGACCCCCATTAGTTTGTACATTCATTCATTCAATCAGACCATGAACTAACCAACGTATCTGCCATGTGAACCTGTCATGTCCCCATAAATTTTATAACTAACATAACAGCCCTAAATGGAACCACCCCAGAGTGCCTGCATATGATTTTCTAAATCCTCTTTTGTGCAATTGGTGTGGTCCCCTGATCACAGACACTTGCTATAGAGGCCTTGAATGTTGCTCTGACTTGGAGTTCTGCCTCTTCTTATCACCTTCTCACAATCAAGTAGCTAAAATCAGAACTTTCAATGGATTATAGGATGATTATGGGATGGTTGAATTATGGCAGAGGTCCAATCCTGTGCGGAAAAAAAAGTCAGGGCATATAACAGGATTCTTTGACTTATAGACAACTTGAAGGCACCTTGTGATTCTTAAATATTTGATATTGCAAGTGTTTATTGTATTTCTGTACAATAAATGGAACTAGGCATAAAAAATGTGTTATTCTAAGAAGCAATTTTATTTTCATTTCAGTTGAAGCCTGGTGAGCCAAGTCAGCCCATTATTTCTTACATAGTTACATATCTTACATAGACACATATCCATCGAGATAGTAAAAAACAAAAACAAAAAAAAGCCTAAACAGAACGTTATGCCCACAATTACCCACTGTTGATACAGAGGAAGGCAAAAAACCCTCAATAAAGCATGGTTCAATTTGCTCCAACAGGGGGAAAAAAAATCCTTCCAGGTCCCATAAGGCAATTCTTGTTGTGTATGCTAAAAAAAACACTAGCTGTTCCTAAGCCCATGAGCATTTTATGTTCTCCATCTTCTCCTGTTGCATTCTCAATCATATAAAATAGATATAAAGAATCTAGCATGGAGAATGGGAACCCCTCACATTGAGCACAGCAGGCATGCAATTTGCATAGCCGCTATTTCTAGTTAGACAACAAGTGTATTTGCAGCTTAGAGTTGCAAACAAAATTACTGTTTTGCACTAGGAAATGATGTCTAGAGTGTGATTGGCTCCATTGTGCGGCACAGACATTTTTCCTTTCATTCTGTTTTTGTACATGAATCCCAGAGCTTATTTCCGCATCTCTAACTGCTTATTACAAGCTAAACACAGAGCCTGGGCTCAGGAGCCTAATGTGATATCAGACAGCGCTGGAAGTAAGCCCAGGCTTGTGACTGATGCCTTCAGACTGTCTTTATAAATAGGTCATCTGGTGCAAGAGTGAGATGAGGCATTCTCTGACCCTCTTTTCTGACAAGCAATGTTCTGTGTGTGTTTATCACGTTTTGCTCTTAAATTGTAGCATGCACAGCTGCAAGGAATGTTATCAAGTGAAATCTATTCATTTATATGAATTATAGTAGATCTAGACCCTAATTGGATTTGCATTTTGTTCCACAAAATACTGGTTTCACTTTTCACTTTCACTGGTTTGGGATTCTTTTTGTATCTATTGATCTCCCCCAGTCTCTTTCAGTCTATATGCACTTGCTCCTGCGTCAGCTGTACATCATTGCCCTGCATAATTTTCCTGATGGTGACAAAGGTGGACAATGATTGCGCAACATGTGTCGGCACTACTGCGCATATTGGGGTCGAGGGGCACGTCTTGAATTAATATAGTAGAGGGAAAACAGCAAAGGTCAGAAAAGACCTTCTATCCATGGATCAAAGCACAAAACCGAAAATGACATGACCCACATAAAGGAATTGTAATATATTATTATGTCTGTTCATTCGCTTACTGCCATTTTGATGATGCAATCACACTAATCCTTCAACCATTCTTGCAAAAAATCTATTCAAGTTTGGACAGTCTTATACTGTTTTAAATCAGATTTTAATCAGGATCAATTTAAGGTAACCGATAATTCCCAAATATCTCACGCCAATATAAATAAAGTAGCAGATTCAAGGCACTGTCAGTTAACGTAAATGATCATAAATTATACATTTATGATCATTTAAGGTAACCTGCCTCCAAGAATCTTTATTTGTGGTTGGCGGGCTTGATCTGCTGAGTCAGCGCTATAGCTCTCTAAGCAGGCAAGGAGCATGAGTTTTGCTGAATAGACAACTCTATCCCCAACTGAGTAGGGGGCATGTCTGACCTCTGAAGGGTGATCACTGCTTCCACACAGAGGGCATGCGTCCTTCTCTGCAGCATGACAGAGGACAGGCTTCTCTACTCAGGCTGCGGCTGCTTTCTAAAGAAAATGAACTGTAAAATGTTGAACACCATTTGTTGTGATGCACCTGGAATATATTCAGCCAATTGAAACAGACAGCTAAGTTGGGTTTTAATAATGTTTGAAATAGATAGAGAACCAATGCGTATGGCTGGCATTAAGCTTTTCCAAGTAACATATTATTGTCTTTTGTTGCTTTATCTTGTCACTATTATTCCCTCTGTCCTTTATTATCTGTAGAACCCAGAATAAAAGGCACACTCCCAGGAAGATACTACTAAGGGATTCTGATATGTTGCCAGATGGACGGATGGGGTGATAGGATTGCTACTTTTTTTTTCTTCTTTTTTTTGATGAGAAAATAAGTATCTCTCCCCTGAAGGTATTAACACCAGGCCATAATGACTTGGCAGCACTAGAGCCAGAGAGCCTGCACAGTTGACCCAGTAGTGGGTATATTCATAAACATTGGCTCGCATGGAGATTACAAGCCCTGCAAAGCAAACAATCTCAGATCAGCCATGGCCGGAGGGAGTTAAAAACGACTTTGGCTCTAAATGTGAGAGCATACACGTTTGTGTGTGTTTGTGTGTGTGTATGTGTGTGTGTGTGTGTGTGTGTGTGTGTGTGTGTGAGAGAGAGAGAACAAGAGAGAGACTAGACATAAAAATATTGTTGTTCTAGGAAATGCTGTAGAATGATATTATACCATTATATTCCTTTTACAGCTCCTGAAAGCTGGCTTGGTTGCATTCAGTATGGTAGTTTCAAGTGCCAGAGATTTCAGCACATTAATTTTTATCACAAATAACTTTTATCACATATGTTATAGATGAATCTCACCAGAAACATTAAAGTAGAGTTCAGGTTTCTGAGTAAAAGTTAAAAAAAGAAAAACAAATACAATACTTATCTTCAGTCATGTGCTGTCTCCTGTAGGAGGGTCTATCCTCCAGCAGATGGCGCTCCACTTACAGGTTGATTGCCAGCCAGCATCATTCAAATGACTTCCTGATGAGCCCAGGCCATCATGGAATCTCCCCTTGCAGGTCATTACTTATCCTGGGATCACAATCCTGCTGCACTAAATGTGCACTCAATGTGCCAACACATCATTACTTGTGAGCGATATCATTGTTTTAGAGCTGAACATCTGATTTAATGGTGGTTACGTTCGGGGGGGTTGATGGGGTGCTGGTGGTGCATGCTCACGGCACTCTGGTCGACATCCTGGTGGTACACTGCCCAGCTCTGGCCAGCATCCCACCCAGCTCACTGATGTCACTGGTTGCCAGGAGCTGAGTGGGACGCCGTCCCAAGTTGCTAAGAGCTGGGAAGGAAGATATGTATGGCCTTACACATCTCCCCGCCTGACTCTTACCAACCTGGGACATGCTAGCTGGAAAGAAGGTGGCAGGCTCTGCCTGCCATCCCCCCACATGACCGAAAGAGTTGCCACGTGACCCAAGAGTTGCTGAGGCAACAGCTTCAGTCTGCCTCATTATAGAGAAAGCCCTGTTCTGCATTGTCACCCTTTCACATGCTCCTCTACAGGAGGCTTTAAAAGACTGTCCAGAGTAATTGGTGTGCAGCCACTGCTGGAGTGAGAGCATATAGACAGGAAGTGACTGAAGGAGGCTGCATGAGTTCTGCACTGAGATGGAAAATAGATGAAAAAAAGTAAAAAATTGTATTTTATGAAAAAAAAGAAAAAAAACCCTCTGTGCAATTGTTTATGATCCACTGCAATTCAGCAAACTAAATGTCATCCAGTTTGGGTTCAGGTCTACCTTATTGCCTGGATGCCACTCTAGCATCCGAAAACATGCAAATCATAAACATTTGTAAGTAAACTTACACTGTTAACATTCGATAAGTGCCTTTATCGTGAAATGGTTGATTTGATTGTATACCTGGAAGAAGTCATTACGCAGCACTGGTACAAGAAGTGACATTGTCAGATATCCCGTGTGTGCGCTGCGTTTCATTAACACCCTCCGCCATGGCTGAAATGAAAGGTCACAACTTGAGTGAGCCAAGGAGCATCTCGGCTGTTAGTAAATGCCCAATTTACGGCTCTTAAATTGTTGCAGAACACACTTAGTATTGCCGAATGAATGCCGTGCCTGCACCGAGCCTGACAAGTGAATATTTGTTTAGTGGGAATCTATTGTCTTTAATGGATTGAGAGAAACATGTTCTGTGAAGGCTGCGTGGCGTGGTTTCGCAGAGATGAAACTGATGTACAGCTAACAGCAAACAAGACATTGTGGGCTGGGTTGCGGTAACTCAGGGCTCTGTGAATATTGCATGAAGAGTATCAAAGTAATGGCTTTTATCTGACTGTGCTGTAAAAAGGAAGCAAGAATTGTCGCGCTTGTAGACTAGTTAAAGCTAAATACCCAGATGACATGTACATAGTGGAACTGTTTTACCTGCCAAAGGATTTGTATTTCTCTCCATCCAGTCCTGAGATTTACACAGCTCTGCTGCAGTTTCACTCTCACTTATAGGTCCCATGCCCATTCTGTTACTGGAAATGAGAAGCAGCAGACTGATGAACTCATCCCATGCAACACACTTGATTGGTTCCTCTTTATTGAAATATGCCACATATAGGTGTCATGTTTATATACATGGCTACAGAGCTTTGTCATATGGCCGGCTTCCTGCCCAGTTCATTGACATCACCAGTTGCCAGAAGCTGAGTGGGCTGGCTGCCATCCTCCTGAACTCCTGGTAACAGGTGACAGCTCGGTCTGGCATTCCACACCCCCCCAACTCCAAACGACAAATCAGGAAGAGCACTTTCCCCAGACTGACAAATCGTGGAGGGCACTCCCACCCCAGACTCAAAAATTGGGGGGGCACCTCAGCGCCCTCTCCCCCAATCCAGGACCCCCCTTTCCCTTAACAACAGCCTCAGGCAATAAATACTATAAATACTATAGGGACAGCCCTGAATGGGAGCTTTCTTTCTTGCCAAAATATTTGTATTTTTTGGCTATCCAGTCCTGGGATTTACACAGCCCTACCACACAATACAACCAGCCTGGTGATCTAAGCAACACAACTTATTCACCTCCCTTCCCCAGCCTGTGATTGGTCAGTGAAGTAGCAGCAACAGACTGAAGAGGGCATCTCTCTGCTGCCTGTTCCTGTCAAGTTCCTAGTTACCACATGTACATGCAGGTGTCCTGATTGGCCCTTAGTACTGCCCTCCCTTTTCCAGAGTGAGCTGTTCTGCTGTAGGCTATGAAGTAAAATTTGGGGTTTTATACTAGTTGCATTCAAAGTACATTTGGGCCCCATTCATAACAGATCCGTTGCAATCCATTTTTCAAAGGATGTGAATGGGACCAGCTTACACTGCTCAGTTCTGCTCAGAACAATACTTTATTTCAGCACAATGTAACTCAATGCAGCAGTGAAAACTAGCCCCATTTTACACCCATTCATTTTTTGGTGCCTGTTTAAAAACGGATCGTAATGCAATGGATTGGAAGGAAATTGGGAGGTACAATCACAAGTCAACGAACCCTACGTTGACTTATGACTAACGTCCGATTTTGGTGTGAAAAGGCTCTTAATTTTTTATTTTTTTTAATAACTTCATACACTTTTATTTCAATTGTAAGCTCTAACGAGCAGGAAACTCCTAATCGTCTTATATGAAATCATTTTGTAACTGTACTCTCTCCTTATACTCTGTAAGTGCTGCTTTGAGAGTTGTCACCCGGCTGGGTGTCACCTGGTGCCGCCGCAGGGTGTCACCCGGTGTGCACGTCATTACGCTCCGCAGGTTGTCACCCGGTGTGCACGACATTACATTACACATGCTGTCATTATACAGGCACATAATGACACCACGTGCACTTCACTGCCGGCAGCCATCTTGAAAATGGTATGCGGCAAAAAGAGGAGGGGACATTTTCCACAGCACATGGTATGCCGCTGGGTCCCCTACTCTCTCGTGCAGCTGTTGGGCTCTCGGTCCATGACTGAGTGCCTGATTTTTCAGAGGGGGTGACACTAAAATGACTGTCAGTCATTTTGGTGTCACCCCTTCTGATGGTGTCATCCGGTGATGGTGTCATCCACCACTTGTTTGTGACACCACTTGTGTGTGACGCCACTTGTGACACCACTGGTCGCTATACAGTTCCTGTATAATAACAATTTTTTATGTATTCATTGGGCTTTTTTACCATCTGCCTGCAGTACAGCTTTAAAAATGTCCTATATCCATAAATAATTTTACAGTGCATTACTCATAATAGAAAGTCCCACGTGACATCGCCCATCCTCACCGCCCTGCAGACATAGCTTGTGCGTTCAGGTTAAATTAGCAACTGAACCTACGTGCCTCAGTTCCAAATACAAGCACGGTCTATTTTGGTTTAAACAAAGTTAAAAAAAATGTTAGCAAACAAGTATAGATTATCACCGAAGAAAAAAAAAAGTGCGGAAAAAAGAGAAAACACAATTCCTCTATCCTTAAGCGCGATACTGATAGGTATGCAATGTTGACACAACAGAGCAATGAGTCATTAGAGTATAATTAGCATTCCGCAGTGATGTGCACTGTGCAAGGAATGTCTAATGTGTCAGCTTTTAGTCACACAAACAGCAGTCAGAGCATCAAAAACAGAGCCATCAGTGGCTGGCTTAGCTGATTATAACAGGCAGTTCGGTGTGCGGAGATCGCTGAGAGCCAGCTCCGGCTTAAAAGTGCATACAGGGTATGCCTAAAAGGGGTTAAATTCATATGCCTTTATGGCAGCCTATTTCTGTCAACACTCGGCTGCGAAAACAAACATTCATGCCTTGTGAAGTGAGAGTGTATTTTTGAAGGCTAGCCGTCAGATATTTTTTGTCCTTCACACTTTCCTATGCTTAGCCTTTTTTGTTAAGTTGACTGCAAAGTGCATCCGTTCACTTGGTTACAAAAAAAAGAACTGAGAGGGAAAAGTAGTTGATAGCTGCCTATGGCTCTGTTGTCAAGCACATGGGCTCCTACTACAAAATGGCAGGAGGGCTGGTAGACCACATGCTTCACCCGACACTTTCAATGCTAGATAGGCAGACCTTATGTTCTATGTTCTATGTTTGGGCTTTGTTATGCCTGGGATCTGATTGTTTTTTATTTTTTAATATATAGTTTGTTTAATTCCGCAAAATCAGTTTGCTGCGTGAATTGCTTTCCTCTTGCTTGTCCATAAAACATACATGCTTTTAATGCTAAACTCTGAAAAACAATTCATGGAAAGTGTTCATTAGATAAAATGTATTTTTAAATGCAGCTAAGTATCCGACTCAGTCTTTAGATTGGCCTCTTGTAACCCCTGCACAGACTGGGGGAAGGAGGGTCAGTACTAGTGGCCGGTCAGGTGCTGCATGCACAGAACACGATGATAGGAGGAGAGTGTAGAGGGATGGGCAAATCAGTCTGCTGCTTCTCCTTTACTGCCCAATCACAGGCTGGTGTTGAGGAAGTGACCAATCTGCTTGCTTAACTGCAGTAAAGAAAACTCAGGTCACTAAGCTGGCTCTGCTGTTTGATAGGGCTGTGTAAATCTAAGCACCGGATAGATTTAAAAAAATGTAAATAATTTGGTAGGTAAAACAGTTCCCTTATATGTATTTTAGTTGTGTATTTAGCTGGCTGGGCAAAGTTGAACATTATATTTGCTCAGACTAGCTTAGCTCTGATTTTTTTTGTTTGACATTTTCTCCTAACCTTTGTCCTATGCACCCCTCCTTGCGCCTCCCTTTACTTCTACTCCAGACCTCCATGTTTCATGTAGTGAACCCATTCTCCTTCTCCACAAAGAGAGGATGTGTGTATATGAAGGAGAAGGGATTCACTACATGGAAGTGCTGGATGAGCAAGGACTACTGCCTGGGTTGGTCCAAGATCTCTACTCCTCTATGGCACTGACTTGCCGCTTTGGGCACTGTGTGACTGAAGTAGCAGCGCTGACAGCAATAGTAGCCAGCAGATCTGGTAATCTTATTAATTATCTTATTCTTTAGAGCATTGTTTCTTGGTATCCTGTCCCTTACACTAAAAACAATGATGGGGTGCTATTCCTCAAACTGACACCAATGACGAGGCACTACTGGCACTAACAATAGGGCATTAGGGTTAGGGTCACAGTCTATCCCGCCCTATGTTTTGAAAGGAAAGTAAACAGACCCTTTGTTTAGAAAGTATGAGGACCCCTGGTGAAGAGTTTCAGGTATGCTGATTACTATTCGCTGGTTTTCTCTGAACCAGGAGCTGTAATACCAAATTTCCACCCAGAACCACCTGCTGGTGAAATCCATCAATTTTGTCTATAGAAATGTCATAATTTTTTGTGAACACTATTTTATCTGATTATTATTTGTATCATTATGTAGCAACATACTTATTTCCTCTGTTTCTATAAGTAACTCCCACTGACTATAACTTATAATGCTGAAAGTATATAAATAATTTCCATATCATGCTTATCTTTTTTACTTCTTTTTTTGTTTTTTCTAAACATTTTAAAACCAAACATGCCCGCTTACTAATTAAAGAAGATTTGCTTTGTCTTTAGGGTACATATGTGGGAATTGTGGATTCATTTTCCTAAATATTCATAGAGCAGCTTAAATATTGACCAAGACATATTGATTTATCAACCTGCTATTTAATTAAAACACGTATATTTTGTAATTCATTAGAACCACTACAAACACAGAGGCCTATTGCTCCCAGCTTCTGTGTCACTCACCATTGGAGTCAATTGTCTGCTCTGATCAGAATATATTTTCACTCCTGGAAACACACTTACTGTCACTGAATATAATGAATAGTTTTGTTAGGCCCATGTTTAAATCAATTTTGAAAGATGATTTTAGCTTTAAATGTTTAAACTTTAAATATAACTGGTCTCTAGAATGTATTCTTTTATCAAACACCCGATTTCCTTTAAAATGTATGTAAACTCAAAATATGTGTTTCAGAATGTCTGCCATCATACCATACTGTATAACATTTTCTTAAGCAGATATTTTATCTGTTGCAAAGTTTCTTACTTGGAGATCTTGACAATAACAGGTCTTCCTGTTTGAGGCTGACAAGGCTTGTCAGCCTGCATGCTCTTTAAGTTGGCCGTTGGACTGCCTATCTGTTCTGTACGAGGCAATGCACAGGCTTGTTAAGTAGTCCTTACTATCATCAGGACAGTAAGTGAGGGGCAGTCTCTCCAACAGAGACCAAGATATCAGGAATACCCAAAAGGGGTTATAATCCATTGAAAGGGTTTTATGTTTTTAGATATGTGTGTTTTTTGGATCCTGGTAGTGATCCAGTTCAGATGTTACCATTAACCTTGCCCTAACTACTTTGGTGGGTGGATATATAAGGGTAGGAAGATGCCTTCATACTTAGCTAAGAGTAAGGGCAGGGTTAGCTGAAATGCATCAGAGGCTGTATAGTTCTTATTCTGTAGTCGATATGGGGAAATACATTTGCATCATGGAACCTTTAAATGTGTTGGCATTTTGTGGCTTGCTACTGTACTGCACTTGGGAAGAAGTGAAGTTGTGCACTGCCTGTAAGTGGCACTGTTTAATCTATAAATACAAAGACAACTGAGCATATGACGTGACATTTTTAATCTATCCCCACTCTATCCAAAACCCCCTTGGATGACACTTTAAGTAGGAAGAGTCTCCCTTGTACCGTGTCATTATCCATCATAAAAATTTAAACAATAAGAGTGAGACCTCCCTCCCTTTTAGTGGCCATGGCAAGAAGGTGGACCTGGGAACACAAATACAGATGTCCTACCATTGGAAGCCCTAAGAGATCTAAAGCACCATCAGCCTAAAATATCCTTTTAGGTGGGGTGAATCGTAAGAAGTTTTAAGTGAAAAGAAACACACTATTGCAGCAACACCCTTATAATAACTTGACAGAATTTATCACCATGTTCTTAATTAAACCCCACGAAGGTGCCTAAAACACTGCAAGGCCTGAAAAGGAAAAAGAAACAGCTAATTTCTAAATCACTGGGACAAAAGGGGCTGTAGAAAAACTTTAAGGTTTCCATCCACGTAAATGTCAATATGGTGTCTGCTCCATCATCAGCACTAAATTCACATTGATGCCTCTTTTCTTCTCCGTATTGATCCTTCCATGAGAACGTAGATTTGTATCTGTTAATTAATGCGTCCTGAAACAGCGTTTGTATTAATCAGGTTGATAAGAAAAATTGGATGCCGGCACCCGCGTGACAACTATAAAAGTGCTGGCCCTGATAAAATCATGAATGGACCTCAATAAAAAAGTTCCTCCTTGCACTCAATAAACTAATCATCCCACTTTTAATTATGCGGTGGAAAGATGTGTGGAGATTGGGGAATGTGTAAATCTAATTATTTACTAACAGCAGTGCCTGGGAGGGGAGAGTTAGACTGTCATCGGAAGGTGCTGCAGGCAGTATTCTCTGTCCATCTGCTACTGCAGTGAGAAAAAAAAAGAAGAGAGAAAGGAAAAAAATATATAGAATCGTAATCTTGAAAGAAGAGCAGTATTCTGAGCTAATTGAAAGACCATTTCTCTGCTTGTCTAAATTATTGCTTGTCGGTGGATAGTCCCAAAGAAACAATATGATTTGTGGCAAAGTCTACAGAACACTTTTTGAACTCATGGCCCACAATCTCATCAAGTAAATGTATTTGGAGGATCTGCTGGAAATCATATTAAATCACATTTTTTTTCTTTTATAGAAACAATGCAAAAAGTTTTTTTATTTACTGTTATTGCAACCCAACGTGTAACCTCAAAATGCTAATTTACATTCTGTTGAATGAAAACATCAAGTGTTTACTGCTTTTTTTGATGGAATATTATTAAAAAAGGCCCAACAATTTATTATAATCTGTTTGCAGATATATCAGTCATTAAACTCATGGGCTGTGAATGTAATGCATTTCAAATTAGAATCGGCAACATACACCAGCTCGTATTAGAAGGAAAATGAAGAAATTTCACAGATGAAATTAATTTTATAGTCAAATGTTCTGCAACACAAACTTAAATAAGGATGGGTCAACACCTTTGTTTATGTATGTATAGACACATGAATCGTGAGTGAGGACAGTTTAGGTTGACTTTTGAATTTGCCTAAATTTGCTATGTGTGGAAATTCAACCAGATATTTATTTTGGTTTGTCAGTATATACATTTTTATTTACCATATTTTGTAAATGTGAATACAAGATTTTCCTACAGTTTAAGCGAAGTATATCTGAATCTTTTACTTTTAGTTTGGGATAGTTTGGAGAATGGTGCTGCTGTCTTTGTTCCATTAGGAAGATTTTTCCCTCATTTCTTGTCTTGATGCACAAAAGAAAGTGAGAGATTTCGCCAAAGTAAGGGAAATCTTCTCTAACACAATTCTCACTCCAGTAACAACATTCACCAGGACAAACAGAGAGGGTGCATCTTTCCAGTGATGACACAGACAGGGATAAAAATGTGAGGACAAGGTAGAGAATAGAAATAACACTCTACTGATTAATGACCAGTGTAAGATTTAATGTAAATTCACCAGGAAATACTAACACTTTTCAAAGATCCCCCTTCTTCAGGGCTATGAACATATAAAACAATTATATATATATATATGTTATATATAGTGTTAAAAGATGAATTCAGGTTAGATGTGTCTCTTCGCTTGGAATTGTACAATGTCTTACAGGCCACTTACAATAAGCTTCTGACGTCTTAAGACCCCTTTAAGAAAATCATTTCTAATCCCCTTTGATGATTTTATTAAGTCCTTGTCATCGTTATGTGCCAACTGGCAAACTTAAGCACTTTTGCCAACAAGCCAAATAAATAATTTTTCCACTGTATGTACTTGTATTGCGTCTACTGTGATTGCACAAATTAACAGTTTAGTTTAATGTACAAAACATCTAATAACTCCCTATCTCCAGGTTTATGTTAATGAGCATATTTATGATTTGATGCCAAAACATTTGGCTATGTAGCAGTTGGCGATCTTAAAATATGTTTAAATTATAACAGTGCATTCACAAAACTTAATACATCTGTAGATGTTCCTGAAACCCATAAAAAAGCCAATAAAAATAATGCCAATATGATAATTTACCTCTGTCATAGATAAATCCTAGTTATGTTCTGCTCAGTGTT
This sequence comes from Nanorana parkeri, assembly GCF_000935625.1. Taxonomy (NCBI): domain Eukaryota; kingdom Metazoa; phylum Chordata; class Amphibia; order Anura; family Dicroglossidae; genus Nanorana; species Nanorana parkeri. Next base: position 705,399 of record NW_017306269.1, read on the forward strand.
TGTATACATCTTTGCTTTTCCTGGCCACCACCAGAGGGCCCTGATACGGGATGGGAGATGGCTCTGAACCAGTTCCCTGATGTTTGTGAGCACTTCAGGATGTACTCAGGAACAGAAGGCTGCAGGCAGTATTGCTGGAAACAGGAATCATTAGCATTAAAGGTAACCCATCATATTGAGGTTGCTGGGACAAGTTTAAATGTAAAATATTCAGTGAAGTGCAATTATAATTTGAAATAAATATTTTTAGAAATGTCAAAATTAGAATATCCTTCCATTGTTTTTGTTCAATAATAAATAATTAAAATAAAATAAAAAAGTATGAGAAGAGTAAATTATATTGATGATTTGAAGCACACTACCTAGCTCGGTAGCTCAGATACTTTTTCTGAAGGAACTTAACCACAACCCATCTGCCACTGTACATTTTCCATCTTTCAGTTGCAGGAAGTGGCAAGTGGATGAGGACACTAAAAGGCCATTATTTCTCTCATTGCCTCCTTCTTTCTCTGCATACTGAGAGTGGTGGAGAAGCACTCTAGAACTCATCCTAATGCAGAGTTGTACTTAATTTTCCAACCTACATAAGTCCTTGTATGCCTAGGTGGTGGTACCACTCCCCCAATCTAATACAGATGCCACAATAAACTGAGATTGGAGAACTGAGATTTGAACTTGGAGATGGAGAATGAACGGAACCAAGACAGCATTACTCCTACCATTTAAAATCATACATATTTATTGAATCACATTAAAAAACATATGAATAGCAATGAAAAGTGCCTTCATGTGTTAATAAAAATAATGGAAAACAGAAAAGAGAACACCTCCTTAAAACCATCAGATTGTTGCCTAGAAAATTAAAAGTCTCTGTACTTATCCATTAGTTCGACGTATATCAACAGTAATCCTAGTATGTTCTCCACCTTGTGTTTAAGGGTATATTGTGAAAGTGGTTCCATCCTCAACACGTTTCTCAAAAGCTTCTTCAGGAGGGAGGTGTCATGGTTAAGCACAGAAGAGAAGATCATCGATATAAAAGCATGTAGATGCCACTGTGGTGGGGACCGGAGGAGGGAACAGATCCAAGGGATGCAGTCTGCTAACACAAGCACTGCAGCGTGGATCCTAGGTGTCTCCTCCTGCACAGTGCATTTATTGTAGTAATTTTCCAACCCACCATTTTCTTTACACAATAAAATAAAACAGGATATATCAGTTATTATTGTTTAAGATAAAAATAAGCGTTTAAATTAAATGTGCTTTTCAATTTAACCAACATCTCTTCCCATCGCTTCTCTTCCTCAAGGATTCTCCACCTTGTCACTGGCTGACCAGATGAGCCTTCTGCAAAGCGCATGGATGGAAATCTTGTTATTGGGCATTGTGTACCGATCTCTCGCTTTTGAAGATGAGCTGGTCTACGCCGAAGACTATATAATGGACGAAGACCAGTCAAAATTAGCAGGACTGCTGGAGTTGAATAACACCATCTTGCAGCTTGTCAAGAAATACAAGAGCATGAAGATTGAGAAAGAAGAGTTTGTAACTCTCAAAGCTATAGCACTGGCTAACTCAGGTAAGTTCACTTTACATTAACAGGGTTAGTCACCAAAGGGTGAAAAGTTTGGAGAAGGCAGAAGAATTGAACAATCGCATAGGAGAAATGGAAAGTGAGCTGAATTGGAGAATTCTCCAAATCAGCTATGTTGACCTGGATTGTTCACTTCTCCTGCCTTCTACAAACTCTTCACCCTTTTGGGAATAACCCTGCAAAACATGTATTTGTTATTGCATACCATTGAATCCATGAGTTGCATGAACTTATTTAATTCAGCTTAAGTAGCAGAACTAGTTTGTACGATATGGAGCGGAGCTGTATGCTGATGTGAGTTTTAGTCAAAGGGGGCAAAGGTCCACTTTAGGAGAGTGATGATATCACTGGGTCTAAAATATGGTATGTAATAGTAAGGTTCTAGTTTAAAAACGTATAAGCATGTTGATGAGGGGGGGGGG
>NW_017306269.1:707436-753542 GCF_000935625.1 Nanorana parkeri
AAAAAATGAAGGGTTGGGGGGGGGGGGGGGGGGGGGGGGGAGGAAGGGCCAGAAAAGGCAAAATATAAGAAGAATAAACTTCAGTTTGAAATCACCATCACCGGTTCAAGCCTTCAGCAGTCAGAGCATGCTAAGTCTTTTGGTTTTCCACCAAGGTGGCCGCAAGCTTCCCACACTTGATTAAAACAGCTGTTAAAATTAGAGATTATAGATCTATTGACTCCATTATTTAAGAAGTCTAGGCAATCAGATCGAGACATCATATGTTTCAATAAGCACAGCAGCCAGTTACCGTGAGAAGGGTTAAACAAAAACCATTTAGTCCACGTGAGAAACTCAAAAGTGCTGAAGCAGTCAACAGTATGAGATAAGTAAAAATCATTGGGCTTTGTTCTTTCCCTTTTGTGTAACCCTAATGCATTTCCTATGGTCCTTAAGTCCCTTTTAGCATTTACATATAGTTGCAGACAAAGCCGTGTTTAATCACACGCTGATCATTAGATACCTGTATGTCAATAACACGCACTGATGCCATGTACCATTGACAGCCACACCGTGCCCCTCCATCTGTTTTTGTTCTGACCCTTTCTCTGAACTTTATCTTGGTTTCTGGCCAGTAGTTTTCCCTTTAATTACAAGAAGGAAACTGTCAATAAAATCTGTTAAATGGGATGCAATGAGTGGCTTCAATGGGCAGGCGGCTATTTGTTCAAATTCTGGAGCATTCAAAGTATTGACAGTTTGTTTTCTGGGGCCATATGCGACGATCAATCCCAGGCTGGGCTCAGCCGCGCTGAAAAATGAAAAACCAGATTGCTTTTGCTTACTTGCGGATGACAACTCGTGATTTGGCGTGGCTCGAGTGAGATGAGACCTTCTGCCCAAATTGCCCCCCTGAGAGGGAGACAGAGAGGATGCGTGACTAGTTTTAGAAATACTTTTTTTTGTTCAAATTGATTTTGCAATTAGCAGTTTGCAGTAATTATTTTAGTGGCATTAAAGGGAGGGAAATAGTTTTGCAATATTGCTGAAGATTATTCATTTTATTATTTTATTCATTTATTTATGCACTTGTGTTTTATTAAAGGAGAATTATCAGGAGAGTGAAATACAATCAACCCCTTAACCACTTCAAGACCAGGTGTTTAGACCCCCTTCCTGGCCAGGCCATTTTTCAGTATTCAGCGCTGCGGTACTTTGACTGACGTTTATTCCGTCATGCAGCGCTGTACTGAAATGAATTTTATACCATTTTTTGGAAGCCAACATGTCACACTGCAGCTGTCACATGTCGGCTCTATTGATCGGAAACTGAGCGATCACAAACTGCTGATCTCTCAGTTCACGATCTTTTCCCTGCAGAGAGTGGTGACTACCACTCCCTGCAATGATTCCTCCCCCCCTTGCCTATCAGATCCTCCAGCACTGACTGGAGGAATGGATGGGGGAGAGGGCGGGCACAGCTGGCTCTGCCTCAAGAGAGTCAGAGTTAGCTGTCAATCAGGCAGCAGGGTGGATCCTTACAATATTGTTGGTATCCATCCCGGCTGCAGTGCAGCTCTGTGCTGTCTGCATATAGCAGGAAATAGTCTGCTATATGCCGAGTTTTGGGTCACAGGAGGACATTAGTATATGCCCTCCTGTGACCCTAAAGAGAACTATGGGGAAAAAAGGTTAGGCCATATTTATCTTTTAATATAATTATACTGAATAATGCACGCTTCATTGGCCCTTCCTACTGATACAAATATTTTTCTGATGTGGTAACCACTGCTGCACAATTTAAAGGCCACTATGTGTACAGAAAACACATCAGATGGAAAGCACACACACCTGACTGTATTTGCCAGTAGTGTGCAGTGCAGCTTACTTTAGAACTAGAAAAGATGCAGAGCATGCAGCAAAGACTGTGGAACTTTTTTGAGTTAGCTTCCATCCCAAATGCTAAAAATCAGTCACCTGATGCCAAAATGTCTAACAAGACATTGTTATTGTCAATCATTGGTCTCCTAGCAGTGACTTCAAGGGTCTGTTAGTTTTACCCGCTGTTACAGTGTAACTATGGCTGAGTTTAAGTTTATTTTCATTTTGGATACAATAGGGAATGGCAAAACCCCTGCCTGTTTTTTTTTTTAGTCTCCCATGAACAACAGGAAGTGAGTGGAAATAGTTCTAAATTAAGGAAAACATTTCTTAGACAGTTGTCACCAGAACCAGTGTTCCTATTAAAAGATTTCCCTATACTCCCCCTGAGTTCTATCACCTCAACACTATCTCACAAAATCAAAAAAGTTTACATACCCTTTAGCCTCTTGACGACCATAACATGTTGGTATTCACTTGACAAAGCAACACTGTTTAAAGGGTTTATTTCCCTTTAAATTGACCTTGGTACAGCTCAGCACCACAGTATGTACAGCTTCATCAGTTGGTCGCTGTTCACTGATATTCTACTTAACCGCAGTTGTGTTAGTCAGTTCAATCATGGCAGCAGCGATGGCCATTATGACAAAAGAATATTAAAGGACATTTGCCTATAAGTTTTGCTACATATTAATTTTGGGCTTAATAGCTTCAGTAAGTAACTACTTTACAATTATCTCTAGGAATACAACACAAACCTGCTCTCTGAATGTGTTAAGAGTCAAAGCAGAGAACAGCACAGCCAACTTGTATCCTATTGCAACAAAAAATCTACTACTGTGTCTGAAAATATGCAGATTTACTAAAGGAAGAACTTGTTATAACAATCCTCCAGTGGCAAAAACTTTTTATTCTGAAAATAGCCCATCAGCATTTGCTAAGTTTGTTAAACTGACACTAAACTCAGGAGTTAAATCTTAAAAATGCATTCAAGTGCTATAACAAAAATGTATCTTATCTGTGTATCACTCGGCTGTAGATCCTCAAATCATCTTTGAATTGGTTCCGACACTGTCCTTCCTTTTGCAGGGGGGCTACTTTTATCCCCATGCTCCCTGTGTGTGTTGTAAAGTTGCCACAGCTCCAAGCTCGCTCTCGTGATGGACTTCGATCTCACATTTAGTTAGCCAATTTGTATTGCGTTTGTAGTCACAAGAGCGAGCTTGGAGAGGTGGCAACTTTACAACACACACAGGGACCAGGGACCATGGGGAACAAAAGTAGCCCCCCCCCCAGAAGGAAGAACAGTGTCAGCACTAATTCAAGGATGGTTTGAGGATCTACAGTCGAGTGATACACAAATAAGATACATTTTTGTTAATAGTTAAGGTACTTGAATGCATTATCATGATTTAACTCCTGAGTTTAGTGTCACTTTAACCAAAAAGCATGACCGAAAGAGAAGGTACCAAAAGGATACTGCAAGTTGCTTTGTAAAGCTCCAGATTATACAGTATACTATCGAGTATACCTTGGGTGCTTTCTGATTACAAATGCATGATGTAACATAAGCCTTTGACTTAATCCTGACCCAAGACTGCCCCCAGCTGCCCCGCTACTTAAAGAGAACACCAATAGCCATGGTCTCATCGGTTTGTTATGGTGGGGAATGGTCAAGACTTGTTGTTCCCGGCTATTAGTCCAAACATTTGGTGTACAAAAAGTGATGATTAGATCTGGAGAAGCACCCATTGATCCATTTTTATGTGTCTGCATATTTCTGTGTAGATTTAGTTTTCCATGCAGTTTAATTTTGCAGATATGAATTGTGTAAGTTTCAGTAGCTTGGACATACCTTCATGCATAGATTTAGGAGAATCCAAAAATTTGCTATCAACAAATTACTGTTTACATTGCAAACAATGACACATTTTATGTGGTGAATTTAGGAACTAAACACTTTAATTTTTTGTTTAGACTCCATGCATATAGAAGATGTTGAAGCCGTTCAGAAGCTCCAAGACGTCTTACATGAGGCTCTGCAGGATTACGAAGCTGGGCAGCACATTGAAGATCCCCGCCGAGCTGGCAAGTTGCTGATGACGTTGCCACTTCTCCGACAGACCTCCACTAGGGCCGTCCAACATTTCTACAACATCAAATTGGAAGGGAAAGTTCCTATGCACAAACTGTTTTTGGAAATGCTTGAGGCTAAGGTCTGACAAAAAGAGTCTCTGGTGACCAGATACCACCATCAATAGAAGAAGGGAAAACACGACAAAATTATGATGGCAACCAATGTACTGAACTTAAAGCAAATGACTGCACTGATCAACAGCAGAAAGACTGGAGCAGCTTTTCACTTTTTCCTCTGCATTTTACTGGTGAAGTATCTCCTCTCCCATTTTTGCTGCTGATGAACTGAAAAAAAATTTAAGTCTTTAATTGAGAAAGATGGAAGCCAGCCCTGCCAAAGGACAGAAATCCATAGGATGCCACTGACTTTACTATGGCCCATTATGCCCCCAATAACTGAAGGAATTGGAAAAAAACAAACTATATAGCGTCACAATAGAACACAATTACTTAATTCGCTATTAAGGTTCCTTGGGAGCAGTCTCTAATTGGACACCCTGAGCGACATGTCATTGGCTGCTTCATTGCATTTTGTTCTCCGTTTAGGCCACCTAGCCATTTGATTCCTGTATTGTTTTTCAAGTCTTCCAGATAATTCTCAGTTCAGTACTATGTAACTTTTTCAGGGAATAGTTTTGAGCTTTATTCATTCATGCAATATTAATTAAAAATAATAATAATTATAATATTAATATATAATGATACAAAATGCATATTGTTTAGAGCGACAATGAACAATGAGGACATCTCTTTAAAGGACTTTTTTTTTTAAATCTTAATTTTTTTTCTTTATTATAAACGGAGGTTGTTTTATACCAGCTTTACCAATTTTCAGCCATTAACCAGTTATTATGTGGGTATGTCTCTTACTCAAGCAATAGATGAAGGGACGGTGCATATTACCACGGATGCAATTAATGTTGTGTGCCAGTCTGGCTTGAAACCTTCAGTTTCTTAAAAATGTGTAAATCCTAGTATACTTGTTTGTTTTTTTTTCCCCTAAAATATTAGATTACACCTGTGATGTACATAAGTAGTCTAAAGTGTTCACCACTTCCAATTATGAGGATGCTTGCAAACTGGTATGGTACAAAATAAAAAAAATAATATACAAAATGCAAAAAAAAAGTTCATTAATTTGCATAAAAAAATAATAAAAATGTAAATTAATATTGCAGTTAAAAAAAAAGCAAAGGCCAGCAATAAAGTGTATGATATAAATAACTCTCTTTTGGCCAGATTAAAAAAAAATATATATAAATAATAAATGTAAAAAGGAATATTTTTTTTTTTTTTAACAGCAATTTTATACAGATAGCTAAAGCAGTCAGTGTGGTTTTTCAAACCGTATTGTTGCAGCATGTTAGCCGTTTGGATATGAGACTGTTAAAAGGTGTAATCTAATGTACCTTCCTCAGTTTTCCCAATTGCTGCAGTCGCTGACAAATACCTGCAATGCATCAACATGCTCTGCCAATGTAAGCGTTAATAGTTGCACCCTGTATCACGTGAACGCCCATAATCTATGTACACAAATGTAATTAAAATTGTAATCCTAACAACAACAAAAAAAAATGTAGTTCAGCTTTTCAATGTTTCCTGTTTGCTGTGCTTTTTTTCCACATTTAATTTTTTTCCTTCTCAGTTGCATTTCAAAGCTTATAGTACTGTTCTCCTCGTGGTTGTTTGGTTCTCGTGACGTGCGCTTTTAGACACAGGGTAGAATTAGAGGAATATTGGATGTACAACTCCTTGGAAGCCTAGAGTAGTTTAACCTGTGGCTTCCTGGAAATACTGTTCTTCTAAACTATGCCTCCTCTGCAGGTCAAAACATCCAATTGTAAAATGACACCACAAAAAACTCATGAGGCTTTCAAAAATATTTTTTTTTTAAACTTGTTCTTAATGGAACACCAAAAATATCTTCTATGTTTAACTAAGCTTAATTTTAAAGCGCTGTAAATATGGCTTTTATGGAATCATCTCCAATATTAATAACTCACCGTGTTGTTTCAAAACGTTCATTTCATATTTTTTTCTTTTTTTTTGCGTAAAAGTTCCAAGACTCTACTACTCTGTGTGCTTTTAACCAGAATACAACAGGTTGGTAAAAACACAGCAGCCTGGCATCTACCTGTGTATCTACCATTAGCTTTTTAAGGACTATTATGTAGATTGTGGTTTCTCAGTAGAGAAGTGACTGTAGTGTGGTTCTAGATAACTCATCATTAGCAATTCATTCAGATGGCGAGTACCTTGAAATGCATAACTCTGACAGGTATTCAAAAAATGGTACACCCCCCTCGGTGACTACATTTTTACAACTCCTGGGAGAAAAAAAAACCAACAAAAACAAAAGGTGCTGGTAGAATGAGATTATTTATTTAAATATTTAGAAAACTTTATTTTAAAGCTTTATGTTGTTTCAGTAACACTATATATATACAGATATTATAAAAACTAAATAAAAACAAACAAAAAAAGAAATACCACTATCGTGTACACATTGATTTCACTGTATTAGGTGTATGTACTTGGCATTTAGAAGCACACTGAAATGCATATATCCCATGCAAGCGTGCAAGGTTCGATCTACAAATATCTCAGAATATTAAGATTAACTATATAACAATAATACAATAAATCAAGAACTGTTCGAAACTTTGATACGTTAAAAAATGTGCTAGATATACTTTAAAAACTTGTGCGCCAGACCTAATTAAATATCTGCAAATTGTAGTTCTCGGTATTGTTCAGTATGGCTGCTTTAGGTCTAATGGCTTTGTGAGCAGTGGGGCATTAGATCTGAACAAACGAGAAGGATGCTCGCTCGCGTTTCTGTCAAAACGGCATAAATAGCATGGGGTTTAGAAAAATAGTAAAGGAGTACGATTAAAAAAATATAAATTATTATTTACTCTTCTTATTTAATTTTGAAATTAAATTATTATTTCTTATTTAATGCAATGTGATTGCGTGTCTCTCGATCTCAATTGAATTTGAAAAGTTGTATTTATTACACTGTTTTGCTTTTGAATAATGTCAAAATGGGGATATAACAATTTGAAACTGCAATTTTTCTTGTTAAAAAAAAAATAGGGGTTGGTGATTGTATTTTAATTATTGAAACATTTCTGTTTACCTGCCTAAGAAAAAACACACACATACACACACATCTGATGGCAGTCTAATGTAAAAGGATAATTGAAGGAACAAATAAATTAATAGAAATTAAAATAAATATGATAAGATAATTTTAATATACCAGGAGTTGCAACATAGCCGGAGTAACAAAGAAAACCATGTTATCAATGGGCTTCACATCTGTAAAGCAATCAACTGTATATTTTTGTGATGTGTATCATACCATGTGCTCCAGAAATATGTCCATTTGTGTAAATGTATTTATTTTATATTGTATATATTGTTAAATGCAAAGAGGAGACATGATCTGTAACTTCAATCAGTTCAGATGTGTAAGTCAAATTATTATGCCTTTCAGGATGATGGTAGAGCAATATTAAAAAAAAAAAGCTTCCACTTTTTGATTGTTTTTGTCTTGTGTTTTTTATACCTTTTTAGCTAGTTCATAATTAAACAAAATAATAAATAATAATAACACATATAGTTTATTATTATCATTTTTATTAAAATCATATGCTACAGTGTCATTTTTTTATTAGCACTTTAAAGTAAGGTAGATCTAAAACTTTAAATGTATCTAAACTCAAAAGCAAAAAAACATATATGTTGTTACAAGCTTTTAGATGGTGGCCGCATTCGTTTTTTTTTACCTGGTGATTCTGCCAGTAACACACTTTCAGTTCTAGGGTGACAATGCCCACTCATCCTTCTGTATGAGGACAACAGAAACAATATATGATTACCAAACCCTGTCCCTTTTCTATTCTCCATAATTGAGAAGGATGTGGTTCTGTAGTGTTCAGAGATAGATGAAAACAATGTCATTGACAGCTACCAGCACAGGCAGAGAGCACAGATAGCTATCAGCTCACAATATTTTTGTTGAAATCAACAGGCATTTTTTAAAATGTATCATACTCCTCTGCCCATAGCAGGCAGATTGTGTCTCCATTGTGTGGGGGAGGGAGCAGAACATGCATGATGGATATCTCAGTATGGCAGGGATGGACAACTCCGGGCCTCCAGTTTTGCCTTAATTACAAATACCCTCATGCCTCTGCGAGTCATGCCTGGAACTGTCAGGCTTGCAATGCCTCATGAGGCTTGTAGTTTCACCACAGCTGGAGGGCCGGAGTTGCCCACCCCTGCAGTATGGTAAACAAAACAGTAAGTCACCAGCACTCCAAAGTTTCTCCAAGCAAAGTTCTTTTTGGTGACTTACTGTTTTGTTTATCTGATCCAGCCGCGCCATCGGCTGTCAGTTCAGCACATCGCCCCCCCCCCCACCATTGGAAGTTGGGGCATTTTCGGTCAGGAGTGCAGTGGTATCCCCTACATGCCTGCAGTATGGTAATCCCCTAAGAACTAGAGGAAGCAAGCAGGTGATTCAATCCAACAGTATCTTCCAGAAGACAATATTTCATCTTTGGTTATTTGCTGGCGAAGTGAACCAGATGCAGAATTTTTATAGCTTTCAAGCACTCTACTCAGCCTCCTATTACTAACCGAATGCCACACTCATTACAGCGCCGGATGATGGTATCACGCAGAATTTTGCATAACGTAGAAGGAGGTTGATTGTAAACGATCGTCGCTTTCTTGATTTTTAATGTTGGCATTGGTACCCCCATGGTAGTGCCTGGCCTCCCATGCCTTTTGTATAACAATCAGCGTTATAAAATACACCAATTTACAATCATATATATATAACAGTCCAAAGGGTACAGAATAAGAGAAGTTCACTGTTTGGCTTTACATACACTTTAAATATAATAAAGAAAATCACCAAAACAAACATTTTGTTGATTCAGTTTGGTATATTTAAAGTGTACGTAAAGCCAAAATATTAGGTAAAATATTAAATGGGTTAGAACCCCTATCAGGTCCATATCCCTGTCCGTGTCCCAGCTGGGGCAATTACTTCTCTTAATTTTTTGTCCTGGTGATGATTATTTCTGGTAAACAGAGTTTTGGGAAAGCCAACATTTTTGAGATGTAACAGGAACAGGAGGTGAGTAGAGGTCTTCCGATGAGGAAACATTGTGGTAGGGACAAGTGCTAAGTGGAGATGTCCCCTCACTTTGGAGAGACTTGCTCTTACTCCCTGCTATGTCCCCAGTACAGGAGGTGAAGAAAAATCTCCTCAATAAATAGACTTTATATGCACTTTGAGGTTGAATTACAAGTTTGGCATACACTCTCTAAAAGTGTTTCCATTATTAAATTATTTCAAATTCCACATGAAAATTTGTACATTTATTGGACTTTTTTGAACCGAACCAAAAACATCTGCTGAGTCCCAGTTCATTCTCTATGGGATTAAGTGAGTCCCAGTTAGTTCCCAACAGTTGCTGTTCCACAGCATAGAGAAAGTAAAGCCAGACTGTCAGGCAAATCGTCAAAGACACCTCTGCCTTTTCTACAACAGTCATGCTCTCTGTATTAGTCAGTACCCGGGGGTGGGGATGGAAGGAAATGTAGAAAAGGGCTTCAGGTCAAAATTTGCATATCACTAACAGTGCTGTTTAGCCTGTTGTGGGGAATAAACATAGTGCATTTAATACAGCTGAAGGTGTGGATCATGAAGGTGCCACCATGTTTACATGCTTTGGGGATTAAAAGGTTCTATTGACAGGGAGACTATACCTTAGCTTCAATAAGCTATTATTGTAATAGATATCTGACACTAATTTTAAACGGAGCATTCACATTTCTTTCTTCTGCCTTGCTATTTCCATATTTTGAGTTGTATTTCATATGTAGGATTAGCGATGATCCCTCTAGTGGTCATGTATATCAAGACGTTATTATCCTTTCCTACTTCAAGTGTATTTTCAGCCAAATCTTTTTTGTTACAATAGGGAAGGGTTAAAAACTATTTTTCTGCCTGCGTCCAATTGGGAAAATGTTCCCCCACTTCCTGTTCTGGAGACAATACAGGAAAGGAGAGGCAATCTTCCTAAAGCAAGGTGTAATCCCCTCTTAAATGGTTGTCACAATAATACATTTTCTCATTAGAAGATTTTCACCTTCGTCTGGCAACAATTGCAAAAACCTGGCAGAAGACAAAACTTGTGAAGGCCTTGCAAATTATAGCTTATAATCAAATATTTAATAGGGAATGATACAAAAATAGTTATTTATGTAAAATGTAGTCTTTTCCATACATGTGTTCAAATGCAAAACACACTGGGGGACATTTATCAGGCAAACTAGAAGCATAATTAGTCACAAACAGTGGCGACTCTAGGAACAATATGTAGGGGGGGGGCACATAAGATACAACAGTCAGAACTGGGGGGGCACTAATAATTTTCATTGCATGTCGCAACCGCAGGGCGCTGAGAGCTGATTTAATTGCAGACAGCATCGGCACCGCGCAGTTGCGACATGAAGTCTAACACCGCCCACAATCCTACATACCGCAATGGCCGGACGCCAATGCCATCCGCAGTTAAATCAGCTCTCGGCGTCCGGCAGTTGTGGAATACAGCAGGGGCTAACTAGCAACTTTTAGCCCAGGGGGCAAGTGCAACCCAGAGGCCCATGGTGCAGCAACATGTCCCCCCTCCCGCTCTGCCTCTTCTCCCTGCCCCCGTCTGCCACTATACATTTTCTCGACTGTGTCACTTCCAGTGGGGCCGAGTCATCCGAATCAGCTGTTTTCATGACCCCCTTTCTTCATGACATGCACACCTAGAAGAGACACCGTAGAGATATTTATGGGTTGAGGAAAATTAAAGCACACTGGTAGTGAAGGGATGCCTCATCAGTGCTGTGCGGGTCTACGACTGCTGCGCCCCTGGTAGTTCTGCCACTAACTCCAAGCTGTAGAGGGAAATCTCAGCACAATATATGGCAATGCAGATTAATACCAATAGCTTTAGAAGACTATGATTCTCAGAAATACATTGTACAGCAATAAAGAATACCAACAGCTATAGAGAACTACAATTCCCAGCAATACATTATACAGCAATGCAGAATGGCATCAGCTATAGAGGACTATAAATCTCAGAAATACATAACACAGAATAATATATAACTACTTACTCTATGTTGCTCCGGGTTCACCGCCTGATGTCTCCAGGGTCTCAGGAGGGTTGTGCGGGCTCTCACCAGGGGTCCAGAGAGTTTCACAGGTGCGTGCAGCTGTAGCAGAGGTGGCTCCCTAATTAGGCTCTCAGGTGGCCAATGCGGACTGTCATGTGGCCAGTGGGGCTCTCTGCTGGTCAGTGCGGGATCTGTGGTGGTCAGTGGGGGCTCCCTGATAATTAGTGGGGGCTCTGTGGTGACTCCCTGGTAGTTAGTGGGTGCTCCACTGTGACCAGTGGTGGATCCCTGGTGGTTAGTGGGGGCTCCGTGGTGGCTCTGTAGTGGCCAGTGGGGGCTCCCTGGTGGTTAGTGGGGGCTCCCTGGACCCTGGTGGTTAGTGGGGGCTCCCTGGTGGTTAGTGAGGGCTTCCTGGACCCGGGTGGTTAGTGGGGGCTCTGTGTTGGACCCTGGTGGTTAGTGGATGTGGTGGCCAGTGAGGGCTCCCTGGTGGTTAATGGGGGCTCTCTGGACCCTAGTGGTTAGTGGGGAGCCTGTGTTGAACAGTGGAGGCTCCCTGGTCGTTAGTGGGCGCTCCCTGGACCCTAGTGTGGGCTCTGTGGTGGCCAGTGGGGGCTCCCTGGTTGTTAGTGGGGGCTCCCTGGACCCTAGTGTGGTCTATGTTTTGGCCAGTGGGGGCTCCCTGGTTGTTAATGGGGCTCTGCTATGGCAGCAGCTGTCAGTTAGGGGCAATTGCCACCCCTTGCCCCCTGTAGCGACGCCTATGGTCACAAATCAGGCTGCCTCACTTTCAAAAAAGTATCTGCAAGAAGTTTACAGACGACCAGTGCACTTATACTCCTGAGCAGCCAAGTACAACAGTTTGCAAAGTTTTAAACATATTCATTAATTAATCTATACAATACAAAAGATTTTCACAGACACATAATTAAGTAGTGGTCAGGGTCAGGTTTTATTCTGCTACTATAGAGCAGCTGAGGAAGACATGTATCACTAATACTGTAACCGTGTAATACATCAATCCCACAAGTTGTCTCACTGCCTCTGTTTAGCACTGATTTGCCATATGACAGAATTGATACATGTCCCTCAAAGTTTGATAAGAGAAGGCTGTGTTTGACCTGCTTTGGCTGTGATTCAGCACAATAGGACATGCAAGCACCTCAATAGGACATGTTGCATCTAAAGAAATGCAGCTCAATGCAAAGCAAGTCAAATGCAGACCCTGAATTGTCATCCCATTGAAGTCAATGATAATCTGCTGACCTGTGTTTGGCACTCATTTCAAGCACAATTCAAACGCAGGAAAACAACACTTGTCAGCTAACAACCAGCTAAGTACATCACTATATACACTACTGTATATAATGGACCTCTCTTGTAAATTGAGTCCTTTGTATATTATTTTTTTGTCCATTTCATAGGGTATAAACAAATGAAAACAATACCTGTCATCTAATAACCAGCTGAGTATATCATTAAATAAATATTGGGGCTGCATTGTAAACTGTCTTTTATATATACATTTTTTATTAATTTTTATATAGTACAAACACACATCAATATTTGAAGATAAATACAAAACTTGGCATTCTAAAACAAGGTATGCTGAAGTTATTCATCCCTTTCCATCCTTGGTGTTTTAGTGCTACTGGTGCCTCAACTGCTCAAAAGGCAGACTGTATTTTTTAATACATTAGTTTATTATTATTATTATTATTATTATGCAGGATTTATATAGCGCCAACAGTTTGTGCAGCGCTTTACAATATAAGGAAGACATTACAATTACAATACAATTCAAAACAAGATGGTAGGGAGGGCTTACACTCTAAAAGGGAGGGGCCAGTGATACATGAGGAGGTAGCTGTGATTAGTTTATAATGGGAACCTAAACCAATAAGCACAAGCTTTATAGTGCAGTATAAAAAAATAATAGGACATTTTTAGCAGGAAAGAGTATTAAGGTTAAATAGCTATGGCATTTGTTTTATTCCTTGGGAAGATGTTTTTCTATACTAAGAAACTACAGTAATGTTAGCCTATCACTGAATGAGCCACTGACACCGCATTGGGCTAAAATAATCTTGTATGTGGTGCAACCGATTGTATAGCAGATGTTAACACAATGCCGAGTCTCCACACACATAAAGGCTGTTCTATGGCAACATTTGTTTGGATAGATTAAAAAACACATTGAACTCCCATCAGTGTCCCCACTAGGTGCATTCACCCTCTCTATTTGTCTTGGTGGTCAAGATCAGTGGGACAGAAAGTGATAGGGAATCCAAAATTTTACATTTGTCAAACAAAACAAAAACTTGTACATTGCAGTACATACAGTATAGACATCTGTTTTGGTGATGACTGACTAAGAGTGGACTTCCGATCTCCAGTTGTGTCTCCAGACATAATGACAAAGAATATTTTTTATATGATACTGTATAGTTACATAGGTGGGGGAAAAAAAAGACAACTGCTCTATCAAGTTCACCTGAAAAAACATTGAGGGCCGGTGCACACCTAGGCGATCTATCGCGCGGGATAGCGCGCGATGTCGCGCTAAACAGAGATTCGCATTGAAGTCAATGGAGGCTGCTCACACCTTTGTGGTTTGTCGTGCGACCAGAACCGCCTGTCGCGCGAAAAGGTGCAGGAGCTATCTTCGGGCAGTTGTCGCGCGGTTTGGGTCCCATAGACATCTCTATGCATTGAAAAACGCACGACAACCACGCAGTTTTCAATGAACCGCGCGAAAACAGCATCTGAATCGCCTATAAGTGAACCTAGCCTAAGAAAACACCTTGCATTCCCAGCATTCTAACTCTGCAGTTAATCCAGAGGAAGACAAAAACCTGTGTTTACTTTACTGCAGCAGAGAAAAAATCAGGTCTCCTGCCCCAACATACAAGGCTGCCCTGTGTGGCAGAGCTGTGTAATTATCAGGAAAGAAGAAATAGAAATGCAAATCCTTTGGCAGGTAAAACAGCTCTTGTATACTGTATGTATTTCATCTATACATTTAGATGTCTTCCTGGAGTTCAGTTTTAGGGCCCATTCACACCACATCCAGATCATCTCCAGACTAGATCAAATTGTTTCTGGACCCAAAGTGCATCCTAATGTATCCCTATGCAATTGCCGGCCTCTGTTCACACCAGCGCAGTCCGTTGCAGACCAGACCAGAAAAATACTGCAGGTCTCATTTTGTCTGGTCTGGAATGCAGTGTAACTACGGGCAGGTTCTCACCATTTTCCAGACCAGATCTGGTCTGGAAAATGGTGTGAACCTGCCCTTAACCAATACTAAATTAACAACAATAATGTTGTTAAATGTTATAAAAACATTATGTTACCAATGGTAGGTTGAATTGTTTTCAAAATTGTAACTGAATATTTATAACACAATTGTTTTTTTTGTTTTTTTTTATGTCTACAGTATTAGTGTGTGCTTACAAATTGTATTATAAATATTCAGTTACAATTTTGAAAACAATGCAAAGGCAAACCAAAGCTCTATTTACTAATACAGAATAATCACAAACAACGTTGATATTTTGTAATTTTTTTGGATTATCAACATATTGACGTACTATTCATCTGACACAAATATAAAGTATCCTAGTATACAGCTGTTGCAAGGGACAATCCGAGGCTACAGTATATAAAATGACACTCTCACAAAATCAAAACTATATACCTAAATAAAGCTTAGCAGTTGAGGAGGCTCTAACGACATAAGCCAAGGGTCACCCAATACTTCTCGCCATGTCTTATGGGCCCTTAAAAAAAAAAGAAGTGCTAATGTGTTTTTCAGCTAATATTCCGGGTATTTGGATTCCTATATGCCAGCACACTTCTCACCTCTAGCACTGCAAATCCTCCAAAGAATTAGGGTGATGACACACAGGATACCACGCTAAATGGTATTCAGGGACCTCGGGAAAAAACATTAGAAGTGGTATGTTTTTCTTTTACGTGCACTTTCGTTTTTTTTTTTCTTTTACTGGATCATAGAGATACGAGGAATGCAATACACATTTTATCTGGAATGACTCAGTTTATTATTTATTTTAAATTTGATCATGTAATCTATATGTCTATATGGTTACGTTTTAATAATATATCTGAATATTTTTAATATTTTAAATGTATGTCCTGTTGAGAATCTTTTCATAAATGTGTATATACTGTACAGTGCCTGTCCAAAATAAAAGTCACCACCTGGATTTAGCTAAGAAAGTAGGTCAGAGCCTTCCATTGGATAATAGGTTTAGGTTCAACAGCATTATGTCTCCAAAAAATGAGGTCAGCTGTCGACCTGAATATAATGAATGACCAGGTTTCCCCATCAATGGATTTTTTTTCCCCTGATGGTATATTGGGCATATTCCAAAATAACAGTGCCAGGATTCATCGAGCTCAAATTGTGAAATAGACGCATGAGACGTAATTTTCACACATGGATTGGCCACCACAGAGTCCAGACCTGAACCCCATTGAGAATCTTTGGGATGTGCTGGAGAAGACTTTACGCAGAGGTCTCACTCTCCCATCATCACTACAAGATCTCGGTGAAAAATTAATGCAACTCTGGATGGAAATAAATGTTGTGACATTGCATAAGCTCATGAAAATTATGCCACGGTGAATGCATGTTGTAATGTGAGATAAAGGCGGTCCATTGGAATATTAGAGTGCATGACTTTTTTTGGACAGGCAGTGTAGTTTAGAAAGATCATATGTATCACCACTGGAGTAAGTGTGGCTCATTTACTAAAGGTGTAAATGCTTGTCACTTAGCAAAGTGACTGTTCACTTTGCATAGTGAATGTTAATAAATAAGCTGTGTTAAGCTGACCATACACTGTTTGCACAGTGGGTGACCCTGTTGTTGCCCATCCACCTTCCATCCTTCATTCAGCTGACATCACTGTTTTAGTATTCTGATACCCGGTGCTGTCAGAATACAAAAAACCCATCGTAAGATTAATCCTTATAAGCTTTTAGCGCGCTTGCAGGACCCTGTTAAATTTTGTTCAGAAAAAAATATAACAGCGTGTAGACAGCTTTAGTATATTAGTAAATAAGGTGTGCTCATATTAAATACCTGGTCACCTGCAAGTGAAATTAACAGGGTCATTCACAAAAGGGTGAAGAGTTTGGAGAAGACAGGAGAGATCAACAATCTAGGACAACATAGCTGAGCTGGAAAGTGAACTGAATTGGAGAATGTTTCCAAACCAGCTATGTTGTCCTAGATTGTTCCCTTCTCCTGCCTTCTCCAAACTCTTCACCCTTTTGTGAACAACCATGTAAAAAAAACATGAATTCTCCTAGCACATGATTGGTTAATTGAAATGAACTCAGCTTTAACTTATTAACTAATGTTCACTAAGTAAATCGAACATACACTGTACAACGTTAACACTTACTATGCTTAGATAACAGATTTTACGGCTTTAGTAAATAGCCCCCATATGCTTTCTTACTATTGATGCCATGCTCCTTGAACTGAAGAATGTCCAGGCTTTGCTCTTTGAAGTAAGAAGCCAATTATATCAAAAGGTTACCTGAGCAGACGTGGATCTGGCTTGAGTTTGTCAGTGGCACAGTCTTTAAATAAAGGGATCCGGTTGCTATAAGCACTTCCTCTCAGGCTTTGTCCCCTACAGAATCACAGATTCTGTAATAAGGCACCCAGTGTTCTTCAACCCACTTCTTGTGAGTTCTAGAATTTTTTAGAAATTTGCATTGGTCTATTCGGGAAATTTACATTCACTTCCTGTCCTGGTGACACCATTGTCACTGTGAAGTAAAGGAAGTAATGAGACATCTCCAATGATGAGATATAAATAGAAGCAATTTAAAAAAAACATAAAAAAGTTTTTATATATTGTTTCATATGTATTGCCATTGTTTTCCTGTTAGAAAAAATGTATCCTTACTTGGTGACAATGTTGTGGGCCAGGAAGTGATGGTAAATCTATAGAGCAAGACCAAAGACCCCAATTTTTACAAATAATTTTGAAAAACAAGATGGACACTTTACACCCTCATTTATATTTTTACCGTTACAGTGTATGTCCATCCAAAGCTTTTTAGTTTTGAAAAGAGTGAGAAAGGATTGGAACCCCATTTGGGTTCTTACTGCTGTCTGGGGCTCCTCTAGATAAATATCTCCTGTCACAGTGACAACAGTGTCACCAGACAGGAAGTGAGAGAAACTGCAGCATAGACAGAAATAAAAATGTTTTAATGGAGAACTATGGGGGTCAGTGTTTTCCCCCATAGTTCTCTTAAGGGTCACGAGAGGACATATACTAGTGTCCTCGTGTGACCCAAAGCTCAGTATATCGCGAGCTACAGCTCTCAGTACACTGAGACCGCCGCAGCCGGGACAGATCCTGACATTACTGTTGAGATCCATCCAGCTGCGTGATTGACAGCTAGCTCTGCCTATCTCGAGGCAGAGCCAGCTGTACCCGCCCCCTCACCCATCCGTTCCTCCAGTCAGTGCTGGAGGATCGGAGCGGGGGAACCCTGCAGGGAGCCGTGAGTGACAGTCACGGCTCTCAGCAGGGAAATGAGCGAGAAGTGAGCGAGCGACGCTATGTGTTCGCTCACTTTCCGATCAATGTTTGACAGTTTCATTGTCACACGTCGGCTCGAACTATGAGGCTGAGTAATTTTCAATTATCTCATAGTTCTCCTTTAAGTAGAGAAGGGGGAGGACCCCAGACAACCCCCATCTGCTGTCTGTATCCATGTTGCAGATTTACTCTCTGATAAAACTCTTGTCACCTAGACATTAAGAGAAGCGAAATATTACTGAGCCACAGATATCAGCATAAATCCAGCAAGGGTTTTAATTCTTCCCCACTCTATCCAAATCATAAACAGGATTTGGCTGGACATACACTTTAAGAATATCTACACAACATGTTTAGCCAGAAACATAAGAGCGTATTTACTAAAGGAGTTGAGAATCTTCATTAAAAAAAAAGTGTGAATAATTACTTCAATGATCCAATTCGAATTGTATATGAAAAGTGTATTCTTGTTCACTTTCAATACCCAATTATGTGCAGATGCGTTTCACACTATTTTATAATTGAAATTCATATTCACACATATTTTCAGCGAAAGGGTAACTCCCAAAAAACTTCTAAAAATTAATTTAGCATGTATCATTGTCACACAGGCCATTTTGTAATTGAATGAGATTAAAAATTAACTTTCCATTTAAAACTGTAGCCACTGTAGTGTTCTAAATCTAAAAAAATGCAATGCAATATGGTGGCCTGTATGCGTTCTGTACACAGTTGGTGTACAGAACGCCCCGGTAAATGTCACTTCCTGCTTCTGTGATTGGCTGACTGATTTTCCCAGATGTCTACACAAGATACAAGTATCATTTTTGGCATCCCTTGCTATAGGAATTTTATTTTTGGTGTGATACTCCCTAAAGGCTAATTACTGCTAAAGGGATGCCGACACTTCACCTTTCCTCATTACAACACAGAAAGTTCATCAGTTGATTATAATGAACCCGACTCTCCCATTCACGGATCAGTTTGGAAAAGACATGCTGCAACAAACAGCTTTTTCTTCAGAAACAGGAAGGAAACTAAAGATGGCCACACACTAGTAGATTTTCGGTCGGAAATGTTCATTTCTGCCATGAACCCTCGTTCAATTATAGCTCGAATACCCCATCAAGCATAGTCAAATGTGGATTTCAGAAATCATTCATTAGCCATACTAACCAACCAATGTTTTGGCGAACGGCGGAAATAAAAAAAATGTGCGCATGTGCTGTGTTCTTACTGAGATTTTGGAAAAAGAAAAACCCCACGTATTCATCAATTGTCATTTAATCAGAGAAAACATTTCCAACCTGACTGATCGAAAAATTTCGATCACAATATCAAAAATGAGAATCGGTGATGTACCATCAGCTGTTCGATCTCAGTTTGACAGATTGTTTGTGTACGATTTCCGAACGAAAATCGGAGAATGTATGGCCATGTATGTTAAAATCCTTACCATGTACACAGATCACTAGAGAAGATTGATTTTGTTTCTCAACAAAAGAGGAATTACTCAAGATTCTCAACTCCTGTAGTAAATCTGCCCAATAATGTGATTAGCGACTGGTATACACATATTTGATACATTACATATAAACACTTATGAGATACATTATATATATAAAGAAAAGTCTTAAAGCAGTTTGGACCCAATTACGTGTCAAGTTTAATAAATTGCTCTTCGTTAGCAGCCTTCAATTAATTTTATTTGTTAAAATGATTAATAATCCATATATACGGGTATATAACAGGGGGAAAAATATATATTTTAACATAAATTATATATTATTAATTTGATAATTAATTAAATTATTTAATTACTTAATTAATTATATAGATAATAATTTGATAGACAAACTAAAGGTTTTCATCAACTTAATTCTGAGGCATTAACGTGTGTAGATAATTAGAAGGGAAACTAAACATTGTATCACTGGGCACAGATTTCCCACAGAAAATATTATTTTACCAAAATAAATTCTAAAAAGAATTCATGATTTTCTAGCGGCTCCATGAAGTTGAAAATTCAGACTAATGTAACCGGCAGAAGTTCAATGTTCCATGTCCATGGCAGTTGGTCCAGAGGCTCGTTACAATGGTAATGACCTGCTGGTACGTGATTTCCTATGGCAACAATACAATTGCCTGAGCTCACCTGCTGGGAAATATTTCATTATTTTCACATTCCTTCCTTAGAGATTTGTTTTGCTTGTTTCTTTTAAATTAAATTCACAAGCACATTATCGAGGCTCCAAAGTGCATTTCAGATACCAATCTAGAGAGCAAAGATAGCGAACTGTTTTTACTGCTTCTGAAAAAATCTATACGTTGTATGAGCAGAGGCGCTTAGGGACCGTCAACCACAGAAAAGAAAAAAAAAGACAAAGATGCAAATAACAATAAAAACAATCTATACTGTATCTTAACTAATCATTATCTAAACATGTCTGTAATGTGACACATTCATGCCAAAAATGTTTCATTGCACTATAATAGTGTCTGTACTGTTTAAAGGAACAGTTCACCTAATTTTCTTGCCAGTGGAACTGGCCCTACTCCTAATTCAATAAATACTCCAATGTCATTCTTTTTAATTCAAAAATCAAAGAAGAATTCAACAGGGAAGGTGAGGTCCCCTCATCAAAAGCCACAGAGGAGGCTGGAGCCGAAAACATAGGTGAAGCAGAAATTGTGAGGCATATAAGATGTAAAAGCATGACTCCTTTTTGGGTGGACCCAGTCACTAGAACTTTGTATAAGATAAAAATGCTAATGTGTAATATTTTTAAATCTGCATTTTTCGTTAAAATAATATCTGGTCATCCTGCCATGGTCCTGGCAATGTTTTCATTAGGCACTTCCCGTTATAGTGTGACACCGCTCTGTCCGCGTTTCCTATTTGTTGCATTCTCATCCTGTCTCACCAGCTTATGATGGAGACTACATGCAGCTGTTTCACGCTACATGCACCTGTGTAACACGTTACACAGGTTTGGCCACTTCTAGATAGAGACTGCAAGCAGCTATCTCTCCACACATTACATAGGCATGGTCCTGGCACCTGCCTGGTGGAGACTGAGCAAAGGAGTGGGCTAATTCGTTTTAACACCCCTGGAAGGGGCAACAAGGAATATAAGGATATGGAGTGGCACAAGTGCTGGTGTTTACAGGTGCATGGAGCAAGCTGTTCTATTTCACTGGAAAGGAATCAGATGCAGGAACACCAGGGTATGAGAGCAGGTGACAGTAACGTGGATAGGATACAATCTAAGGTCAGTAACAGTAGGGTAGCAGGAGACAGGATTGAAGTTGAGGATTCAAGCCTAGATCGGGAATTTAGGGACCAATTCAGGGAACAGGATTGGGGTTTAGGGTTCAAGTCAAGGTCTCTAACAGCTGGACAACAGAGGTACCCATTCAGGATACAGAATTGGAGTTGAGGGTTCAAGCCAAGCTGGTAACAGCTGGGCATCAGAGATATCAACTCTGGAAACAAGATTGGAGGCAAGGGCTCAAGCCAAAGAAGTTAACAACCAGGCAGTGAAGGTACAAGGCAAAAAACAATAAGCAGGAACAAGCAGGAAGGCTGAGGTCACAACAACTAAGCAAAGGTTTGGAAGCATGTCAGAAGGCAAGCCTGGTCATAAAAAGGAAGACAGAACAGCAGGTCATGTCATAGATTAACAGGAACTAGCTAAAGACCACTCAGCAATCTCTCTATGTTGTATTCTAGTTTTTATAGGCCATTTGGCACCTACACCTGTAATATGTGCACACGCATGTGTCTACATTAGTCTTCAAATGCTGTAACTAACCAGACCTTTCTTACAGCTGTACTAAAAACCCATCTTGAGAAATGTCATGAAGCTAACGCTGAAGAGCATGTAGATGAGAAGTGGTTGGGGAGAGGCTGTTGAAATATAGTGGCACTGAGATGCAACAAAGAACTTACAGTAGTTTTGTTTGTTTCTTTTAAATGGCAATTGTGTATGCTGTATAGTGAATATGAACACTAAATACCTTCTAGTTCAGTTTAAAATCTACTTTGACTGGAAATTTATTTCTTAGATTGGTAGCTTTGGTAATTTAAGCAGGCACATGGCAGCTACAAGCAAGACAATTTTTGTTATTCGCTCTAAATACTAAGCGCTATGATACAAACCATACTTTAACATGCCCCAAGCATGTACGGCTAATGGTACTGCTACAGAAAGTGATGGGGACGGTGTGCTCGAGGAATGCTGCGTATCAGGTTCTTGTTGCTGGCATAAAGTGGCCTCCTGATAGGTTGCTGTGTTGGCGATACTGGATGCAGAATGCACCAAACCAGCTGTAGGCTGGAACAGGGTCCTTCTCCAAACTGCAGCAGTGGTATTCTGGTCCTCCCTACACTGCCCCTGCTGGACAGGAACCTTTCCCTGCATTATATTTATCTCCACTTAGCCAGCATGTGCACAGTCCCTATCTCAATACTCCCCAGGCTGTAGGGGCCTACCACATGGATAAAGCATGGGCTAGTTATGTCAGGGTACCATGCACAGGCGTCCTCACACCACATGTAGGTACCCACGCAGGATGACCAAATGAATATGCCCACACAGCATAGGGTTCTATGCACACAGTTTATTTGTTACACATCAACAAAACTGCAAACCCCCTCAACCCCCACAGGTTTAGCAGTGAAGTAACAAACTCACTGTTGGGACAAACACACACCTACAGCCAGGGGGAATAGCAACAAGGAGGGGTAACAGGCCTGCAGATATACGGCAGGCCTCAGGATACAAGAAGAGTGGTCAGGTATAAGCCGGGTCGTTAACAGGAGGGCAGCGCGGTACAGGAACAGGATTCAAGGAGAGTGGTCGGGTAACAAGCTGGGTCGGTGACAGGAGGGCAGCGCGGTACAGGAACAGGATACAAGGAGAGTGGTCGGGTAACAAGCCGGGTCGGTGACAGGAGGGCAGCGCGGTACAGGAACAGGATACAAGGAGAGTGGTCGGGTAACAAGCCGGGTCGGTGACAGGAGGGCAGATAGGAAGCAGGGTTCAGGAAGCAGGGTTCAGGTAGCAGGGCTCAGGTAGCAAGGCACAGGCCAGGGGAGTCAGTCAGGTGCAGGCGACACAATACTGAGCCAGCTTCCTGACTGCAGGGAGGGCTTAAATACCCTCCCAGGAAGCACCAGGTGATGGGATGCTCAGTCACAGCTGGGGCACACCCGCAGGTGAGTACTGGAGCTGCAGGTTCCTGACAGTTCCTGGCTGCTGGAGACACCTGCAGGCGAGCACAGAAACTACAGGACCTGGCTCCAGCGCCACCTGGGGGTGCTCTGGATCCTGACAAGTTATAACCCCTCTGGGTCCAAAATGACTGTCCAAATCTTGAGAGAGCTCTGTGTTCAATCAGGCACAGGTTCTCCAAATATGGCACCCTGGAGTCCATGGCAGAGGACACACTGGTTTCATGCCTGACCCTTCCCCCTTGGACAGAACAAACAGAAAGAACTTTTAAAACAATTCCAATTAGGGAACTAAGTACAGGTGGGGCCATATTGTGGTAGAAAGAAGAACTACAGGCCTAACACCCTGTTATAGGAATGACCTTATTGGTTTGCTCCTGCCCTTTTACTGCCTAATCAGTAGACTGGGGGTGTGTTCTTGACTATGCTATATCACTGCTCCATTGGAGGTTGAGGATATGGGTGTGCCTTCTGGCTGAGGTGCCTGAGATTCCAAATAATTACAAAACCATTGACAGATAATACAGTATATGTATTTCAGTTGTTTGCCTGAATTAAAGTTTGAAGATTATCTTAAGGGCTACATGGGATAAAGGAGACATTAGGTCTAAATAAATAAAAATAATAAATATAAAATCTCTTTCAGTTTTACTGATACATTTCTGTCTGTCGCTGCTGCCATATACAACAAGTTAAGCACACACACATAAAAAAAAATAATCTGTCAATACAATGCTGAGTTAATTCTCAGTAGGACAGCTGATAAGTGCTCTCTTTCACAATTCTCGTACATCCCACCATGACAATCCTTTGTAATTACTCGATGTAAAGAAACAGTACTATTTTTTGGCAAATACAGCACCAGTAAATCTTGTACTAGCCTTGGGAGAGAGTGCAGCCAGGCTTGAAATGCATTGGCCAAGAGCAGACATTCTTGTTGACTGCATTTACTGTGAACATTAAAAAAAAAAAGAAAGTGTTGATTCATGTTTAAAAAATAGACACACTGTAGAACAATGCAATTCAGTAAGTCGATAAACACGGCGAGCAGCAGATAAATATTAAAGTCTACGTTAAAAAGCTCTCAAGCCATGCTTCAGATGTGTTAACAATAACACGGAATTCCTTTAATAAAAAAATCACAAATGCGCGGGCCCTGCCAGGAGAGACTTTTTCTGCGAAGGAAAGTCTAGCTCAATGCAATTCATTACGATGCCATTCCATAGGGCTGTAACTTATAAAATAGCAGGCTTCTAGCTATAGTGTATTGTTATATTTATATCAAGAGCACATCCAACTTTCATCTTCAAGGATTATGGATGAAGGGGGAGAAATTAACTCTTTACTACAAACTCTCAAGAGGGCTTCACTTTTCTGGTACTGAGGCCAAGAGGCAGCTGCCAGGCAACTAAAAATTTTGAACTTGGTTTAAAAGATGATCAGTAATGTGAGAGCCCCTGTTTTTCCATCAGCCTAAATCTCACTGCCCCTCCAAAATCTACTGCTGGTGTAAATTGGCCCAGCTATTGCAAAGCTTGTAAACCCAATAACTAAATCCTCACATGAGCATTAATATCTTCATGTAATTTCAAATACTGTTTTCAGTCTTTTTATATCTGCAGCTTTCATTCAAATAACGCTTGATGATCCTGCCATGACGGTCCTTGTTTAGTCACTTCCTATTATAGGGTGACAACTGTTCTCCTGCATTGTCACCTTATCATATGTGCTCCTACACAGGACTGTCCCTACACTATTCACCATCTGTGGCAGGGGGTAAAGGTTCTGGAGGCGCTGGCAGTGGATACTCGTTAATCTTGGGGATTGGTTGTTGGGTGCTGGAGGTGGATGCTTGTTACAGAAGGGGTTGCTACCTCTGGGTCCTGCGGCTTTGTCCGGCATCCTGCCCAGCTCACTGACAGCACTGGTTGCCAGGAGCTGGCCAGGAAGCCGGACAGAGCGTCACTGGTTGCTAATAGCACTTACCAACCTGGGATGCTATGGCCGCCCCCCTCCCCATACCTGCTATTCCCCTTTCCCACATTACAATGAGATGCCACTTGAGGCAACCACACCAAGCTGCCTCATTATAGGGACAGCTCTGCTCCTACTAGACACGGTGCCCCCACACACATTGCACAGGTATTGTCCATTGCTACAAGTATTCGAAAGGTGAGCTAGAGCATTGGTGTGATACTGGAGTGTGTAGTCAGGACAAGGCTTTAAAAGGCCGCAGGAGATGCTGACATATAAAAAAACAGGGCTCAGCTGTTTGGTCAGAAACTGGTCCAACCTGGACCAACAACTCAACAAGGATTATATGTAAAAAATAAGTCAAGGCAACTGGACATGCTGGATTTTTCTTGAAGACGTTTCACTGGTCATCCAACCAGCTTTCTTAATTCAGAATGACTCTGGTAATAAATATGGTGAATGTTGCTCCAATCCACATAATCTGTCACAACCAGGTGTTGATTGCATTTGCATAATTGGAGTCTAGGAGGTGTTATTAACCTGCCCAGAGAGAGGTGTTAAAACAGTATTGTATGTGGCAGACAATAGATGTCTCCATTCTTACATAAATGTACTCTTTCACACCTCTTTTAAACCAGTCCTCCTCCCTGTCTAGGATGCGTACTTGACTGTCTTCAAAGGAGTGACCTTTTTCCTTTAGATGTAGGTATACTGCTGAATCCTGACCAGATGGTTTTGCTCTTCTCTGCTGTGCCATACACTGGTGTAGCTGCTGTTTTGTCTCACCAACATACAATTCTGAGCACTCCTCACTGCACTGAACTGCATACACAATGTTGTTCATCTTGTGTTTTGGCGTTGAGTCTTTTGGGTGAACCAGTTGTTACCTCAGTGTATTGCTGGGTTTAAAGCAGACAGGGATGTGATGTTTTTTAAAAACCCTTCTGAGTTTCTCAGACACCCCAGCTACATATGGGATGACCAAGTTATTCAACAAGGATTGGCCAGAGTTCAAGGTAGACAAAACTCCTTGTACCATAAAACATGTTGGAGCACACTCAACAGAGCCTGGCATATATTATGATAGCTAATAATATATTATTATCTCTAATTGTTTCAAAATAGTGATCTGCAGCTTAGCACTACAATTGCCATGCTTCTGTGTGAGTGTACATTTTAGTATTGGTGCCCACAAACTTGTAAATTTGACTTTGTTGGTTATTTTTAATAAAAATATTGAAACTTCAATTTTGTTGACAAAAAAAGCCCTTCCAGCTTAAGCATTTCCTGTTATTGATGATAGGAGAATAGATTTCACTTACTGGTAGTTTATGATTAATATTCCAGCATGGTGCAATAGATTTTATATTGATATACTGTACTTCCTGTTATAGGTTTACAATGCTCTGTCTGCTCAGTTGTGCTCCTGCATTGTCATGTGGGCTTCTGATTATAGGTGGCTGTTTCAACACACATTACATAGAAATCCCCTTCTGATGACCATCCACCGTCCCAGCTGGCAGCACATTAAACAGTACAGTCCTCTGTTGTCAGGAAACCAGCCATTAGATATGATATGCAGCCATCGCTGGGTTGCACATAAACAGCAAGTGGCTGCAAAGCGCTTGCAGGAAATAAGCAGCACTAAATACAACAAAGGATTAAAAAGTATGTTTTATGTAAAACAAAAAATAGTTATTGTTTGCTTTAGCAAAATAAAGGTTACTCAGTTAGGGTTTGCATTTCCTTTAAATCAACTATTTAACAAAGGTGGCGCTTTAAAGTCCACAATAGATCTGAATTATAATGTAGCACACATGCTCTGCAGAGCCTGTAATGGAATATAACATTTCCCACTGAGGCTAAATTGAGGTTCCATGGTTCTTTCAGTTTACACATTTCTTTACCTAAAAGAAAGCAAGGCAAATTATCATTTCAGAGCCACATAACTGAGATTCCTACCAAGCATTAACATTCAGCGCTGTAACCGTACAAGATGTATTTTATTAATTTAGTAGACTTTGCATCTTGGTACAAGGTGCTTAAATATCAGAAGGGAATTAGAAGATGAAAATGTAGAGAGAAAAAACTAATGGCCTACATTCTGTGTTTTTGAGACATTTTCAATCTGTTTAAAGATTGAGCTTTACACGGACAAATGGGAATCGATATTACCATAATATATGCAGGGCAAACGCCGCTAATTGTGACAGCACATGAAAGAGGAGCAAATTTTGTTAATTTTCTACAGCAAACAAGTCGATGTAATCTGAACAGATTAATTTTCCTCTCTTGCCCCGGTTTATGGAGCAGCAGTCTTGCCATACTTATTGATTATCAGACAAGGCGACTAATCCCCCTTTGGTCATTAAAAGTACTTAATTAAATAGCAGTTAGAAAATGTCCCTTTAGGAAAATAATTGTAGCCCTTCACGTGAATTTCTATTTACCAATCACATTGTTGATTGTTCATGGAAAACTCCAGATCAGATTAGGTAGGAGGTTCAGATTTGCCTCTATTATTTGCCTCAATCTATCCACTCAACCATCACGTTCTCAAACAGTTCATCCCCACACAGCTACCTCCTCATGCATCACTTACCCCTCCCTATTAGATTGTAAGCCCTTAGGGCAGGGCCCTCCTTACCATCTTATCTTGAATTGTATTGTAATTGTCATGTCTTCCTTATATTGGCTGGCGCTATATAAATCCCGTACAATAATAATAATAATAATAATGTTATGGTTAGAGGTGAATCCTGCTGGTGCGAGTCAGCGGCCAGTCGAAAGTATGGGCAGATTCACATGGGAGAATTTTCTTAAACGCATTGTATGGCCTTTAAACTGTGGCCAGCAGGTTACAAAGGCCAATAAGGGAGCTGGGGTTAAATCAGCATCACACTATAAAAGGGGGTCACAGATCAGCAATAGAGTTGATGTGTTAAAAGCTTTTGCAGGGAAAGCATAAGGAAAGATGAAAAACTGCATAGGGATAGATCGGAGTCAGTTAAGAAACTTTATTTTAAAGAAGAGCTTTGATCTAGGGAGGAAAATAAAAAAATTATACTCACCCAATCCTCTGATCCAGCTTGCTCTTACATCGGTCCTTGGAGCCTCTCACCCCTTCTGTTGTAGCGGTCTGAGGTCCTGTAAATAATTAGTTCTATACACTGTGTATAGGACATGAGGACGCAGAGAGACATACCCGAGGAGGAGACAGGCAGGAGGGAGCACTGTCACAGCTGGCCGGCTTGGAGGATTGGGTGAGTATAACTTTTTAATGTTTCTCCTTAGACCAAAATGAGTAGTTAACCCTTGCAGGGGGGGGGGATAAAAATTCTGTCTGAAGTTCTTCTTTAATTCTGATTGCTAGCTCTTTGGGCAATTGACTCCTTTGCTGCCTTCTATGTTTTTTATTATTGGGGGCATTTTTGTCTTTCATGTTATTTTGTGGTTGATTTGAGGTCAGCAGTCATGTTTACCTGCTGTCCTGCAAACTTTTTTTTTTTTTGGGCTGCAAAGCATGGTGGTATTTTGGGAGTTTAATTTCTCATGTGTGTATTTTCTTTAAGAGCCTATTCTTAAAGTTTAGGATGCTCAAAGCGGAGTATTCACTTACTGCTGGCCATCTGCTCTTTAAGCTGCCTTTTGTTCAAAGCAGGTCACTGCATCGTTTGAAAAAACCCAGGTGCAAGAAAAGTGCTCTGTAGCTGGTGCTTTTCCACTTCCATGATCTTGAGTCTTCAGCCGCCTTGATTGGCTGAGCTGGAATGAAGTAACTCCTGTGCATGTGCATTGATTGTACACCAAGCTGCTCATGAGCAGCTATCAGCGTGCAATTCATAAAAAGCGGGGGGAAAGATACAAGAGACCAGCAGAGTATCTTCTATCATAAATAATATTAGGGCTGGTAATGATTAAAATTTTCGTGTTCGATTAATCTAATTTTTTTTAAAACAGTCCAGTGACGCCACCGGATCGCCGACTGGACTCCTGGAAGCCGGCGGAGAGGTGAGTGTTTTCATTAGCGATCAAAATAATGTTAATCGATTAAAAAGTTTAACAATTAATCGAGAAATTAATCTTTAATTTCCACAGCCCTAATAAATATATATCTGCTGCCAGTTTCTTTCCACATTTCAGTTCATTTTAGTTTTGGTTGAAGCCCATAATAGGGAGCTTCTCTTACACCTTTCACCAAACACTCCTGTAAGTGGTAACAGGGAATGTGGGGATGTAGAGCGGCACGGGGGCTAATGTTGTAGGCAGTTTTAACTGTCGGATATCTTGAGTCAAATTACTGTAGTCCACCAGGTAGAAGCTGGGTACAAGAACACAGCAGCACCGGAGCAGAGGGCAGGACCATAGCCAGGACACGAGCCATGGGACTATGACAGTGAGATACCAAATAAGAACACAAAGGCTGCATCAGGATATAAGTCAAGGTCAGCAACAGCTGGGTAAGGAGGTACCGAAGCAGAAGGCAAAGACTGTTTCAGGATACAGGCTGAGGTCAGTGATAGCCAGGAAGTAAGTTACTGAATTAGGAAGCAGGAAGCAGGAGTCCAAAACACAGACTAGGGCCACAACAAGAGAACAAGATCAAGAAACAGGTCAGAGGGCCAGTTGGGTCATACAAAGGAAGGTGGAAGCAGCAGGTCTAGTCACAGCTTAACACAGTTTAACACAGCTTAACCACTTAGCAATCTGTCCATGTCTCTCGCTAGTTCACCCCAGTACTGAGCATGCACTCATGCCCATGCTACTTAGTGTGCACAATAACATGTGTTCATGCGCATTATGCATGCCTGGCAGTGACTATGTAAATGGCCACCCTCCACAGTATGCACAAATGCAAGTGTCCACACTGGTCTTCTCACACTGAACCTTCCTTAGAGGGGTAGTCCACAGAGTTGGCTGTACCTTATTTCCCTAACCAATAAAGAGAGTCAAATTAATTTCTTAGCTGTATGACTGTTGGTACTAGGAACTCCTCACCACCCAACCATAGGTAAAAACAGAGAACAAAGGCATAAAAATTTAAAACTAATGTAGCCACCAGATCTAATAATTTGATAGATAAATAATGTTTCCTCATAACAGAGCTTCTTCATGTTCCTTATCTATTCCTTTTCTGCGCTTTATCAGGTTCCCCAACATCCTTTTGGTGACCAAAGCTGACCTGCATATGTAAGACAAGGTCGTACTAGTGCTTTGTGCTTCTTTATCTTATAGTGTATGTACATAGCATTTTCCAGTGATGTGATTTTTGGTTTTGGTTGTCAGCCTGCCTGGAGTTCTACTTTAAAAACCCTAGTATGTGTATCTGTGGGAAGCGACAGTGCCAAGGATAATTACTGAAGAATAATAATGGACACAGCCATATTTGCATTCCTTTGTTACTTCCAGAAGGCAGATATTTAATTTTCTTTTGTTTTCACTAGTAGCAGAAGAAATAATGATTATTTACCATTTACTTAATGCTGGTACACTTGAGCTATGACTGAGTCAATGGACAATGCCTGTGCCCCTAAATTATTTACAAACGCTGGATAATACAATGGGATTTCATGCCGTTGGGATATTTGCAAATTATTCATGAATGATTATGATATGCAAGCTTTCCCTGCCACCACCTCGTAATTGGAAGCGGCCGCCGTGAACTCTGTCACTCTTCAGTCATCTGCCGAGCTATAATATTTTTGCTCACAGTTCTTCAGCGTAACTTTATTCCATGCACAATAAAAAGAGAAAATAAATGTGGATAGAAAGGTTAATTGTCAACAATTTTGAGCTGCAATTACTGAGTGTTTCTTAGTTTAAATGGAACGCTAGTCACAAAAAGCACAATAAAACTTTTCTGGAAGTTATTTTGCCTTATTGCCTGGCCTGAAGAAAGAGACTCCTTACTTCTGAGGTTCCAATTAGGGATTGGCTTCAGGTTTGGGTCAGCCATGAGTTTGACCCAAGCTCAAGCTATTTGCAGTATGCCGACAGATTTGACCAGTTGGGCCACTCACCTCCATCTGTGTTCTAGCAACTAATGACACTGTTTGTACATCCACTGGAGATCCATCTATGTACTACCAGACAATGACAATGTGTGGAGCCCACACAGCATCATTGGATGACTGGTGGCTGAGCTGCACAGCGTCACTAGTTGCTAAGATGCTGGTGGCCCCACAGAATCATTGGCCTGTGTCCTAGTAAACAATGACACGGTGCATCCCAGCTGCTAGTGTCCTTGCAAGCAGTGATGCTGTGTCGGCAATGCACAGCATCATTGGTTAACGGTAGACTAGACCACACAGTGTTTTTGGTTGCTAGGAAGCAGGTAGGTGCACCATTACAACTTATAAGGCTGTTGTGTCGCCAGCGTCTTGGCAACCAGTGACGCTTTGCAAAGCACACAACATCATGATTTCCTAAAACTTGGACAGCCGCACAGAATCATTAGCTGTTTTGGTGCACCTGTCTGCATCCTAGAAACCAATAACACTGTGCAGCCCGGCTGCTAGTGCCTTAGCAACCAATTAAACTAAAGCGATGTCACAGCATCATTGGTTGCTAGACCATAGGTGGCCCTGGGTTCACTTGAACGTTCACCAACCCCAGATTTCTGGCTAGATTTGCTGAACTTCTCCTGTTCACCGAACACAGGCTAGTTTGCTTATCATTAGTTCCAGTTATTTCTGGAGGAAGTCACAGCCTCCTGAAACAAAGCCTCACACACTGGTGTAGCAGCACTCTTTCCCCTTTCAGCAATCTCCTGCAACAGCTCCCATGTCAGTTGTAACTCACCAGATGTGTTTCACATCACTACAGATGGTCTTAGCTTGCTCAGACTTCCCTCCTAGCACCGATCTTATGGCTTTGATCAGCCCTTTCTTCTCTTCCCTCCTCCAGTGGTCTTCAGACTCCCATATGATACTGCTGTCCTGGGCCTGTTAGCCTCCAGGCTCCTGCTGCAAAGTAGGGCTCTTTGTGTATGTAGCCACCTTGCCCCAAGTGGGGGCAACTCCTTAAATTTAGTTAGCTGGTGTGTAGCCAGTCTAAGTGGATTTAATAGTTCTGTGCTCATTTGGTTTCTCCTAACCTCACTGTTATTATTTGGGCATGCTTCTGGATATGACCTTGTAATGGAGCAGAACATTCAATAAATATGTGTTATGAATATGTGTGTTTCTCTAGCCAATTACTAGGAGGTTAATGGCAAGTGTTGCATGCTGGGGGAGGAAATAAATACTTAGGACTGACCTTGTGTCTCTTCCCCTGGGGAGTGTGGGTGTTGTTCTGTGCAATCTGGCCATGCCTGCAGCCCATGTTAAGGCTTGCAGGTTGGCAGGAATGTGAGTCCAGTGTAGGGGTCTGACAGTGAAGGGGAAAGCTGTTCCTGGGAAGGAGCACTAGTAGGATCTTTGTCTGCAGGAGGTAATGGAAAAGCTGGAATTTGGCTTGGACCTCTCAGGAAGTCTGCTGTCTTGCCTAGGGAGTTCTGTTATATGTCTACTAACCAACTAAAGTTTTGCTGTACACAGTGTCAGCACATTTGGCGTAAAGCAGACATCCCAACCTGCAAAACCTTATTTCAGGGAGGTTCCCGTCTCATTTCAGGGAGGTGCCCTTTCTGTTTTTTGGAAAAAAAACACTGAGGAGTAAAGTCCCTGATTCACAGTTGACTAGTTGCTATGGGCAGCAAATGAAATAAATGTTCTCTATAACTAGACAACCAGGACATATCATTAATTCTACATTATCCACAAAGGGTTAACAGCACTCTCTCAACCCTGCAGCAGTGACTGTACCTGCTCTCAATAGTAGTCTATGTCCGCCCTCTCTGTGCAGCAAGTAGCTTCTTCCTTCTGAGAGTCAAGCCTCGTTCTGAGGCTATTCTAGAGATCACATGACCTTCCTCCATGGGGGGCAAGCCTCGTTCTGAGGCTACTCTAGAGATCACATGACCTTCCTCCAGGAGGCAAGCCTCACTCTGAAACCATACCCACTGATATCTTACCGGAAAGGTTTACTCAGAGTAAACCTTTCAGGGAGAAAATGCCTCTCTCGCGGACATCAGGGAGCTGCTGTCCAAAAGAGGGAGACTCCCTGAACATCAGGGAGACTTGAGATCCCTGCGTAAAGGCCCTCTGTACTGTGAAGCTGTCAAGTGGTCAGTGAGTCTTGAGGCTGTACTGTCCTAGATGTCTGTAGCACTTATCCCTCTCTCCCATGTGAGCTGCTAAAGGAATAAAATCTTTAAAAACAAGTAAAGTGACTGGCACCCAATTCTAATTTCACATGCCGCAACCAGCTAAAGACTCATCTCTGAGGTGAAATGTCAGCCGACTCATCTCTGAGGTGAAATGTCAGCCGACTCATCTCTGAAGTGAAATGTCAGCCGACTCATCCCTGAGGTGAAATGTCAGCCGGCCTTGCCTCTGGGGTCCCTCACAAGTTTGTGGGGGTCAGGGGGGTGCTACATGTATATGAAAGCTTATCAAATAAAAACACATAAAATATCTAAGAATATGCCATGAAGGCACCCGCAATCCAATTTGTTTCATCCTTTATTACATTTTCAAGGACTGTCTGTACGGGAAATGTGAGGTTGTTACTGGGACTTTAAGGCACAGACACCAATACAAACATTTTCATAATCTTACATTGCGATAAACTTCTTCACTCCTCTAAAAATGTGTTTTGTCTTTTTTCCATTTGGAGAGACTTCCCTTCACTTACTGTCCTGACAGGAAACATTCTGACAGAAGGAGAGAACAGAGTGAGCAGAGAGAGAGAGATGACTTTGTCAGTGTGCTGATACTCCTTCATTGTCTCATCAGCAGTCTTGGTTTGTGTTATTGATTAAGCTGCGATGCTGATGCTGCTGATAAGTCCAGGACCTAACTTTGCTATCTGACAGCAGTGACCGGATCACAAAACTGGCTGCAAAGTATAACAGACAGAGGCAAAAAATGTCAGGTAGAATTGTTTTTGTGTATATGTATTACCCATGTGTGTGATGCTGATTGCCCTACTACATAGCCACTCATGGGAGATAACAAGCCTCACCTAAAGAGCGCAGCAAGTCTTGATTGCTTAATATAACAGTTTTGGGCATCCCCCTCATTCAACAGCTTCATGGTCATTATGTTCATGAAGGTCATGGCTGGCACTGTCTTCATGTACTTACTGATGTATCGTTTTTCAATTGAACAAAGGAATATTGAGCAATCAAGGAGTGTTGCGCTCTTTAGGTTAGGGTTAGTATCACCCGCTAGTGCCTATATATGTCTGGTAGGGTAATCAGCATCTTTGCTTCCTTGCTAAATGGTTGATATATATATATATATATATATATAAAATTGTTTTTGTTTTGTTTTTTTAAGACAGACATTTTTGCTGTCATTATGTAAACTCCAAATCAGAGCATGTGTGAATAGTGCTGTGAGGGATCAAATAGATTAAAATGTGCATGAAATTGATTGGGGGCGGGGGGGCTTTTATAAAGTGAACCTGTTCTCTTTAAAATAATAACTCACAAAAAGCATGATATTTTTTTTCCAGTTGTAGCGGTATACAAAGGAATTCTGGAACAGAAAGAAAAACTCTTGAAAGCGTCTATGTAAATGTTCCAATATACAGTGGTTTTAAAGAGTTTTTTTTCCCCTCCATAATTGTTATTCTTTACCGGTGTTAATATTTCATCCGTAGTATTGTAAATGACTCGGTTTAAAGATACCATAAATAAAATTTCTCTTTTTGTCCCACCAGAGATTTGAGAAATTAATGAGCTCCAATTGAAAGCGGAAAATCCCACCCAGCCCGGCTCATCCGCACACCCTTCAAACGCTCCTCTCCGGAGTAAAACACAGCAATTTCTACTGACAAGCTACAAAGTACTTTCAGATGGCCTAAGGGGTAAAAATTTGCTTTTCACTCCGGGCCCCATGAGGAAGGTAAGTAATAACCAATGCTAAAATTCTCTCTCTGAACAATAGCAAAACCTGTACAACATCTGCAGGCAGACTATGATTAAAAGACTGCATAGCAATGAATTTACCGCCACGTTACAAAAATGTGTTTACAAAGTAAACTTTTTCTGCAAGTGCGCATACTTTGGATAGCGTTCTCGACACCCTACATATGTGCTACATATGAATCGGTGGCTGGTACTCAGATTAAGGTTAGAGCTACACCAGTAAATTTAAAGGGTATGAAAACCCTAAAAATTAACCTCCATTATGGTCTGCTCAGTATACATTGAAAATGTTTTGTTACATCTGTTCACTAAGAAATAGAAATCTTGTGATCTGAAGTTCCTGTGCGCTCTGCTGTTCTTTCCCTGCATCGACATCTTTGGTATGGATCTACTTCCTGGCTTTATGTGCCTTGAGTTGAGGAATCTGATCACAATGTCTACATTGGCACCTGTTTTTATAGCTTCCACTGTCTTTCTTCAACATGAGGAGGAGAGACAACATAGTTATATAGTATGGAAAGGCAGAGTAAAGACAGAGGTCCATCCAGTAAAACTTATACGTGTGTGTGTGTGTGTGTCTGAGTGTGTATTGTACAGATGTCACTAACATCTCCCATATCCCTGTATATTCTGTGAACCGAGAAGATCATCTCATTTTTTTATGTTATCAATGCTTTCTGCTGCATACATAAAGGCAGAATTTCAATTTGTGAGCCGGTCTGCCAGTGAGAGTCAGTATTATAAAGGTAGTGGTTAGGGAGTAAA
Source organism: Nanorana parkeri (assembly GCF_000935625.1). Classification (NCBI taxonomy): domain Eukaryota; kingdom Metazoa; phylum Chordata; class Amphibia; order Anura; family Dicroglossidae; genus Nanorana; species Nanorana parkeri. The sequence goes on from NW_017306269.1 coordinate 743,177, forward strand.
TACGATATGGAAGCATAAACCTTATGTAACTGCCTAATCTACCTGTTGTGTTTTTCACTAAATGAAATTGCTGTCTGTGTCCTCATTAGGGAGATGTACGAGAATTAGTCACCAGCACACCGACGGTCCACTTTACCAGTCCATCTTTTTTTGTTGTCGGACAAACATGGTTTCACATGCAACATTCGGAATTATACATCTGTTCCTTCATCAGGCTAAAAACAGAGTGACAAGTAGTGCAAGAACATTGTGCATATACATACAGTGAAAACCAGTAACCAATCAGAATTGACTGTCACCCCCCCTTCTCTGTGACATCACTATGACATCATATCTCCACCTAATTAAAAAGAATGAACATAAACTGGTAAAATGCTGTTAATAGACAATAACCACAAATGGTTTGATGCAAGGGAGGTTAATTTGTACAAAATAATGTAAGCAGCACATCTTTCCCAGTTGGCATTGTCATGGCGACCAGGACACTCCTGTGCTACTGTAATGGACACAGCCCCACGCCCATGGGTGTGGAATGGGTGTATATGTCAGTATGTCACTGTCCCTCGTGGCATGGCTGGGGTGTGTCAATGCAAGAGCGATCTGCCCAGGTCTCAACCCGTGTTCGTCCAGTAGGCGCATACGCAGACAAGTGGGTGTGGCGCATGCACACTAGGTGCCACATTTATTGGATGGACGGCATTGTGTTGACACTTCTGTTGACAACTGTCTAACAGGAGAATTTCCTTCACTTTGGAAATATTTCTTCCTACTAACTGTTGTGTCTACAGGAAGGGAATTGAAAGGAAATCTCCCCAATGGGACACAGATAGCAAAAATATATAAAGACCCGACAGACGTTTTAACCCTTTCCTTCACTTAAATTAACATTTGGTAAATCTTGAAATGAAGATCCTTGCCCTGTTATGGGGGTGACAGCTATCTCCTAAATGTACTCCTGTGTTGTCACCGTGTCACATGCACCAGTGGTGGAGGCTATGATTAGCAATACTGACATACATTGCCTGGGCATGGTCCGCTGCTGTCACTATCAGGAAGCTGACTCATCCAAAGCTGGAGCAAGTGCATGAAGACTGAAGGCGGCTGGAGGAGGTCAGCAGCAATGAGATGCAACAAAGGATTTTTTTTTTTCATGGCAATGGCTTATGATCTACAGTGCTTTAGCAAATGAAATGTTAAGATGGGTTTAGGTCCATCTTAACTCTTAGCAAACTTCTTTTCATAATTGTTCCATACAATCCTTTTATAGAAATGATTCTTGCATTAATATTTTATCTTGCGCGTTTGTCTTAACAATATATACGTTTGGATAGCCCGCCACCACAATCGTCATCTTGATGATTTAATAAATTGGCCCCAAAGGGCTGAACAAGAGCACAGATCATGTATAGGTCCCGGTGTGTAGAGAGGCTCAGTAATCAATTAGTGAGAAAAGTCGTCTCCCTTCTCCGCTCCGTCCACACTGTATCCTCCTGAACTTCAGGATGAAGACATTCCCTAGTAGTTAGCATTTTGTCCCCTCTAATTTTTATCTGTATTGATTGTAAGTCACATGGCTGATTTCCTATTTAAGCTGTGATGAAACACCTGCAAGGTACGTTTTCTAATTTAGCAGTCCAGAGGATATAAATGTGCTGTGTGGCTACAGTTCCCATCAATAAGGGCTGCTTCACAGCATCCTTAATTATTTCACTCCTGGAGAGAAGCTGAGATAAAGGGAAACATTAGAGAAAAATGCCTGCAATGGATGATATCATAAGGATGTGTCTGGGCTTAGTGTCGGCTTCAGTTTCTCAGGAGTCTGGTGCAAAATTATACTACAGGGTTTCCTCATCAGTGAAACAAAGTACTGCGCACTTTTCCTGTAGGCTTTGAAGCCTGCAGGGTTTTATCCCTGTTTTGTAAAAGCTGCCTCGTACCCTTATCAAAAGCTGAACTTCAGGTATAAATATTTATGTATACTTACATTCAGTGGTGTCCATAGACTTTTTTCTGCCTGAGGCCCATGGAGGAAGGAGGGGGGGGCATTGCACAAGAGTTGCGCCACCCTCTGCAGACCTTGGACACTCTGGCTGGCATCCCGCCCAGCTCCTGGCAACCAGTTATGTCACTGGTTGCCAGGAACTGGGTAGGACACCGACCAGAGGGTCCCAATTTGCTAAGAGCTGGCCGTTACACATTTCCATACCTGGCTCTTAGCAACTTACGAGGCTTTGGCCGGAAAGAGAGTGACATTGTGCATCAGAGCGGCCACTATACAGCAAAAATGCCCCTCTGCCTGACAACCCCCACATGACCCAAAGAGATGCCGCCTGAGGAAACAGCCTCAGACTGCCTTATTAAAGGGACAGCTCTGCTTACATTCGTCCAGCTTAACCCCCATTTAAGTATACATATTTTATATCTGGAAGAGCCACCCCGATCCTGTAATACACAGAATTACCCAGCACTACTACAATCCTTTAGAGTGATCTTCCCGGTCCTGTACTACCACTGTGCTGAGCAACTTCCCATCTGCTGTGAAAAGACAAAGGGTTGCTCGTTCAACACAGTGGCCATTCAGCAAAGTATTTTTCTAAAGGTGCCCATACACCTCACAACCATCGCAAGACTTTTGTAAGCACATCTTGGACAGGCAGATCGTACTTGCGATTATCGCAATGCTAAACAGGCAGTGTGAGCATGCGCACACCGGCCCGTTTCGCAGTTGATGGACGAGCACGCCACTAACCTGCCGACAATAGTACCATTCTCGGCGGGTTTTCAAGCATGTTGTTTCTACAAAAGACGTGCGACCGTAAAGTAGAAATGGTTGCACACCTTCCACACACCTGCCGATTATCGTATTATCACGGGATTTATTTCCCGCGATTATCGTACGATAAGCGCAAGGCGTATGGGGACCTTAAGTGAAAACTAGGTGTTCCCTGATTGAATGAGAGGAAATTATGTCACAATGTTTTATCGGATCCCTGTGGCTCTACCAGGCAAAATATATGTATAATTATATTGGGCCAAGCTTAACCAATGTTAGTATGCTTAAAGATTTATACCTGGAGGTCATCTTTAAAAGGATCCTTTTGGGGTAGATATAAGGACATACAGGTGAAACTCAAATAATTAGAATATCGTGCAAAGTTCATTTATTTCACTAATGCAACTTAAAAGGTGAAACTAATATATGAGATAGACTCATTACATGCAAAGCAAGATAGTTCAAGCCGTCATTTGTCATAATTGTGATGATTATGGCTTACAGCTCATGAAAACCCCAAGAACCCCAAATCCACAACCTCAAAAAAGTAGATTATTACATGCAATCAATAAAACAAGGATTGTACATAGAACAATATCAGACCTCTGAAAAGTACAAGCATGCATATGTACTCAGTACTTGGTTTGGGCCCCTTTTGCAGCACTTACTGCAATTACTTTTGCACGATATTCTAATTATTCGAGTTTCACCTGCCTGTATGGAGATAACATATCAGAACAGATATATTAATGGTGCTATTGCTATTGCTATCTACTTTTTAAACTTTCAGGATCAAAGATTGTCCCCTTTACTACTTTGTGAACCAGAGTAAGGATGACGACCTCAGGGCTTGCACTGGTAAAATCCAGCAAATGGTGCTGACTCCAATATTTGTAACATGACAGGTTCACTTTAAGCGATTAGAGGTGCAGAGGAGCAGCAACCATTGTCAAAGAGTAATGCACATTGCTCGTTTTGGGTTTCTCTTTGACTCTTGATGGCCAAGAGTGGGCATTGTCCAATACGTTAGGTTCACACTTTTGCTCTATGATAACTCCCATTTTACGCATGATAACACATGAACTGCGGGTGCCATTAATGTTAAATGACACCCTAACAAACAGCTCTGATGCACCATAATGGACCTGTGCTTTGGTGCACCATAATGCATATGGCCTGTCTATTGTGTTGCACTGGAAAGAAATAATAAAAGCAGCAGTTGCATTAAATGTGGTGAATTGGCAGTCCATTTAGAATGAATGAATTGCCTAACTGCATGTTTGCATGTGGTATAATGCATGTTAACTTGCATGGGGTAAAGTACCTCAAAGATATACCCCCAGCCAAATATATGGTAAGGTGTTGGCGAAGGTTTTAACTGCTGCTGTCTTGGTTTTCACTTGGCAATCTTTCCAGTGGTCACCAGCAGGTGGCTCTGAGCCGATCCGGGTCCTTGGTAAAATTCAGCAGCTGCACCTTGATAGAAACGTTTTAAATTTGCCTTATTTTTAGGAAGGTGTTGCAGCATCTTGTCAGTCTGAGTCTGGTCCATGTGTGCTCAGTGCCCCTGTGAATCCTGTTCCCATTCTGTCTTGTATTATGTCATGCCCTACTTCACATAGTTAGGTTTCTCTACTTGTTGCATTGGGTCTCCATCTGCCTCCTCCCTCTTACAAAATTGCAGATAATTTTTTAAACAGTGAATACCTTGCTTCACAGTTCCTCTTACTGAATCCTTGACAAGGCGTGGATGACATAGGTTCAAGGATGTCTACATCCAGGGCCTGTGCTAGACTATTTTGTGCCCTAGGCAAGACCAGCTACTTGCACCCATCCTCCTGCGGCGCATGCCCCAAACCGGCCCCCCCACGCACTGCCCCATTCTCCTGCGGGTTAGGTTCTGCAGGCAACAGGTCAATGTATTTGAATTCGACATAGCCAATAGCAGACTGGCTATTGAAATCACACCCACTGAGTAGAGGAGCGGACCTGAGAGATAAAGTTGTCTCTCAGTTCCGCTCCTCTGCTCAGTGGGAGGGTGAAATAACCAGCCTGCTATTGGCTTTTGCAATTTGAAATAGACGGGGGCACCGTGGGGGGAGTGGTCAAGGCCCCATGTAGCAGTGCGCCCTAGGTGGCTGCCTGGTTTGCCTAGGCACTGGCCCTGTCTATATCACACATCCCAGGAGACAGTGATGCAGAGGTTTAACACTTGCTCATGCACAGACATGGCATGGGCCTATGGGACCTGGCAGAGACCATGTGCAGGATCTCATTCTCATGGATAGACAGTTGATTTGCAGTGCTCACATGCCAACAAAGGAAATGTTGATAGGAGGAGACAGCAGAGTGATCGATGAGCTCATCAGATTACCACTTCTCCTCTTACTCTCCAGTCACAGGCTTGGGGGAGAAACAAGCCCTGTAAGTGTCATTAAACTGCACTAAAGAAAAATCAGATCTCCTGCCCTGCCAAACAAGGCTGTGCTGTGTGGCAGAACTGTGTAAATCTTAGGCCTGGATGGACAAAAATACAGATCTTTTAGCATGTAAATCAGCTTCCAGATATGTATTTCAATCTGTGTATTAAGCTGTTTGCTCTGAACTCAGCTTTACCATGTGCAAGTCCTTTCTTATCCACTTTTCTGATGGAGTTGCTTTCAAATTGCCCAATTTTTTTTTTTTTAATTTTCATGTTAGCAGCCGAGTATTTCTCATACCTTTTTGTGGAAAAATGAATTTATTAAGAGCTAACGCCACTCATTTAATATGCCTGCCATGCGTTTCGTCCCTAGCCTGTCTCCTTCGCTTTTTTGTTTTTTTTACCTTTTGTATTCATCTCTTATCTAAAAAAAAGACCACTACCCACACTTACTCATTAGAGGGAAATTTCCTAACAATGAACGTGCGGCTATGAATTATCATTTTAACGCTCTAATCAATTCTTCCTGACATTGGACTTGTATTACAATGTATTTCAAAGACATCAGTCAGCCGGACGCGTTCTCCCAGTGCGTAAAGAGCAACGTATGCAAAATATAATATGGTAATCATCGGTAAAGGCAAATTCGAATATTGTTTTAGGAATTATCTCCCACATTAAGAGCCGGTAGAGATAACTGTTCAAAAATCATTTCCTTTTTTTTTCTTCCACCCTAGTAGTCAATAGTATAAATTTCCTTGGGGTGTTACAGTAATATATCTGGATGGGAGAGGGAAAAAAAAAATTCTCATTTTTAATACAGATCCCAATTTCAATTAATAAGGGCAGCACAATGAAGCTAATTTCCATCTTTTGTGCATTGTTTCAAATGACGGGCGGTGAGATGGAAGTGTTACATTGTAATTTTAAGATATGTGTATGGAGGCGGACAGCGATGGAGGTGCATCACTTTAATTAAGTGGAGGGTATTCTTAAAGGAATCATTAATTTTCAGTTTTTGCAGAATTAATTGGACTGAAGCGATTCGCAGGGAAGTAGCATTCAGTGAGCTAGATGACAGCAGTGCCCAATGACTGGAGACTGAATGGGTGATAGGAAATTGAGAGCGGCAAGCATGGGTGGTCAGTTGGTTGTGCTGAACGCATAACAATGTACTGTGCCGAACTGTACAAAACAGGCCATAGGGCTATGAGAGTCAATTCTGTCTGCAACTTAAGGGTCACTTATGTGCTCCATGTTCATCCGTGGTACAAAAAAAATATATTAATAGGGTTAGTATGAAAGTGAAACTGGAAAGTGCATTATATCAACAAGCAGCTGGGATGTGGATGGATACCAGGGCAATACCTCAGGCGGCATCTGTTTGGGTCACATTGGGGGCGACAGGCAAAGTGGCATTGCAGTGTTGTCTGCCGTCCCCTTTCCAGCCAGAGCGTCCCAGGTTGCTAAGAGCCAGATGGGGAGATGTGTAAAGGGAAATGCGCAGCCCTCACATGTCTCCCCACCCTGCTCTTAGCAACCTGGGACACTCTTTCTGGCATCTCGCTGGGCTCGGTAAGAGCCGGAAAGAGCGTTCCAGGTTGGTAAGAGCCAGATGGGGAGATGTGTAGGGGGAGATGCAGAGCCCTCACATGTCTCCCCGCCCAGCTCTTAGCAACCTGTGACACTCTTTCCGGTGTCTCGCCAAACTCGGTCAGAGGCGGCCAGAGCGTCCCAGGTTGCTAAGAGCTGGCCGAAGAGATGTGTATCGCCCTTACAAAAGTGTTCACCCAGCTATTAGCGGCGTCATTCTCCTAGCTGTTGGCGATGTCCACCCCCCCTTTTCGGTGCACCACCAACACCCCTCCCTTCCGCCTCAGGCAGCAAAAAGTATGGGGACCCCCCTGCTGGATACCATACTTTGTATGGTTTTGGGATTTTTTTTATGTGGATACATTTTTTAACCAGTTGACATCCGCGGTGTTAAACCCCCTTCCCATCCAGGCCAAAGGCCGCTGATGGGGCAGCGGATCCCGGTATTAAAGGTGAGGGGTCAGGAGGGGGGAGATGGCGGCACCCGCGATCGCGCGGGGGGGCCTCCAAAATTCACGCCATACAACCGATCACCGGCTATAGAGCCGCTGATCGGTTGTATGTGAAACAGCCGTTAACGGCTGAAGTAACAAGCGGGTCTTTCCTGCCCCTGCGCGCGCTAGGGGGCGCGGGCGAGCAGGAAAAAAATGCCGTCTGACGACGGCAACCCGCAGATAGGAGTCAGCCGTCCGTCCGTTTTTTCTTAACGGGCGGATGGCAAGAGGTTAAAGAGACACTGTCATCTTGCATATAAGGGCAATGTGAAATTGTTTCTGGAAAGGGCATTCCCAGACTCCCCTTATATTTACCTTACCTGTGGTCCCTGGCAGCTTGTGGGAGCAGTGGTGTAGCTCTTCTGGTCATGTGACTTTGTTTGAGGTCAGTGATTAGCACAGACACCATCATACCCAGAGTTGCTGACTATGTTCACCAGCTGCAGAAGAGCAAGAAGCTGCAAGAGAGATAATAAGGTGAGTATATTGGGGAGGAGGGGGCAGAGTACCTTCTTTAAACTATATTTATATCAGAGAATTCCCAGAGCATTTTGGGTTAGCTATAGTAGATGATGCCTGCCTTGAAGCTCTTCCTATCTGATTGAAACCTCATAGTGCGCTATCCAATTAGAGATGGGTGACTACCATAAGTCAAGGAGTCAAGTCAAGGCAAGGAGTTTGCATGTTCTCCCTGTGCTTGCGTGGTTTTCCTCCGAGTACACAAGTTTCCTCCCACACTCCAAAGACATACTGGAAGGTTAATTGGCTCCTGTGTAACTTGGCCCTGTGTGCATGTGAGATAGGGACCTTAGATTGTAAGCTCCTTGAGAGCAGGCAATGATGTGAATGTGCAACTATGTAAAGTGCTGCGTAAAAATTGTCGCCGCTATATAAATACCTGTAAGAAGAAAGAAGAAAAAAGTCACCATTCTAATAACTCATCTCACTTTGAATGGAATTTCAGATTGACCTATTGAGAGCCTTTTTTAACAGGCTGTAAAGAGATAGAAGATGCCATGTACAAAGGAGCCTGGAACTCCAGATGCTGTATTAATATAGAACATTTATATTTTCTGTTTAAAATAAGGAAAAGTAATCCAAATGTACATTTTTTTTAGTCCTTACCATAGAAATAAACATTTCCTTTAACCTACATTATGTAGGGACTGTTTGATATGTTAAATTGTCTATTCCCTTGCTGTTTAAAACACCTAGATATATAGATATGACCCTCCCCCAACCCTCCAGAAATCCAGCATACACATCAACCCCCAACCAGCTGTCACTTAGAAATTCACATGGATTCGATTTGTCTCACTAAAACAGATTAGCTATCTCAACTCAGCCAGCCCCTAAAATGCAGCAGAGATATATGGCTGCCCCCTCATGTAGACACTAACATTCACCGGCTCAGCCTTCTGCCCGCAGGACGGGCCTCTGCGCAATTGTGAATGAGCCCTAAACAGCAGATAAACAAGCAATGCTGCTGCAACAAAGAGAAATAAAAATCAACAACTGTGTTTTTGGTTCCTGTGCAGGTGCAGCAACTTCTATTAAGGAGATGTAAAGTCCCAGCATATCCTCTCCTGTTATAACATCAGCATTGTAATAGGTATAATACAGTAAAGCTTACTTGAAAGAATCCCTTTTATGTAGTAAGTGCTGCCTTCCATCTGTTTATCACCTCCAACAACTTGCTGGGTTCCCAGTGTGCTTTACACGACTAAGGTAGCATAGATGTCCCCATTCTTTTTCCCTTAATACGAGCCATCAAGACCACCCACCACCCATCCCTGTAAGGAATAAACAGGTCACACTCCAAAAATGGCATTAAATGGCCTTAGCAGCCTTTTATTAAATAATTTGATATCAAACATAACTATATAAACAATTTCAACATCAGTCAGAATTACATAAACAGTTGTAGGTCTTTGAAGGCCACACATTTTCTTGATCCGTTACCTGCGGCAGTACTAAAACATGTTAGGCCCCCAGCCGCAACACACCGCCTCGGGGGCAACCACCAACTGACCGCATACACTCCAAATATCCAATTAGTGTTCACCAGCTTACACACCATGAATAGAGGACCCATACCAAGACAGGTCTCCAAACATTAACCACCAGCACCTATTATTTAACAGCCTCCAAAGACCCCAACCGCATAACTACCCAATGCCTAACAACAAAAAAAGGGCAGGCGGGAGGGAAGTCCACTCCTCGTCAGACATTCTCCAACTGCTGAAGAGAGGACCCTCCTACTCAGACCACCGTTCAAGCTCCACCTAACTTTTTTAGACTTAAAACACAAAGTGCACAGCTCACCCCTATTATGCGTCCCCGCAATCCACATTCAGTGCACGGATGACTCTCTTCCGGAGTAATAGGCTCAAAAACTGTAAAAACCATCACACGATAATCTTCCAAAGAAATTCAAACTTTATTCCACGTGCATCTGTACAAAGCACAACCGTGGTGGTACAGATGCACGTGGAATAAAGTTTGATTTTTTTTGGAAGATTGTTGTGCGCTAGTTCTACACAACCTTTTAACCTGCCCAATCAGGTAAGTGACCTTGTCCAAAGACCGAGCCCTCGTTAACCCTTTTGAAACCCTTTTTGTCCCCTTGTCATTTATGCCCTCCGATTATTATTATTTTTGCTTCGGGCCTTCCTTCTCTTTCCCTGCTGCTTGGTGTGATGCAACACATGTGTCAATTACAAGGCCCGCAGGCCAGAAATGGCCCGCCACAAGACTTTATTAGTCCCACCAGTCCTGAGCTTTGTACTGCGGCAAGCAGGGTAAATTATTTGGCGCAATTCAGCCAGCTGCCCTCTGAGGACCCTGCACCTCCCTCCTTGCCGCATGTTTCTCATGGGCCATACCTTCCTCCTGGGCAGCAGGTTCCTCCGTGCCCGCACTTGTAGTCCCCTCACACACAGGGCTGTCCTGAATGGTAGCTTGCAGTGCCAGGCTGCAGTAAGCAAAGCAAGTAGAGTATGGGCCGGATTTACTCTCCCTGCCGCCCCAAGGCCAGGTTCTGCTATGCGCCCCCCTCCCCGCAAACCCCCCTCCCCCATCAAC
>NW_017306269.1:753725-756190 GCF_000935625.1 Nanorana parkeri
TTATTATTTTTTTTAACTTTTTAATCACCTTTTTATTTTATTTTTTTATTTAATTATTATTTCTTCTTATTTTTTTCACTTAACTTTATTGCTATCACACAGGAGCTAGCTAACAAGCCCCTGTGTGATATCATTTGGAGGTGATAGGTTCTCTTTATTGACCCTGTCTCCAACGCAGGAGTTCTAGCACAGCACTGTGCTGGAACTCCTGTGACAGGTGAGACGGGAAGAGCACTGCTCTCCCCTCTCACTGTCTACAGTCTACACGGAGCGGCAGAGTTAGTTTTAACCCTGCCGTTCTGCTCCACACATCGACAGCAAGTGAGGAGAGACTCGGAGGCCGGAACCAGAAGAGAGAGGTAAGTGAGGGGGGAGGACGAACAGGCTGCACAGATTTTACAAGTGATTGCGGCGACATCGACGCGATCACCTGTAAATGTACGAGCGGATTCCCCACAAGGCAACTTACCCGCCCGGTGCCCGGAACTGTATGTTCCGGGCGTCGGGGGACTCCACACCGCTGCCGCCCCCCTGCGCCCTGCCGCCCTGAGGCCGGGCCTCGGTGGCCTTGTGGGAAATCCGGGCCTGAGTAGAGTCCTGTCTTGTATTAAGAAGGGGATGTATTGCAGTGTCAAGTCTATAATTTTGCCACTTTACACATCACTGGTTCGGCCTCATCTGGAGTATGCGGTCCAGTTTTGGTCACCAGTGAACAGATGGATGTCCTTGAGCTGGAAAGAGTCCAGTGGAGGGCAACCAAACTAATTAAGGGAATGGAGGACCAGAGCTATGAGACAAGGCTACTAAATTTATACATGTTCACGTTGGAAGGAAGGAGATTAAGGGGGGATATGATTTTCATGTACAAGATGTTCAATGGTGATAGCAACATTAGCAACAAACTATTTACGATTAACTCTGTAACAAAGACTAGAGGCCACCACCTAAAATTGGTGGAAAAAAAAAATCCAGCACAAGGGGAGAAGTGGGTTCTTCACAGTTAGAGCGGTTAGGGTCTGGAACTCGCTGCCACAAGCAGTGATTTCAGCTATGAGTGTGGAATCATTCAAGAAGCTTTTGGACGATTTCCTGAGAGACCGTAATATACAGGGGTACAGGTATTCTTAAGAACGAGATGGTACATGGACCTATACATACGCACACAGCATGCAATAGGTTGGACTTGATGGACTTATGTCTTTATTCAACCTCAAATACTATGCTGACACTTGTAGTGCCCTCACACACAGGACACCAAGACTGGTGTTCTGGTGCACTGTAAGTCCCAGTTCTTTCTGCGTTACATTACTGACAGCAGAAATACTGTTTCGCTTTATATATCAATTTTGCTGGTCAAAGACCTTATTTCTTATTTCATAAAACAAAGCTATGACACATATGTGTTGCACTGTGACGTTTTTAAGTACAGGTACAGTACATCTCAAAAAAGTAAAATTAAAACCTTGTTATTTTTATAAAAATTGGATTTAATGAACTTTCCATTTTATATACAGTTACCAGTACAATTGTATTTATTTGATAAACAAAAGAATCATCTAAATATATGTCCAGCCCCTGATTGGATTCACAACCCTCGGCATGGCCCCTTAGTATGTTTGGATTTGACACCCCTATGATGCAATCTCGATTTCTCAAGACTACATCTCCCATCATGCATTGCTTCCTGCAAGCAATGACAATGTTATATTGTTTAGAAGTTGTGCTGTAGTTCAGACTGCAGGTTCTGTGACATATTCAAAGGGCTGAGTCCATTGAGGAAGTACATCCTATGGGCATCTTCAATAAGTACAGACTTCTAGATGAATATGGTTAATAGGAGTGGGATAGAAATTCAATACAGAAAGATATTTAGTTTTAGTTTTTGCACATAGATCCCCCTTATTGCTACTAATAACTGTTTTACATGATATAACTGTTTTTGTTTTTGATTTGGCAGTCCCTGTAGAAAAATAAATCAGGGAATATTACTATAATCTGTCCACTTAGTTGATAAGCCCCTCTATCGCACTTTAGGTAATGTGGACAGATGGTGGACGGAGCACTGAGATGTCTGGAGTGACAGACCGTTCCTTAGCAACACAGCACGTGCTTCCTCCTGGTAACTCTTAGTAGTCTGGAGGTAAAGGTGGAAGACGAATGTGAAGGTCCATCCATGGAATACATGACGCACCTGCAGAGGTAAAGTTTTCTGGGAAGTTTTGCATTAGCTTCAAGTGAAAGAAGATAATTAAGTAGAGAGGAAGATCCTAAACAAAGAGGAAGATAGATGGTGGTGGCTGGAGAGGTGTAATCTGCTTTTCTTTCCTTCTGACAAGCAGGAGGAGGGCTCCAAATAAGGTAAGCAAAGACACTATGTGTGCATATATATAGCTATATATATATCTATATATCTATATATAGATATATAGATATATATATACCTACTTTTATTTATATTTATCAGG
>NW_017306269.1:756205-819437 GCF_000935625.1 Nanorana parkeri
ATATATATACAGCAAACTCCCTGTTATCTGGCATCCCCAGGGATTGGTAGAGTATGGATCGATGTAGTTTCTGGCTGCTTGAGAGTACTATTAAATATGGGTTTAACTAATGCTATAACCCCATACTATAGTATAGTGTACGCTAAAGCATTAGCATTAGCTGGGAGTGATCACTAGGCGGCACTTGTTCACAGGATAACACAAAACTTTCACAAACGATTGATCAGACACCCGTCTCCAGGATAACACAGCACTTTTCAGAGATCATTCAGAAACTCATTCCCACGATAATCCAGCACTTTTCAGCCCATTCCTGTTCCTTTCCATGCCCCAGGGCCCTCTCTCCCTCTCCTAGAAGGTGGTAGATCGGCAGAACAGTGAGTACACAGGGAACATTTTTTTTTGTTGCCTGTTAGATGGGAGTTATGATTAACTGAATACCGGATAACACAGAGTTTACTGTACATGTAATGTTACATGTACAACACAAAGCCCCACCTGGGACCTCCCGCTCTGAGATGTTTCATCCCAACAAAGCTTTAATCATAAAGGTCTCTATGATTAAGTCCTTGTTTGGGTGAAGCATGTAACAGTGGGAGGTCGGAGGGGGGGCTTTGTTTTTTTACATGTTCAGTACAATAAAGTTTTTTAAAAAGCTGGGCATATGGATGTGCAGGTGGTTTTCATTAGTTTGTTTCTCATTTGTTTATTGATCTACATATTCTTAAAAAGCAGTAAATAAGCAGTAAAGTATATCTAAACCCAAAAACAAAGAAATAATGTGTACCACCCTGTAAGCAGGAATGTTAATATAAAAATTAGTGTTGTAAGGTTGTAATCAGTCTGATGCTGATCTATAGTCTATGCTCATTTGGTTTCCCATAATCAGTCTGTTATCGTTTGCATCTGCCTGCTGCTGAGTGTATCCTTGCCATGGGGCAGAGCAACCAGTAAGAGATTGTTATGAGTATATGTGTCTCCCTGGCCAATCAGTAGTAGGCTTATGGCCAGTGGTGTATGCTGGGAAAGGACATAAATATTCGGGGCAGAACATGTGAGTTTCTCTTTTCTCCCCCGGGCCCTGCCTGGGGGGTAGGCTGCTATGGACTGATTTGGCTAGGCCTTTTGCTAGGTCTGAAGCCTAGGGAATTAGCCATGTGCTCACAGTGAGGCCTGATCCTGGGGACCCAGTGGTTGATAATGAGGATGAAGATGACAAAGTAACTTCAATAGGCATGGGGGACCTTGGAAGTGAGTCTCTGCTGAAACTTGAGAGTCTGATTGGTGACTTCTAGTTCAAGAACTGCTCAGCCAGGTACTCAATACAGAGATTGCCCTATTTGGCTTAAAGGTCCTAATCTGTGGAGGCAGCAGTTACTGTGCTCTAACACTTAAAGGAGTCTGCATCAACATGGAAGTTCTTAGCCCTAAACCTCTCTCCCTAAAGTTCTACAATAACGTTTCTTCAGAATCATATCTACAATCTGGATCTCTACTTTATCGGTCGCCACAGAGGGCCAGGTTGCTAAAATCCCTAGACAGGCTATGGAAGGCCCATTCATCTGGCGGCTCCTTTGGGGGTGAGCGCTACAAATGTATTACAGTTTGCCAGTCCTTAGATGAAGTGGCTGCAATAGGTTTTTTTTCTTAGGCTTTTTTCCTTCTTTTTACCTGGTAATCCTGACAATAGCATACTTCCTGTCCTAGGGTGGCTACACCCACCTCCTCACTGTATGTTTGTAGGGAGCCATGGTTGTCACTCAGTCTAGTCATCAAACATTTCTGCCTTTTTTCATCTCCATTACATGGGGTGATGACATTGTTTGTGCCTCTTGTTCAGTTCACAGGAGGTTATAAAGACACTTAATTTCTGGCAAGAACAACAGCTATTTTCTATACTTTCTGAAAATGTTTTTTTGTCTGAAAAAAAACAACAAAAAAACGAATGGACCTACCACATCTAAGGACTGGTGAGCTGCAGTATACTAAATATTTGTTCTTTGGTTTAGATATCTTTTTAATGTTTGAGAGAATACAATGCTCAAACTCACTAGAAAGTTATAAAAAAAAAAGAGGTATAAATACTTAGAAGTACATTAAACATTGTAGCATGAGAGATGTTTACTATGAAGGGTACAAGATGAGGAAATAAAAAAAAATACCCCTATCAAGACAATAAAAGAGAAAAGGAGAAAGTCTGTTGACATCTTCGTAATGGAAAGGGATAAACATGTTTGAGGTGTATAGAAGTAAATGAGAGGGAGTAAGAGCAATAAGAAATAAGAGAGGAAGTAGAAAATAGATTAAGAGGGATAGGAGAGATGGATGGGATGAAGAAAAAATAAGGAGGGTAGAAGCATAGCATGAATTAAGGGTGAAGGAGAAAGGTAAGTGTTAGATAGATTGAAGGGGAGCGATTAGAAGAATTATAGAATAGAGATAGCAAGAAAAGATAAAAACAAAAGATGGGAGAATGGTGGTACTACTTAAAGTCACATCATTAAGGAAAGATATTGTAAAGCAAGAAAATGGAACAACCGGATGGATAAGATTCATGAACTAGAGATTATGCCCTGTGAAAATAACATCCAAACTTGCCATCTATGGTGAAATAGGTTGTATAGATTGAGTCAATATGAGATAAGCCTTTCATAGATACAATAGGAAGATACTGGTTTAGATATCTTTTGACATAAGCACTCACTTACCTCTGTAGCTACAACCACTGTGGAGCAATACTTTTACTGAAATATATTTAGCCACAAAGTAAACTAAAACCACCAAATACCTGCACAAACAGAGCTATTACCTTGTAAAGTAGTGGTGACATTATCACTGTGTTGCACATAGCAGAGAGCAGAGCTGTGGGAAAGACCTAGCAAGTCCTTCCACCACAGGCTGCCTGAAGAAAACTACAGGGGTTGGGAGAAGGGGGAGACTAGTCATCTTGCAGAAGGAGAGAGCAGCAGTAAGCGGTCTTTATTACAGGAATCTCCAAGTTTCACACTGTATTACTGCACAGATCTGGAAGAAACACAGAAAGGTCACTCAGATATAAGTAAGAATACACATGACTCTTGTATGTAGTCATTATAGATATTTTGCTTATCTCAGAGCTCAGCTTTAAGTCATTCAAGTCAGGTCTCAGCCCTCCTCTTCCTTTGCCCCTGTTCTGTGTTACTAGCAGAGATTACAAGGGTGGAAGGCTGCTAATTCACTGCTGGGAGGTAGGAGCTGAGATACAGAGAGAAAGTGAAAATAAAACAACAAATATGTGGCTGCAAGTTTTGAGGATGGTTGCAGCTACAGAGGTCAGTAAGGGTTTGTTATAAAGTTTACTTACTGCTTGTTAAGAATATGTTAATATTTGAATGTCCGTAGCCTGGCCTCAATTTTACTTTAAGGCCCCTTCCAGATGGGCACCTACAGTTCCAATCCGCAGGGTATCCATGCATGCAGCTATGCATGGATCCCCTGCTGATCAGAATGGATGTCACCATTCTGATATCTGTGTCCATCCAGTTTTATCCTCTATCTTGCGATGGAGTTAAAAACTGAAATACTGGACCCATGTTGGTATATGGGGAATCGGATGTAAACAGAAATGTGCCCTTTTCAGATTACCTCTGATCCAGCACAGTCCGATCCATTGAAACGGAACTCTGATACATTTGATTTTATGGACCTGGCCAGAGCCAGACGCATATCCATTTAGATCAGGCTGCCCATAGACTAACATTGGACTTATGACCAGATCCGCCTGAAAAACTGACTGGAGGACGTGATAGGAATGCTTGTGTGCAAGGACCTTAGATAAACAGTTATCTGGTATAATAAGTTCATTTAGATTGTTTATTGACTGTCCCTCTCATTTAAGACTGCCGCATATTTGGTGAGATTTAAAAGGTCAGCAGTGAATATGTGGTAGAAATTGAGGTGCATTGTGTTCTATGGAGATGACAATATGGACAGGTACCAACCAGACCAGTCATATTTGATCATCAGTTACCCTTGATGGCTAAATCTGTCCTGCATTGGTTGCTTGGTCTGCCTATACATGGTCAGCTATACTTTCCCAAAATGAATGAATAAATAAAGAAAAAGGGGGAATTTGAGTAGTTGCTTTGGCCAACACATATTTTTACTTCAGACATATAAGACCCATTTATTGATATGCATAATGTTCTCCATATTTCAATCAAATGTCCTTTTGTATCCTCTTTTAGGAGACCTGAAGATAATTAACTTATGGTTCATCTTAAACCCAGAAGTTGACGCCTTCTCAAATGACATATCATGTCAAATAATAATACAGACACAGGAATTCTATAGAAAAAAACTGGTTCATAATGTATTCCTATACATATACTTTTCTGTTAATTAGAAAACTTTGTACTTTGCTTCAGATTTTTGAAGTGTTTCATCTAGGATTCCACACACATTTCGCATTAGTGAGGGCACAAGGTCTCTTTCCAAAACTGGAAAATCTGGCAGCATTTAAGCCCATCTCCACAGAGCCACCCAACGCCACATGTGGCTTCCCGCAAAGAAGTGTTTTTTGTCAAAGTGCATTGGATCAACAAAGCCTGCAGACTTGCATTCAGCGGTTTTGTGTTCAAGATTGCCCGTATAGATCCTACACTCCGGGCTACCATCACCTTCTTGAAGGAGACCTTGGTCATTGTATCAGAAAGGATGCAAAAGACTTACACCCAAAATCCAGCAAAGATTCATACAGCCTCCTCTTTTATGATCACAAAGATTGCTTTATTATCACAACAATGGCAAAAGTGGGAATTTCATTGACGCTGACCGCATGGCTGAAACCTGAGCAAGCCGGTGAAATGTAAGTACGAAAGCATCTGTTACCTTCTCTTGCATGCAAAATTAGCAGTCCAGGGTCTTCTGCCTTTAAAATAAAAATCAAGAGTGGAACAAACTACAAGTGCAGCTTTTTCAGTCCTCCGGTAATTTAACCCAAAGCTTGTTATCTTTTTTTTACTTAAACTTGAAAGTTTAATAGATATTAGAATGGTGAGATGGGTTATTTGTAGGATATAATGTGATTCTTTTTTCTAATTGGAAAGCAGCCCAAACACAAGTTATAGGACAAGTGTTAATTATTTAGTTTCTTGTTACCGTAGCTATAAACTTACATTAAAGAGGATGTGAAAAGACTGTGGGGATCACTTAGATGATGTTGGATTGTAAAAGATGGACAGAAGTATTTAAAGTAGAATTTTTCTTAACCCTTGCAGTGGGGCTGCCCCGGCACGGCAAGGATTAAGTCATTGTTTTTGTCTAGGTGCTATAAAAAAATGTATTCACCCGACCCTCTGAGCTGGCTCACTTGTAGACTGGTACTTGGAGCCTTTCTCCCCTTCCTCTGCAGAGGTCTAAGGTCCTGTAATTCATCACAATCTATACACAGTGTATAGACGTGAAGATGCTGTGGATCATTCCAATTCCAAAGAAGCAGGCCGCTGGCTTGGCGGTTTGGGTTAGTATAACTTTTTTTTAGCACTTAACTCAGTGTAGTGTGGGGGTAGCACTTTTGCCTGGTGTTCTTCTTTAAGGATTTGAAAAGTTGTAATTAAAGCCCAATTTCACAATTTTTTAAAATGTATTTATAGCCCAAACTTTTTTTTGTTTTGGATAGAGTAGGGAAGGGTTAAAACCATTGGCAGTTTTTTTTATTTGGTTCTCTGTGTGGGGACACAGCAAGAAGTGAGAAGAAATCTCTCCAAGTGAGTGAATTCCCCTCTGAGACTTTTTTTTCATCAGAATCGGCTCTGTATTGGAGGATTTCCCTGATATTCCTGTTATTATTATTATACAGGATTCATATAGCACCAACAGTTTGCGCACCACTTGACAGATTAGGAGATAGCCGGATAGATTGTGGTAGGGATTTTTAGAGGATGGGAGAGGCTCTGGAGACATACCGGAGGTGAGCATGGGAGGAGGTAATGAGAGAGTTCTGTTCTGGCAGCAGCTAAAACAAATTGTGCTTTGCCCTCATTTTATTCAACCCCACAATGGTCAGCAAGACAAATAAAGAGGGTCTCCTCTTCCCCTAACGAGAACAAAAACTACACTAAAACAAAACAGGGTTCCTATCCCCTCACTCACAGATGTATCCTTACCGCTTTTTCCTGCAACAACTCTGGACTTTTGGATTTCCCATGATAGTGTTCACCAGAACAACTGAAGTTGAATTTTAACCATGCAGGCTGCTGAAAATATGGCTATACAGTCATATCAGAATAAATAATTGAAAATATAAATAATTTCAAGAGGTAAAAGCCATTTGTAATATTATTATTTTGTTTATATTTTGAAAATACAGTTAGAGGCATCATGTTTGAAAATACATTTCTTAGAAAAAAATCAAAATCCCATTTACCTATCACCAAAATTAATCCCACAATTGAACAATTATTTTAAAAATGTTGTAAATAGGATGCTTTTCTTTTTTTTTTTATTAAATTCAAAAAGTCAAGAAAAAAATGATCTCAAATTTGTCATTCTTCCTGTGTGTTCTCATAAACGCCTTTCTAGCAATAATTAGCTGCTTATTCACATATACCAA
This sequence comes from Nanorana parkeri, assembly GCF_000935625.1. Lineage (NCBI taxonomy): Eukaryota > Metazoa > Chordata > Amphibia > Anura > Dicroglossidae > Nanorana > Nanorana parkeri. The sequence continues at coordinate 762,798 of NW_017306269.1, forward strand.
GAGAATATTTCATGTCCTAATTGGCGAAATAATGAAAACCGATTTTGTCTCTAAAATCATGCTCCCAACAGAGAGCCAGCCCTGGAATTCTTTTGAATAGATCCACATGGTGTTAAGATATAATGTGCAATCATTTCTTTGAATTTGCACAGCTCACCTGAGGCAACTCTTAAAAATAGCTGGCGTCGTTAGATACACAATGCATGAAATCTTAAAGGAATTTCAGCCTATGGCACCAAATTAGGATGAATAGTCTTACTTGGCTTTGTTTAGCGAGGAAAGTTCAATAACTAATGAGGGAGTAGTTTGAAGATGAATACTAGACAATGAGGCTATAGCATCTCTTATCATCATTCCCCCCCTTTTTTTTATTCAGAGCTTAAGAGCTTGTTGTGTTGCCCATCCTTACTTCAAATAACAAAAAAAAGAAATCTTGTAACGGGCGCCTAAAGTACGGTGGCCTAAAGGTATGAATGAGTGAGGCGGTAAAGACGACAGGGAATCTGCCATCTGTGAAATTTAAATAGAATAAATGGAGAAGATAAATGATATATCTGAACTTAATTTCCCCTGGTTTCCTTATCCCAGAGCTGTAGTACTTAACTCTATTCCTCGCTGTAAGATGCCGCTGCTAGTTAAATTCTCACTGCTGGCAATCTTTGGCCTTTTTTTTTTTGTGCCACCAGTCATGATTTTTATGCTTAGTATATTTCAGTTTTATTTGAATGTTTTTTTTTGGTTTATATGGCATAAAATATGCAGAGTACATGATTTACTTTACTGGAAATAAGTGCTGGTCTACAGTAATGGAGTTTATGCTGTGTGGTCATATTGATGCCGATTGGGAAGCTCATAAGGGTTAGGTGGGTTTCAAAGATTTCTGCAACAAGTGTTTTATAGGATGTCCTACAATTCTGAAATACACACCCTAACGCTTTTTTTATTGTATGTTGCTGATCAATTGGTAATTAATTTAAAGCTGAATTAGCTACCAAAAAGTTTGACATTTCATGCAGCCAATCTTGTAGGCATCCCTGACACAGATCACAACCAGGTCAGTGACCTAATAGGTCTCCTCTGCTGATGAAGGAGCTATTTGCCCCCCCCTAAAAAATGTGTATATTGCCAAGCTGTGCCAATCAGGCAAAGCTTGGCACTTTCAAGTAGTGTGGAAAGTTTACTCACCTCCTACCTCTTTTTATTCTCCCAACTATCCTATTAGGCAGGCCATAAAAATTGGTAATTTGATTATGCCTTTATTGGTTAAAATGGTAGGGTACAGGCAACACCTTTTTGGCGGATTAGGGCTTCCCCTTCTTCATAGTAGAAAAATATCTTACCATTTGGCTATGCTGTGTGATTTTTTTAAAATCACAGATTTTTATCAAAAGTTTTTGAAATATAGAATACAAAATATAGTTTGCAATAATGCATACATTTGCATATTAGAAAATAACTGTAATCAATTTACATAACATAGTCAAAAAGATATTCAGGCAGTTAGAATATGAGTTAATCTGCAACGTATTGCTCTAGAGGTTTGTACCCATAATTCACAATGTAAAGTAATTAGAAAGAGAATAGAGGATAGAAATAGGAATCATAAGAGAGAAAAAAGAAATACTACTAGTTGGCGCCAGGGTCTGTAACGTGTTGGAGAACGGGAACATAGGATTTAGAGCAATGGTCTCAAAGTACCTGCCCACAGGGGAATTGCGGCCCGCAAGCCGGTACTATGTGGCCCGCAGCCAGCACACAAGTCTGGTACGCGGTCATGGACTGTGTATCAGACTTGCGGGAGCAGCTATACGGTCTGCATCTCGGTCGGATGCAGACCGCATAGCTGCTTCTGTGCTGGCACTCGGATCCTTTCGGCTGGCGTCTTCGCTTAACGCTGGCCAAAAGGATTGATTAGTAAGAGTAGGGGAATGATAGCAAATGTGCTCAAACATGGTTAGATCTGGTTAGGATAAAGTAGTCAATATAAACAAAGAGGCCCAATGTCTGAGTTGTAAATATCTAAAATATTCAGAAGACGGGGTCTGCAGCTTTTCTCTAAAATGACCCTAACACCTGATGGAGGTATATTTTAGCAAATTATGTAGGTAATTTAGGTTATGTACCAAGGGTGATTCAAGACCCAGGGGGAATAAGGGAATGCTGTGTGTTTTATTGGGACAGGCATCCTGGTATAGGAGGTATTGTGGACAGTCTATTCCAGATCCAGTGACCAAGCACTCCAAGTGTCTGCGCTTTATGCCTGTCTACTTTTATTGAACCTGTCAGCTTTTATGTATGGTTTTTTTTTGTAAATGTCATGGGGGGGGCATGGAGGTGCCAGTGCTGGCAGATGATGTCCACCGGGAGAGGAGACAGGCCTTGCGGTTCTTATGCTGATTTTTGTTTAGGGGAGAGGGGTGGACGCCAGACTGGCTGACAGAAGCTGAGCTGGATGTTCCTGTCAACCAGTGACGTCAGTGAGTGGGTGTAACATACGTGTTCCGTCTCAGCCGGGTACGAGCGCCGTTCGCGCTAGTGCGCAGGCGCGCCGTATGGCGCCGCCCACTCTCAGACGGGGTCCGGCGGCATCACTGCGCAGGCGCGCCGCGAGACTCCGCCCCCTCACTCGGTCCGCAGCCATAAAGCCGCGGGCCACTGTTTGATCGGCGTCCCACTATTTTGGAAGCAGGACGCTGATCAAAGCAAACCTTTCCTGCCTCAAACAAGGATCCACGGAAGCATCTCACCAGGGAGACAGCACAAGTGCAAGTACCAGGCTTCGGCCAGAATCATTGACCTGCTAAAACCTCGAGGCTCCTAACTATTTGACCAGCAGCCTGATATGCTGTGTGCTGTGTTACCTCATCTCTATATTGAAGTGCTAATTGTTTCCCTGGGAGCTGTTACAACTCCTGCCAACTGAATTACTGTCTTTCAACTCCTATACCTTTGATCTACTAGTTAAAAATCTTGTCAGCTGTTATAACTCGCATCTAGTTAAACTACTGTGTTACAACTCATACTTATTGGTCTGCTATGCAATAACTCATACCTAATGAACCACTAACTAATATCTTGTCAGCTGTTACTTATTGGTCTGCTATGCAATACTCATACCTTATGAACTACTAATTGTTATCTTGTCAGCTGTTACAACTACTACCCAATTGAACTGCCGAACTGTGTTCCACACTACCCTACAGACATCCCACAGGGTAGTAGTGCTGCAATACGGGGCATGATGTTGAGTAGCTCCCTCCTCGCCTAAAAACATACTCGGCTAAAGAGGAGAGCTACAATCTGATACCCGTCCTTTAAGGAGAGATCCTTAACTGCAGCTGCGGTCCTGGGAACAGTCAACCCCCGGGGTGGTTGTTACAGTGGGGCGATTCCCCACAACTCCATGAGCTGGGTGAGAAGCCACAGAAAGTGTCACAGGTTGCTAAGAGCTCTTAGCAACCCGGGACGCTGTGGCTGCCCCCTGCCACCACCACCACTACCCGGCCTCCCACAGTGAGATGCTGCCTGAGGCAACCGCTAGAATCTTTCACTAGAATCTTGGCAGATTTCCAGCTACAGGGAGATGTGGGTATAATGCTAACTGAACTTTTAGCTCACAAGATTTTTGGCAGTATTGATTGGTATTTTTTTGTACTTATTAAACAGATATTTATTTATTACAGGTACTTATATAGCACCAACAATTTACGCAGGTCTTTACATACTGTACATTCACATCAGTCCCTGCCCTCAAGGACCTTATGGTCTGAGGTCCCTATCGTACATGCATACATACAGGGCAAATTTTCCTTCCAGAATGTCTTCAAGAACAGGGAGAATATGCAAACTCCTTGCATAGGAGTTTGTCCTTAGGGGTTTGACCAGTGACTGTGCCAGTGCAGCAAGGCATAAGTGCTACCCACTGTGCTGCCCAGATAAAACAAAATTATTTCAATATCATATTTATCAGACCAAAAAGGGAGCACATAAGAGAAGTTCACTGTTAGGGTTTACATACGCTTGAAGATTGAGCCTTATGAAAATCAGTTTCCTGGCACCGTTTTAAAATGACTCAAGCACAAGGAGGTTAAACAACAGTTTAATACTTAAATATAATATGAAATGGATACAAAATCTATATTTGTCACAAAGTATCGCCTAGAAGAGCCTAGAAAAGTAAAGCATTATTGTAATAATATCCTATCTTCCCATGATGACTGTAGAGAGCTTAGAGTCGTGAATGTTTATGCTGCACTTTATTTTCTGGTCTATGTTGTCTAGAAGATGATTTTGATCTTTTTTTTATATTTACTTCTGAAGGTGTGTGATAGAAAAGTCCGCTGATGGGCAGATTGTGTTCAAACTCACAATCTCGGAGAGAGAAACCGTGTTTTATTATCGCACTGTAAATGGTTTGCAGCCGCCTATAAAAGTAATGACACAAGGGAGATTTTCTGTGAAGAGATGGATTCATCTTAGTGTGCAGGTGGGTAAAAATACATAACATTTGGTTAAACACAAAAAGCGTTTCAAAATAACGTGTGAAAGATAAGCTCTAGAGATGTAACTGTAGCATCCATGGTGTGCATACTTCTTTGTGTCTATATGTATCTGATGAAAGTCATATTTCTACATCCCTGTGCCATTCCATTAATAAGTGTTTGTCTTGTAGTGTCTTTTTCTATACTGTTGCATTAATAAGTGTTTGTCCAGTACAGTTGGTCACAGAACATCATACTAATAATGTATATGTGCATACTCTGCCATATAAACATGGCCATATTTTTAGCGTGGACCTCAAGTCTGTGTTTCCAACCATCTTCTGCCCTTCACCTTAAGCCCTCATTCACATGGTAATCGGCCCGCACGTACAGCTCCGTGCTGCGTGCAGAGCTGTACCAAGCAGCTCCCGGGAAAGTAGGACAGAAGCTGCGTGTGATTAGTACGCAGCCCCCGTCCTTCTCTATGGGACTACGCGGCCGTACGCCCCCTACGCTTACCCGCCCTGCACGTTCCTGCAGGTGCGGATGAGCGTACTCGTACGCTGACAGGATGGATCCTGTCTGCGTCTGAGGCGGAAAACACGCCCCCCTACGGACCTGCACTTGAGGTGAGCGTAGGGGGACCTATGGCCGTGTAGTCCCATAGAGCAGGACAGGAGCTGCATACTAATCACATGCAGCACCTGTCCTTCCTGGGAGCTACTCGGTACGGTCCTGCACGCAGCACGAAGCTGTACGTGCGGGCCGACTACAGTGTGAATGAGGCCTAATCTTCCACAAAGATCTCTGTAGAGCTGGTCATACACTGCTCAAATTTTGGCCCATTCTTACTGATTCAGTTGCAATTTGAGACATGGGTGGCCCTGTTGCCCCCCCCCCCCCCCGCCCACCCCTATGATCTAAGAATTCATGACCGAATAGCACTTGTCTCCAACGAGATGCACGCACCATTCAGGCATTCAGGAGCCACTGCTGAATACCATAGCTGCCAGTGAGGATTCCTCCTGCCAAATCAATTGATCTCCCTTATTCAGCCAGAAGATGCATGTTTGGGCAGTTTAATACTTATCTATCTAAAACAGCCTCAATGTGGAGGTCACATGTGCTCTAATAAAGGGCATAACCTAAACTCAGACGTAAATACATAAAGAGATTTTAGGCTTCGGTTAGAGGGCAGAAGTGGGTGAAAAATTAGGGTTAAAGTGTACTTTGAAAATGTATTGCTTAATTAAGTCACATATTCCTTTAACTGACAAACGGGTTAATTTATTAAAGCCAGTGTTGCTCCCGTGATGGACTACAAACTCACGTTTTATTTACTGATTTGTATTGAGATTGTAGTCCATCACGGTAATGAGCTTGGAGCGGTGACTACTTTACAACACACAAAGGGACCATGAGGAACAAAAGTAGCCACCCTCCAGAAGCAGGGGCGTAACTAGAAATCACAGGGCCCATAGCATTGTATGGGGCCTTGTGATTTCTAGTTACACCCACCTGATAACCCAAACAGCCCACCTAAGGGTGACCCTGCAGAGCCCACCATAGACTCTCTATGGTAGGCTCTGCAGGGTCTCAGGCGGGCGGTCAAGCCCTCTTACCTGTCAGCCCTGATCCTCTGTCATCCTCCTTCTCCTCCACAATCGACTCCTCCGTCACTGTGCCCCGTCTCCTCGATCGATGGACCAGAAGGTGTCAGCACAAATTCAGAGATGATTTGAGGATCTACGGCCAAGTGCTACACAAATAAGATACGTTTTTGATAATAGTTAAGGTATTTGAATGTATTTTTAAGATTTAACTCCTGAGTTTAGTGTCACTTGAAGGTTCTGGTACTGCATGAGTGTGGCTTACCTGCATTATGTGTCTGTTGTAATTACAGCATTGTAATTAAGTGAAATGTTCTCTTAACCAGTCCTAATAAGATTTAGAGATGGATTCTAGGCAGGTATAAATAACACCAATTAATGCAGTTCTGTGTTAAAAAATGATTACATGTATTTTTAAGTGCAGCTACTGTAAGTGTCTGGATTTATCTTGAGCCTAGCCTGTTGTACTACCCTCTACAGCAGCACTGAGACTGGACAGGGAGGGGCAACATCAGAGATCACCCAATTTTTGTAGCATCTGCAACCATTTATTCCCTATTCATACCTAGGCATTTGTTGTACCTCAAAGCTCGGAGCTAAGGAGCAAAAGAGGCGCTAGTGAACTGGTACCTCACCCCCCCCAAATATGACAAATAGATATGTAGGACAAACAATGTTTTGTTTTTCTTAGGTAACCTGTAAACAAAGCACGATTTAATTATAACAACTAAACATTTAATTATATATGCAGTTTAAAAACATAAAGTATTAAATATGTAATAAGTATGACATGTGAGCCACCTCATAATAAGCCAACAGTGGACACACAGACATGTAAGCAATTTGTTTGATAAAAGTCCTGTATCTGGATCTTCTTTGAGTGTGTAGAAGTAAATCAATAGATGTGTTGCGATCCCCACCATATGAGAGGGAGGCTGTTTGGACTTATATTACAGATAGTGGAGCGGTCTGTGCATTTTTCACACCTGGGGTCCCCCCTCACATATCAGGTGAGGGTGGATGTCTGTCTGCTGCACCCTGTTATGTCATGACTTATGAGCTTTAGTGCCTTTCCCCTAAAAAAGCTATTAGCGAAATATGTTGGGAACAATGATCCAACAACGCACAACACATCTATTGATTTAATTCTACAAACTCAAAGAAGGCTGCTCAAAATAAGAAAACCCTGTGGCAGGCAACACAATATATGTATTTACTGTATGTACAGTATATATACATGAGGGGAAATAAAAAAGTGAAGGCAAAATACATTTAACGGCTTTAATAGAAGTAACTGGGAGCACTTGAACATATCACTTTTCCACATAGTCCCCATGCAAGATGGTGCATTTGTTGTATCGTTCGACTAGCTTCTGTATTCCTGCAGAGAAGAAGCTTTGGACTGCTTCCTTTACTTCATCATCTGAGGTGAACCTGCGACTGTGAAATGCCTCCTTCCTTTTCCATTCTGGGCCATAGTAATGCACCGATGTCTCATCGCCGGTGACAATTCTCTCCAGAATGCTCCGATCTTTTCCCTACCATCTCAAGAACTGGGACGCAACCTCCACGTGCTGTTGCTTATGCAGAGCAGTAAGCTGTTTGGGAACCTATTGTACGCAGACTTTCTAGTAGCCCAAATCTTTATTCACTAAGGCAAATGTGGAACCATAGTTGATATGCAAATGTGAAGCCACTTGACACACTGTTATCCGTCAGAATGAGCGCTGTTTTTCGATGGTGCAATCTTGCGACGGAATGCCCATGTTTCTGTCCACGTAACTAACACTGGACTAAAGTCTGAGCGATGTACTGCGCATGGTCGAACTATCCAACAGGTTTTGTGAATATGATGAATTTTGCTTCTTTGAGTAGTGTATACAGTATGTGGACAAATTCACAATACCACATTCTCGTTTTCACTCTTCACATGACCCACACTCTTACCACCTTTAGAGTTTGTTGGAGGGAGTGTGACTACTGTGCTAGACATTTGGCAGAGAGACTAGCATTATACGAAGCTTCAAGTGAACATCAGCATTCGTAAACTGTAGCTTCTGTGAAGCTGAATTTATTTGAAATCTTTAGAGAAAATATCCATTCTGGTAAAATCAATATAGAAGCATATTTAAAGATTCACCCACTGTTGATTTAAAATAGTCTTTTTTTTTCTTCTGACTATAGTTCAATTGATTATTAGTACTTTTCCCTCTAATTGCGTTCATTAATTATGCATCCCGTGTTTTAAGCCACCTTTTCAAAGCGTCTTCATTACTGAAGTACGTTGTACATTAACTATTAATTATAACACGGTGACTGTGAATGTGAGATTTGGGGTTGTCGGTGAAATATGCAGGTTCTAGTTAAGAAAATTAGGTAGGGCTTAATGAATTTCCACTGAAAAAGGCACAAAACTGATTAAACACAAGCTGTTTTAGAAGTTTTCCGGGATATGTCAGATTGATGTGGCTTTTCTTGCTTGGCTGTCTACAATTATAAAACATAATCTTTTTGGTAGCCTTTATTTTGCCTGGTCGTATCAGTGTTACACAGCCACAGTTTGGCAGACAGCAGCCTGTTAAAAGCTTCAGGAATAAAGTTTAAAATCAAAATGCAAAGAGGAACTCGCTACTGTATTACTCTCTGGAGGATAGGATGCTCTTAGAATGCCTATTGAAATCAGCATTATCATTTCAATACTTGTCAAATATGAGTCATTTCCTAGTTCAGGCAAAAATTATTTATAAATCTTTAAATCCTACAGTTCTTTCAAGAAAAGGTTAAGGTACTTATGATTTAATGAAATGCCTTTACATCATAACTGTTTAACTGTCGTGTGAAAACTTGTCCTTTAAGACGGAGAGCCCCATCAGCAGAAGGCAGTGCTGTCTTGTGTATTATTAATGCTGTATTAAGCAAAGTTACAAATGACTTGGGCTTTAAGATAATGATGGAGTACTTGTTGGCTCAGCTCTTTACGTAACCATGGAGCTGGGTCATCCCATGGGAGTAACTCCGTTTTATCACATAGTACATGGAAGCTGTTTGGTTTTTCTAGTTAGTGCCATGTTAAGTTCAACGTTGATCTGAACTAAAAAAAAAAGATTTGCTATTTTAAATGATACATCTAGAAATGATAATTGGGCCACTAAACCAGTAACAAAAATGTATCTTATTTGTGTATCACCCGGCTGTAGATCCTCCAATCATCTCAGAGTTGGTGTTGACACTGTGCTTCCTTCTGGAGGGGGGCTACTTTTGTTCCCTATGGTCCCTGTGTGTTGTAAGGTAGCCACCGCTCCAAGCTCACTCACATGATGGACTGCAAGCTCAGTAAAACTTAGTAAAGTAAATGTGAGATTGATGTCCATCACAGGAGTGAGCTTGGAGCGGTGGCTACTTTACAACACACACAGGGACCATTGGGAACAAAAGTAGCCCCCCTCCAGAAGGAAGGACAGTGTCAGCACCAATTCAGAGATGATTTGAGGATCTACAGCTGAGTGATACCCTGAAAATTCTACCCTTTGTATTGAAATTTTCCAGAAAAAAATGGGCAAATCCTGTGTCCAGGTGCCTCCTGTACCTTGAGCCTCAGAGCTGTATACCTGCAGTGTGAAATAATCTGACTGACTGCTTTTTTAATGATATTTGGAGTGAGATTTGTTGATATCACTACTATGCTGCTCACAGCTCTCCTTGCTGAAGACAAATCCATCTATTCTGTGGATCTGTGTTTCCTTCATGTCTACTGCTGTTTCTTCATCATTACCCCACCAGTCATCAGAGGGGCAGCTTTGAATGAGGAGGCAAAGCCTTGACTCTGCAAAGTCGACCACCTCCACACAGAGAACAGTACAGAACAAGGCATGGCAAATAAGTTATGGGAAAAAAGTCAGCTGCAGGGAGAACACAGGGAATACTGGTGACTAGACATGTGCTCTTCATTCTGTTCCAAATTGAAATTCTGACAAATTATCAGAAATTCGGACATTCGGATGCATTAGAGTTTCCAAATGAAAAAATAATTAATCCGAACATATCTTTTCCGATAATGAAAAATTTCAGATGCATCCAAATTTGTTTCCAAACTCCATTCTGAATTTATTTGTTGTTAAATGTTAAAATTGTAAAAAAAACTTTAGGTCTGGTAGGATTTTTTTTGGGGGGGCAAACTTTTTAAAAAAATTATTATTATTATTGTTTCTGTGGACTGTCAAAAGTTAAGAAGAAAAATGTTCCTTTTTTTTTCTAATGTCACTTCGCTGCAATGAAAATGTGTTCATAACTATCTAATGCATCCAAAATTAAAGACAAATTTGGATTCATCCGAATTTAAACCCCCAAATGCATTGACCTGCATCCTGAAAAGTCAAATAATGAAAAATCAGAAACCAAATGAAATGAACCAAATTTTTTGCCTGCATACATGTCTACTGCTGACTAGTCCTTTGCCCTTTGATTGCTTTTTTTTTGGCCACAGCTTTCAGAATAGATCCTCTTTAAAGGAAACCTGTATTGTAGGCTGTCATTGCTGACCTGCTTCCATAAATGCTAGATGCTTGACTACCTCTGGCCTCAATACTTTTAGGGTGCTATTCACAAAGCTGCCGAAGGATCTAGCCGTAGCTTCGGCTGATCCTCTGGCTAGCTTCGGCCCCAGGACCCCTTTGGTTCAGTAGAACCGAAGGGCAGCTGTACGGGCTATTCAATATAGGCTATTTACTCACTGCTGTTCGGCATCTATGAGAATAGGCCGAACAGCGGCGAATAGCATGCCGGAGGTTCGGCTCAGACGATCCAGATGTTGGATCGGCTGAGTCGAACTCCTTCTGCACTTCGGGTCAGCCGAACATGCTCGGCCGACAGGAAGCCACCCAATGTACGGCTGATTTCAGCCGATACACGGATGAAATCACCCGTACAAGCTTGAAGTGAATAGCTGAACAGCGTTCGGCTCACTTCACTTCGGGTCATTTATTCACTCGGCTGCCTACGGCAGTTTTGTGAATAGACCCCATAGTGTCATTGAAATGGAACATGCATACAGCCAGTGGAGTCAGAAATCCTGATATTCATACAACAACATATAGTTGTTTGAGCTGGGAGGAGAAAAATCTCATGTTTAATACCAGTATATTTTTCTTCACTTTTTGCTTTAACAGTGTTGTGCTGCAATCAAGTAATAGACTTATTCTAATCAAATAAACAGCAGGAGAGTCTTATAGTTTGACTGCAGCCCACGTGTGAGAACATGTTTCACAAAATAAAGAGATGGATCTAAGACTGTGATATAAAAGATTATTTAAAAAAAAAAGAAGAGAAATGAAGATATAGCCTAGCATCCATTACAATAATGTGGGCCAACTTCATATTAACCACTTGCTGCCTGGAACAATTTCTTAACATTTGCACACAGATGATAAAATCAGCTTAAGACCCCCAACAATTATATACTTTCTGAAAGCAGAGGCCCTGTAAAAGAAAAAAATGCTAGTTGCAAATTGTCACACAGTATTTGTGCAAATGCTTATCAAACCACTATTTTAGAATAAAATACATTAACATGCAATTTAGTGCACAAAAACAGAATATAATACCCATTTTTTTGGTAAAATATAAAAGATGGGGTCACGTTGGGTAAACTGATACCAAACATGTCAAGCCTTGTGTGTGCCCTAGAAACCTAAAAAACTACAATACCCCAAATTTCCGATAGGTGACGCTTTAAAAGCTTTTACTGCTCATCCGTTTAGTGTTAACAGTGATTAACTGCCCTAAACTTATTGCTCTCACTCTGACATTCATGGTGATATGTATAATGTGTGGCACAATTTTTATTTTTGCATGTAGACGCACTCAAGGCATCTTTGCATTTGTATGTGCGTGTACATGGGAGCGGAGGACTTTTAAAAAAATGTTTGCATTTTTAAAATTTTTGTATATGTTGCTTTAACTTTTTATTTATTTATTTATTTTTACACTTAACTTTATTGCTATCACATAGGGGGATAACAAGCCCCCTATGTAATAGCAAATATGATGTAACCTCTTTATTGAGACATCGGGTGTCTTTCAGATCCCTAATGTCACCTAGGGACACCAGCTTCTTCTCATGGTTCTAGGAGCTGGAGAATGTAAACAGTGACACTGAAAGTGATGTAATACACATCACTTCCTGGTCCAGTGATTGGAGTAGAGATTGGCAGCTAGAAGCTTGCTGATCTGCCTCCGATCGAAGAGGGGAGAACCGCCGTGCCAGTCCCAGGCCTGCACAAGGGACAGTTGAGCCCGGGGTAGCCGGTGGCAGGGGCACACACTGACACTGCGTACAAATGAACAGTTGGCTGTACAGCCACTGGACCACTTGTATCTGAACTGCCATCGCCAGCTATTTACAATGGTACCAAGAATATGGCAACCACAGCATTATATAAAGGGTAGTATAATTAGAAAGTGGGTGAGATTGGGGGTTATTGGCTCTTGGTGCCTATTAAGTGTTTTTATTGCATAACTGTCACAAAAGTAATTTTATTAACATAGCCATCACATACTTCACCTTTGTTGCTACAAGCAATTCCCTCTCCTTCAGCCATGAGTGTCACTATCCATCCAAATTGAAGTTTCCTTTCAAAAGCCTCACAGGGCAATATCTATGTAAGATGGGCACCGACTGGCTGCTTCTGCTTGACTTGACCTGCCACATGGTAACCTAGCATAGGCAAGGTAAACCTTGATGGACCATGCCTTGGTAATGGAAAGAGTTCACTGCTAACTGTGAAGTATATAAAAAACATAAGCCACTGTTTTGAGTATTAACTTTAGAACATATGTACAGTACAATATATGAACACAGTATTATATTTGTTTGTTGCTGGTTTTTAAAAAACTTAGACCATATCCAATCTGTACAGTTGTCAATGATATCAAAACTAGTGATGATTACAAATTATAACTTCATGTGTTCACTGGACAGGCATTGTGAATGGCTATTGCAGGCAATCTCTTACCTTCCATTGTTCATCTCTCAAGAAAAAATATTGAGCAGTCTAACCTTTCTTGGATACCATCATTAATATAAATGTTTCCACCAACACCACTGTACAATTTCCAATTGATCTTGTGCTAAAGCTTTTCATAGCAACATAAAGAACATTTTATTATTTATTTATTTTTAAAGGAATACCAAGCACCAGCTAAGATTTCTGTGCATGTTATAAATTGATTTCATGCACAAACTGTAAATGTGTGGTATAATTACAAAAAATAAAACACAACAAACCACAGAAAGAAAATGTAGCATACAGAAAAATAATTATAAACAAAAAAAAAACAAGCAGCTATTTAAAAAAGCAGAAACAAAAGACGAGAAGCCAAAGATATAAAATATAATACATAAAGAAGAGCAATATTGAAAACTAGCAAAAAGAAAAGGAAAACATATTTCTAAACCGGGAAATATGATAAAAAGGAATCATTCATTTATACATTAGAATTCTAAATAAATAGCACAGCAAATAAAAAAGGAAAACAATAAAAAAAAGAGAAATAGAATGGTGAAAAGAAACACAAAATAAAACTACAAGAAAAATATAAAAATAAATTGAATTTTTACTTAGAAATAAAGGTATAGTTAAACTTATAAAAGAACATTTTTATTTTGAATGATATGACAGGACTATCGCAAGAGTGTTTCCTGCTATAAAGAAAGCTTCTTAAGAATTATTACCTTTATTAGATTGGTGACACCGAGCTTTAGCTATACATTGCTAACTTCTGTCCCTCTGCAGAGACAATTTTCTTTTCTTAAATAAACTGTCAGTGTAGTCTTAATATATTGTTTGCTCCCTCATACTCTGAGAATACAGCTGATATAAAACATGTATATGCTGCATTGGTAATGGTATCTTTAGTGTAGTTGACTTGAACAAATGTGTTTCCCTCATGGCTGTGTTAATGTGATAAAAGAAATTGGCTGTTCGTCAGGATTTGGCTGGGTAAAGACAGTAGAGATGGAACCACATTCCCCTTTTATACATTAACGCCAACAAGAAGTTTCTCTCTGAGTTATATTTCATACTGCACGTCTCCTCATTGCGCAGAGATGTTGTAAAACATGAGATAATGTTACAAATAACGCACTGGGATGGCTGTATCTTTTATAATGATAACAGTCGGGAACTGAATGACAGTAACAGGCTGTAAAAAATATATATTTTTAATAATATTACTGAAAACACAATTCCGTCCGCACTTGTTATTTTTAAAAGCTTTTGTAATGAAATTCATGCATGGAGATAGTGAAATATGAAAAACAGGAGAAAAAAATGGAGAGGGGGTGACCTGCTAAACAAATATTTGTGAGCAATGCATAATAACTCGAGCATTTAATTTTTCATTCCTTAAAGTGGTGAGTTTCTGTCTTCTAATGGTTTGGGGAAATGTGCAATTTGCAGAAATTGTAAACTGCAGAACCATGAAAGTTGTTTAGAAGCTAATCTGTGAGAGACGTAATGATACTCAACGGCAAATTTGCACCCCTTTAGGTAATCCATCCGGGATGTTTATCCTTCATCAGAGCTCCAGATCTGCTGATGACAATCACTTAGGACTTGAATGGGAGACAATTCATGTTGTCTTTCCTTAAGGAAACGTAGGTGCAGTCATTATACCTGCAGCGCTGAGTGACTGCGCTGTGATTTTCAAAGGGGAATTTCAGGATATGACGAGCCTCTAATTGTCTTTTTGTTATTGGAGAAAATGTATTTTACTGCAACAAAAGTGTTCTACCCATTGATTGCTAATTCTTTTTTACCTGGCGTGTTTATGAAGCAGACTTTCAGCCAACATAAGTGATTATGTTCCTATCTAAATAACTGGAGACAGCAAACTGTCCAGATTTGCATTGGAAGCGCAGTGTGTATTTCATTAAAGTGGACCTGTAATCAAATGTTAAAGCTTAACTCCAGGCAAGCAGCTGATTATGAGGTTGTACTATGTATATGGGAACCTTTTTAACTACCAGCTAATTTTGTCATTCAGACAGTATAGCTGGATCACATCCCCGCTCCAAGCTCGCTCCTCGGATGAACTATAATCTCATGTTTAGTTTACTAATTTGTATTGAGATTGTAGTCCATCACAGGAGCAAGCTTGGAGCTGTGGCTACTTTACAACACACACATGGACCATGGGGAACAAAAGTAGCCCCCCTCCAGAAGGAAGGACAGTGTCAGCATGAATTCAGAGTTGATTTGAGGATCTACAGCTGAGTGATACATGTATAAGGTGCAGTTTTGTTAATAGTTGGGGTACTTGAAAGCATTTTTAAGATTCAACGCCTTTAGTGTCACTTGAATTTTAAAGATAGGTCCACTGAAAATCCTGGTATATTGCTGTATTGCACCTAATTTATTGCACACCACATACAGTAGACATAAGATTATAATTATTACACATCTCATTCAGAAAACACCTTTGCATTATTGAGGGCTGCCCACACTGAATTAATAACTGGTGCTGTCACCCCACAAGTCTGCCAAAGGATTTGTATTTCTGCCCATCTAGTTCTGAGATTGACATAGCTCTGCCACACAACACAGCCTAATTGATTACACCCCTTACAGTTAGGAAATGCAGAGGTGTCCTCTCTTCATCCCAATCCTTCACTGGACAGCGCATCTTTCTTGCTCCCAATCCCAGGACTAGAGCATGTTCACTCCCTGGAGTAGAGGATTTTCATTTTGCAAGGGAATTTTCACTTACCTTAGTAAATGTGGTGAAAACTCCCCAAAAATACCTAATCATATGCAAGAAAAAAAAACAGGACTTTTGCTTGTACATGATTGGATGGTAGAGGTCAGCACAGTTAAACCTCATTTTATCAGATAAGTCAAAATTACAGGCAATCCCCGACTTACGGATGTCGGACTTACGGAAAACCTGTACTTACGAACCGAGGTCCACAGTTCTCCTAAATACCTCCCCCATACCTCGGCTGCTGTCCTGGCCGGTTCCTCCTCTTCTCCCGGTCCGTCCGCTCCTCTTCCCCTGGTCCGTCTGCTTCTCTTCCCCCGGTCAGACGCTCCTCCGGTCTGGCCGCTGCTCCTCTGCCCCGCCCCCCTGCCTCCTCTTCATCTGCAGGCTGTAAAATGCAATAGCCAATAACATGCTGGCTATTGCACCCGCCCACTGCCTGCTGTTAATCAGCATGGGAGTACCTGATAGAGAACTTTCTCCTTCAGGCCCCTCCTCTGCTGATTGACAGCAGGCAGTGGGCAGATGCAATAGCCAGCCTGCTATTGCCTATTGCAATTTGAAATATCCAATAGCAGGCTGGCTATTGCTCCCAGCATTAAAGTTAAAAAAAGTAAAAAATAAATAAAAAATTAAGTTAAAAAGACAAAAAAACATTTTTAAAAAAGTTAAATAAATAAAAATTAAACATCCAAACAAATAAAAAAAAAATAAGTTTATAAAATAAAATTAAAAATAGAAGAAAACTTTTTTTGGTGTGTCATTTTAAATAAAAGTTGTTTTTATTGTATTGTAATCTTCTGAACAGACAGCAAAACAAATGTGACCATTTCCTATGCTATCCAAAACTAAAATATGTTTTTTTTGGCTGGAGTTACACTTAAAAAATGTACCTGTTCCAACTTACATACAAATTCAACTTAAGGACCTACAGTCCCTATCTTGTATGTAACCCAGGGACTGCCTGTACTTTGCAAATTGAATATGCCTTACTACTTCTGTGAATCAGTCGCATAGAACCTGATTTACGAAACAAATTGAGCATTTTCATTTTGTAAAGTGAATTTTCACTTAGCTTAGTGAATGTGGTGAAAATTAACTTTGCAAAGACTATCCAATCATGTGCAAGAGAAATAAAAAAAACAGGAATTTTGCTTGCACATAATTAAGGTCATCAGAACGTCACCTTACTGACTAAGCTAAGTGAAAATACCCTTGCAAAGTGACCAATCACCCTTTAGTAAATCAACCCCATTGGGTCTTTTATATTTGCCTGGTGTTCAGCTTTAGCAACTTTCTAAAGGTAAAATAGATTGGTCTACACGTTCTCTTTAATTGGTGTGCCTAAATCTCAGTACTATTTGTTATAATATGTTGATATTGTTTTCATAGGTGCATTACACCAGGATAAGTTTCTTCATTGATGGACCAGAAGAAGATTTTACAGCATTTGACTCAAGAATACTCACTGATCCAGTTTATGATAATGCTGAGAACAGTGATATACGACTTGGACAAAACATGAAGGGTACGATTAGGCTTCTTTTTATGCCAACCTCCAGTAGAAATGTGTTTGATTAAAATAAAGTAGCATTTGTATCTACCTGTAGTGAATGAAATTCATTAACTGTGAGATTAGATTATTGTCAGTTTGTCTGAAAAGAGAATGTGCATACCTGTCCATCTTTATCGGTGTTGAAACAACTTTCAATGCCCACGCCTCAATCAATTACTTTTGCTCTCTAACACTCTTATTGGATGATCTCCACTCACTGCCAGTGATAGGCTGAGCATGGCCTTTCATCCTAGCATACAGTGTCTCCACCTTAGTGAGTGTGTCTCTATATGAAATGGAAAAGTAATAACTTCACCAGTACACCAAGGTCCACTTTATCAATCCGTCTTTTTTTTTTTAAGCACTTATATCTTTATTGAATTTCGTAGAATACATAACAACTGGTGGTAGACGAATCATAAACAATGGTATACAGTCATGCAGCCAGCTGGATACATGTCTTATGCAACTTATGCGTTTTCGTCATTAAAACAAATAAAACAAATATCATGTTATTTTATATCCTCAACAGCCTGTTACTGTAAATAACAATAATGTCATGAAAGTGATATGAGGTAAGAAGTAAGAACACCCCCAGATTGTTTTCAGTATAGGTTAGGATGACGTCTAGGGGCACGCGTAAGGATGTAGTAGAGGAGATGAAGGGAAGGGGGAAGAGGGAAGGGATCAATCCGTCTTTTATTGAAGTTCAGATAAACATGGTATCAAAAGCAATCACAAGGTTTCAGAACCACATGCAATCTCTTCATCAGGCAAAACAATGTGACACATTGTTTTGCCTGATGAAGGGACTATATGTGGTTCCAAAATGTTGCGATTGCTTGTGAGATCATGTTTATCTGAATGCCAATAAAAGATGGATTGATAAAGTGGACCTCGATGTGCTGGTGACCTTATTAATTTTCCTGGTTTTACGGCACCATCAGTTGGTCATTTCAGCACCCACAGAAGTTACATGCCGTGATATGTCGCCTGGATTGTGATGGCACATCAATGTTCAATACGCAATGGAGACTCCAGTATATGGTGGAAGACACAGCATCTCTGTATTCTGCACACCATAGTCCAAAGCAAACTATGGAAAGCTAAAGCCAGAGATGTAGATGTATTCTGCATACCATAATGGTTTCCCCTAAAGCAATATATGGAGAACTAAGGCCAGAGATGTATGTGTTTTGACTGAAAACATAAGATGCACTCATCATGTTGGTGTCATGCTACGGGTAGTGGATACCTCCCGCATAGTGTCTGAAACAGAAGTAAAGGTCTGAAACTCTGACCACAATCATCAAAAATGTTTTTACTGGAGTTCCGTTTAACCTTAGTTGCACAAATACTGCTCCTAGTTATGTCCATCAAGGACATACAAGATAAAAACAAAATAAAAACAAAATAGTATGTATATATCTTTCATTTGTTCTGTGACATTTTGATTCAGCATAATTTTCTTGTAAAGAGTACTGCACTGTATGTGTATATTGATAATGACATACCGGGGACGGATTTGGCATTACTAGCAAGTGGGCAGTTTGGATTTATTTCTGCCCCTGTTCTATGTAACTCTGATGACAAGGCAGAGAAGAATAAAGATAACCCAACACTCCTGAATTACTTTCTTCTTGGCACATTCTAGGAAGATCTGTCCAGCATACACTGAATAGCGGACATGTATGTTGGCAAAAGGAGCTCCTCTGAGGTCCTACCGCTTGTTGGCAGGCCATCAGATTTTCCTGTACATGTCCACCTTTACAGTTCAACTTTTTATCTTTACAGTGTGTCTTAAGGAACAATTGTAGCTATCATTTCACTAATTAAAGGTGGCACTTGGCCTGGCTCATTGCCTCAGCCTAATGAGGCAGCTTCACACCACCTAGCTAATCAGAATGATGATAGAAGGATGATATCAAATGTTCTTCCCAGGAAATATGAATCTTACTCTACTGCTAAAGACTAAGGCTGCACATCTTATTTCTTACTTTTGCTCAAGGGCTGGTATATCTAAAATACAAACTCTATTCTCAGTAAGATCTACTCAAAATGTATGCAAATTATTTAATTAAAGTTAGACTTAAGACAAACAGTTAAATACACATAAAAAATACATATATGGGATCTGCTTTACGTGCCAAAGGATTTGTGTTTCTGTTCATCCCATTCTGATATTTACACAGCTCTGCCACACAGCACAGCCCTGTCTGACAGGCCATGAGGCCATTTTTTTCTGCTGCAGCTAAGAAACACTTAGCACAGAGAAAGGAGAAACAGCAGTCTGACGGGGTAACTTATCCGTGGCTTCACCCTCTCCTCCTATCAGCATGTCCCTTGTTAGCAAATGAGCACTGCAGCAGCACTGATTGGCTTCTTGTGCTTTTTTTCCCTCCTCCAGTTAAGAGATCTGCTGTAGGCAAGAGGCTTATAACAGGTCAAATTTGGATACATACACTGCTTGCATTAAAAATGTAATATTAATGAAGTTAGAGCTGAATTAATTTGTGTGTTTTACATCTGCTTGGTGTTCAGCCTTAAATATAAAATACAGTTAGTAAACATAAGTAGAAAATAATTATCAAGGCTTACTACCCTTGTATGTTATTGTTACTAGGCATGGAGCAATTTATTGGGAGAATTCAAGACTTTCGGTTGTATTCCGTGGCTCTTACAAACAGGTAATGAGATTAGCTGGCTTGCAATGCAAAATGCAGGGACCATGCGTAAAGTCCATTAGTCTATTGCAACCAACTATTATCCATCTTCTTTCTCACCCGACTACAGTAAGCTGATGGAAGGTATGGGTGGTGGGGAGGGGCGATGGATCCAAATGTTGTATTCTGACTTGTAATGAGTGGTGATATTTATCCAGTAGAGTACAGCGATTCTGGTTCGGTAGCTCTTATGCACAAAAGGGTCTCTAAGAGAAGCCCCAAGTGAAGATCAAGAAGTATTTGGAAGAGAACTATACTGAAAATGTATTTTTTACTTCAAATAAATTGGAAGAGACAAGTCAATAGATATCTGCTGAAGGTTTAGATTAGCCAATCCATCATCTGATCCTCTTTCAGCTGAGACCACATGACCAAATGTTTAAAAGAGAACTATGGCCTAACAATTCTCTTCAGGGTCACAGGGGGACATATACACAAAACTCAGTATATAGCGGTCTATTGCCTGCTAATTGCTAAGAGCGCAGAGCTACACCGCAGCTGCGATGGATCCCGACAATACTGTCGAGATCCACCCCGCTGGCTTTTTGACAGCTGTCTCTGCCTCTTCAGAGGCAGAGTGAGCTGTGTGCACCCCCTCCCGTGTATGTTCCTCCAGTCAGCGCTGGAGAAATGGAAAGGGGAGGGGGAAATCCCTGTGCGGAGCGGTGCCTGTTAGTCACCATGTTGGTAACCTCACACAAAGTAAAGACTTTCTTTGGCCAGATTCAGAATCTTTGCATTTTCATTTGCAAAGTGTTTTGAATTAATAAAAGTTGATATTATGCTTCCAACGTATCAGGTTACATACCTGATTACTGTTGCTTTCATTAATTGTGAGCGGCATTAGTATTTTTAAGTGCTTTTCTTGTACTAATGACCAGTCCTAACAATTATGGTAATTTACAGGGACAAAAAATTCCAGAATAAATCTTTTAAAATGGACCATTCCTGTAAAACAAAGACAGTTAGGAGCTATGTCACAGTTATTCCCTTGATTAGACCTCCTCCGTCTGAGCAGTATTCCATTTATGTCACCTCCAGGCACATGTGTTGTTTAGTTAAACCCTTGATTGATTTGTCTATTTTTACCTCAATGTCTTATCACTCACTTCTTTGCCAGATTTACAGGTTTGACAATCTTGCTTTGTTTTTCTAAAGAGAAATCTCTAATATATATTCTGGAAAATTTCCACTGATGGCCATTCAGCCAGAATGCCGGTGTCCCAGCAGCCACCCTCGTTTGGAGCCCATGTCTGGGAGGTATTGTCTTCCAAATGGAGTGGATGACTCGAGCAAGGATAAAGTTCTAAGGCTGAATCCAGATGCTCATCCTGTTCCTTACATGAATGATAATGATCTAAACACAACATGGATTTCTTCTCTACTATCTTCATCAGACATTGACAAGGGCATTACAATCATTGTGGATTTAGACAATGGACAATATCAGGTGACATTTTTATAAATATGTTGGTCTAAAACTCACTAGTGTCTATCACGCTGGCTTATAACTCTTCTTTGCCCAATTCCTGCACTCCCTTACCTCCTGAATCCACTGCCATAACCCCTTGAAGATCTGTTGTAAGTGTTGACTATCTGAGGAGTAATATGTATATGCAGTTTTATGTAGGTTATGTGTGTATCTTGGATGGCTTGCTCCTCATATCAAGAAGTGCCAGGTCTTTTTTAGCAGGATCCGGCAAGGGACTTAAGAAAACGTAATAAAGGGTTACTTACTCTGCCTGGTATAAGATAAAACTGTTACTTTGCCTACTATGGCCAAAGTACAAGTGCACTTTAATGCAACACAAAGGGCAGTTAAAATGCACAATTTTTATGAACTCTTAACAACTAATCAGATTTCGTGGTTTAAGGTCATTTTAATGATGATGAATTTTCATTGACTGTTGTGCTTTACCGGACTTTGCCCATTGTTCTTTACCTTATGGAATATGCCAGATGGAATACGTCAGTATATCTGTGAGATTTACAAGTATTTATGTAAGAGGGCACTTCAAAAAGCAAAGATTACCTGTACAATGACAGCAGAAAAATAAAGTAAACATTGTTTTCTGATTGGCTAACGTAAATTATTGCACTTTGTTCATAGGCTTAAGAGCCTGTAATGCCTGATGATAGAGTGAAGAGCCAATGTCTTACCTATTTTTGAAGGAAATTAATTTGATTATGGAGCTGCTGATGTTTGGAGGTTGCTGTAGACCCATCTGTCCCACGTGCGGCCCTTTCACAATGTATTACTTAGATAAATATCAAATGTGGCACAAGTAATCTTTTAAATGGGGTTTGTAGGAAGCACAAATGTGGAATCATTGACTTGTATAGGGGCAGTTACAGCAGTGGAGCAGTCTCAGTAACCTGTCTCCATGGCCTGAAGCATGTCCCCAGTCACCAGCAACTCCTATGGCATGTTTGCAATTATTAACCATCTCCTGTTGCGCATCTTCAGTCTGTGACAGTTTACTGTAGTATTACATTTACTGAATAATACGTGCAGCCCTTCTGGGATGTCAGGGACCCTACTTTCGACGACCTACAGTATATCAAGTAAGTTCATTACCACTGCTTTAGAAGCTAAAAGGTTGTTAATATGAATTTGTCCTCCCACTAAGAAAACTTCTAGCCAAATGCATATGGAGGACTTCACCATAGAGGTTTTCTCGGGTGACTCAGTCTATGGGCCTGAAAATGCCTTTCTGCCCACTTCGCCTGTCTTAGATTAGCAAAATGTGTCTCCTACCCAATAATCCTTTCAGTTTTGTCAGTAAAACAGGTGGTACGCAAAAAGAGCATTACACCTGGCAAAGCAGAATTCTACAATCTACAATGAAAAACAAACCCAGTTCTCAGACAAAAGCAATTTGGTCATGGAGCATGATTATAGCTTTTTATTAAGGATCTCTTTATCACCACAATTTGTATTTGGCTTAGATAGAGCTCTATACTGTTTACAGAGATGCTGAATACACACCTTGATTCAGCTTCTCTACTTCCCACCAAACCTTTCAAGAACAGATCATGCCTGGTTAAATGGGTGGGGCAGGCATTGTCTTAGTGTCAAACCCAGCTAAATTTGGTGGTTCTCAGGTGCATGAAGACACCTTAAAAGGTATTTGTGCCTCCTGTCCAGTCCCTTCATATGTGCCTGCTATGCAGCTACAAAGCAAAAATACTGCCTACTATTCCTCTTCTCTTAATCATACAAGTTATAGAAAATAAGACAAAGAACAAAACAAGTAATTTATATTTATTTATGTATGCTTATTAATTTATTTACAGGGGCCTATATGTTGACTGTGTATGTATTGTAGCTCAGCATCCATTTTATGGTTCCTGCAGATTAATAGCGTCCTTTAACTACTCTATCTTTAGACTCTCTTCTTCAGCCTACCATGTAGTGATTATGATGTATGCTTATAATTATCTTGACTAGTGCTCTTATAACTCTTAGCTAATTAGTGTCGCTGAGAGCTGCACAGACAAAGTCAACATTGGTTAAAGCTTGTTTCCCAGGAATACACTGCTTCATGAATCTATTCGTCTGTTTTTCTAGATCTTTTAAACAAATTATAACATATACTTGCTTTCGTACAAGAGGCTTTTGTTACGTACATAAATGACATAGCAAGCTGACAATATGTGCTAATATTTGAAGTGGAATGTCACCCAAAACTGATATATTGGTTTTGAATGGACATGGCAGGCTAATTACCTGCTGAGTTCTTATGACTCCTGTAGCTAGTAGCATTTAATAGTTGAGGTGTGATACCTCTATTCAAGCTGAGTGACCAAGGCTGCTTTGTAGGATTTTGGTGTTGAGTTGGATTCTCCAAAGGCTGACCTCTCCCTTAGAGCTGCCAAGATTTACAAGAAGCCTAAGATTGGTTGGACCCAACATCGTCTACCTAAAATGAAGATATCTGTTGCATGAACTTGCCAGTTAAACTATTAACTATATGGGCTCTTATACAATTTATAATGGAGAACATAGTTTTCAATGTGCTCTCCATTGAACACTAAAATGTTTACTCCATGCTACTCCTAAATTTTATGACTCATAAAATGCAGGGCACAGTTTGGAGCCCGGGAACACTCCATGACTGGCTCCATAGGAACTTTGAAAGGGAAAGAAGCCTCCCTAAAAGTGGATAACCTGATCAGTGGCAGGGGACTAGCTGATTCTAGAGGAAGCTAAATATTTTAAGCATCAAGGAGCATCATCCATTGTAAGTGATTTTATCAGCATTGGAAATAGTTTAAAAAAAAACTTCTTAGCCTTAATATCACTTTATTATGAGGGTTTGTTTTCAGGAGGAGAGTATAAACTCATTTTCATTTATGCTTAGCCAGCATGTGAACATACAATGAAGTGTGTCAAAATCCATTTGTATATTAGTGGTACTGTGTAATTCTAAAGCCTAGCAGACTTTTATTGGTTCACCACATTTGTTTGAGGGGATTCTGCAGTAATACTTTTTGGATAGCAAATACATTTGTTTCTAACTTTTGGCTGTGTTTCCTTTTTTTTAGGTTTTTTACATTACTTTGTGGTTTTATAGCCCATTGCCTAAAGCTTTAAGAATACAGAGGAAGAACCACAGGAGCTCAGCGTGGGAAGATTGGCAATATCTTGCGAGTGATTGTGGGGACTTTACCATGGAGAACAATGGCTTCTTACAGTATTCTGACTCTGTCAATTGTCTGCAAATTCCCAAGTATGTTGAAATGTTGAAAACTGGTAAACTGGGTAATGTGCTGTGAGTCAATAGCAGGGGGTGGTGCAATAGAATAATAGCCTTAGAGTAATGCATGTTTTAGCCAAAAAACTAGTCAACAATATAACTATCTCCAAAAGGAAGGTTATAACACTCCTGCAATCAAAAATACACTGTATGGCCAATGGCTTGCCTACACCTGACCATCTCACCTGCTATATGCCTAAAACTATGTGTATACCTCTGAGGAGTACTGTTAATGCTACAGCATAAAAGGAAAGTTTAGGTAAGGCTCTTTGGAATTAATTGGAAAACTAATTATGAGACAGGTGTTCTTGGCCTGCATCAGTACCTGAACTCGCAAATGGCCTACATGGGCTCAAATTCCCACAGCATTAGAAGAGTGGAAGCTGTTACTTACAAAAAGAAGGCCACACTCTATATTAATATGCATGGATTTGGAATGTGATGTCCAACAAGCTGATATAGGTATAAGGGTCAGGTGTTCACAAACACTTGGTTATATACTGTATATCCCCCACCACAACAAAAACATCTGCCCAGGATAGGGGTCTATAGATCATTATGTAGTGCAGGTCGCGCTCACTACACCAGAGAGCAGGATGGTATACATAGGCATGATTAGATTTAAAATAATGGCAAGTTAAGAAGAAAATTGTTGGTAGAGACATTTAGTATTGCCATTAAAAGAAAATGTTAGAGATCACATACATATAACAAAAGAGATTGCTGCCATATTGCTAAAGAGTGTCAGAGACCACTGACATTTAATTACTGCAGCTATTATATTGGAGACACCTGAACTACCAACATTGAACTAGCATGTCTTCTGTTTCCAGAAGGCACCCAAAGAGATTGCTGCCATATTGTTAAAGGCTGTCAGAGACCACTGACATTACATTACTGCTGCTATTACATTGGAGGCGTCTAAAATGCCAACGTGGAACTCTGTTCCCAAAACGCACCACAGTCTGCAGACAGCAACCCGGCACTCTCTAGGACACATCCTGGATCTGTAAGATGTCAGGATTCTGTTAAAATCCTGGCACAGTCCCCAGGACAGGTGGGGGGTATGGCAAAATTAAGTAAATAATGCTAAATTACAAGGCATATGGTCAGCAAATCATAAATATGCCCTTTTCAACAATCTGTGCCTATCTGCTCAACATTGTCCTTTAATTATACATAGAACCCTTTCCGAATATATTATAGTTTCTCTATAAATAACGGTTTGTTTATTTAACTCAAAAAGGTTTTAAAGCGTGCGATTGAAGTAGCAGTAAAGGAGATAACAGCAAACCCATTAAATTAAAACCAGTATAAAATAACACTACTCTTTCTGTCTGCAGTTGCTCTCACACAAAACATCACAACATTCTCCATGGGTTGTTGCTTTAAGCACTGACATTATTTTATGTGTGTGATAACACTCTCTGAGTTAAAAGTCCTTTTTTGCTCAAGTTATGAACACTCAGTCCCCACTGCATTCCAAATCCAAATAAACTGCTTAGTGTTCAATTTATTCATTAGGGGGATGTCCGTAAAGAAGTTGGTAATGACAAAACCCGGGTTGGGATTTGTCCAGGATATTTTATATGTATTTTACAACACACATGTCCTTTTAAGATGTTGTAAGTGCAATCAATTAATTGATGATGATAATTGAGATGAGTAGTGGGGCTGTTTTATATTTATGTATCTACTTGCTTCTACAAAGGTGGTTAGGTATTGAAGATTATGTTCAAAAGAAGCTAGTAGTAGTTTGTCACATTTGGCTAGACTTCTTGTGTAATATTGAATGACGTACCGCCATTAATCTGTCACACCGCCACACATAATTCTGTCTTTTTTTTTTGCTCTTTTGCACTGTATAGGGATACACCTTATTCACGAGGAAACCTGACCCTGAGTCTTCTCACCCCGGAACCAAACCATCGACCTGGCTACAATGATTTTCACAGCACCACTGAACTCCAAGAGTTTGTGAAAGCTTCTCTAGTGAGGATTCAGCTGATTGGTCAATATTATACAACAGAGTCTACCGGCAGCATCCGACATCGGTACTATGGAATAGGTGAAATCACCATTAGCGGAAGGTAGGAGAGAAAATAGAAAAATTCTAAAACCATTATAAGTTTACCTTTAGGACACAATGGAGAAAGGCTAGAACCCCTGTAAGATTTTCTTCTGTTTTCTGTGTCCCAGTAGAAGCAGATTCCCATTAGCTTGTGTCCCGGTGGTAGAGCTCACTGGACAGAAAATGAAGGGAAATTTCACCTATGGACAGACACCAATGAAATGTTTTCTTGCGTTCGACAGGGTTAGATCCTATGCCAACTTTTAAATTGCTCCCTGTGACTCTTCACTTCTTGTCCCTGTTTATGTCAGAGGGTAAAAAGTGAGAGGAAATTTCTCTTCAGTAAAACCTAAAGCTTCCCTAGTGAGGATTCAGCTGACTGGTCAATATTATACAACAGGGACTGAAAAGTCTACCGGCAGCATCTGACATCGCTATTATGGAATAGGTGAAATTACCATTAGCGAAAGCTAAGAGAGAAAATAGAAAAAGAAAACAATATAAATGAAAAATCATTAGATTCATTTACATGTGTTTAGAAATTTCCTCTAAAGGCAGATTTGACACTAATAGTATGAATGAGGCCTTAGGGCTTGAATATAGGTTAACTCTACATAGGTTAATGCTACGCTGAAGCCCATAGGGGTGAAATGTGTGAGTGATAAGTATGATCTTGTGTGATCTTTGTTGAGATCGGGAAAGTTAAGTGAGATTGGATTCAGTGTGTGGGTACCGTCTTTATATACTGTGTGTAGTTTGAGATGAGCTTGGAAGCCATGTGTGGCTTGAAGGGCATGATACTTTCGGCAAGCTTTGTAGTAATATTTCTAGCTGTTCCCTATAAGAAAGTCAATCTTTACTCCAGACATGTATAAAGCATTGACAATTTATACATTAAACATTCTCACCAGTTCCCACCCTCAAGGAGCTTGCAATCTAAGGTCCCTACTTCACATGTGTACATACACACTAAGGCCAATTTACCAACCAGCATGTCTTTGTAAAACCTGAAAAAAATCCATACAAGCACTGGGAGAACATGCAAATACCATGCACATTCCACCCTTACTGGGATTCAAACCAAGGATCCCAGTGCTGCAAGGTAGAAGTACTAAACACCAAGGGGGTTGATTTACTAACCTTATAAACACGCCACAAACAAGTATACACCTCTGTAGTGTGTTCCCTCCCAGCATGATCTATTGGTGGAATCTAGACACCTTTGTAGTGTGTACACACCCAGCAGGTGTGTTGTGCAAAGCCCTGCATGAATTGCAAGGTGATGTTGTGTAAATTAGCTCTACATTGTGTTGCTTGCGTTGATGAATGCAGGAATGTAAATGCATGAGCTAACCATTTTTGTCTAAACTGTGAAGCAGCATTATATATGCATCATGTGCATGATTTTTCCATATATGGCATTAGTGGAAATATGCTTTTAGAGACTTTTTGGTTGATAAATATGTTTTGCTGTGTAAAAATCACACGCACCTAGTGCGTGCATGTGTTTAGGTTAGTAAATCACCCCCCAAGCCTCAGTGCTGCCACTTTAGTGCACCAGCAATGTTGACTCCTCATTCTCTGTTATGAAATATAGGATTTCCCATCAGAGCTCTAAATGAAGCCAGAATTAATTTTTTGACAGTGACCCAAATATTGGTTTTAAATGTGTTAAACCTACAAGAGTCATGGAAGATTTACTTTTTCTTACCATGTACAAGTGTAGTAAAAATCACTACTATGCTAGCCCATCTATTTTTCATTGTAGGTGCAATTGCCATGGACATGCTAATGGTTGTGATATGAGTGTTTCACCATACAAGTGCCTCTGTGATGTCAACAGTTACACCGATGGAAACAATGTAAGCTTCATGCTTTACTTTCTTGATTAATGTACTTATAACTGCTTTGATGCTCTGGTATAAATGTTGCTCTTAACTTCAACATTACTCCCACAGCTATGTAGTTTTAAGAAACTGATCTAAAAGAGGAACTTTACCCATATCTTTGAAATTACAATAAAGACACCTTTACAAATGTTTAGTAATGACAATCTACAAAAATATACTTTTGTATAATTGCAGGCTTTGTATTCTTTGCATACCTTATTTTTCTTTTCCTCACCCATTCATCTCACAGTGACCATTTTAACTAACGTTTAATATAATGTACATCCCTTTTGTTTTCTGGAACTCTGGCACATGTGACTAGGACATGTGACCATTCACATCATCTCAGGGGAGGAAAATGCCTTTCCCTGAGATCTCATGAGATTACAGATGAGATTTCCCAGCAATGCTCTGCTGATGTAATCTTTCCAGTGTGCAATATTTGAGCACAGATTACATCACTAATGGCCAAGAAGACCAGGAAGTGGTAAAATAGTAACTGTAAGCAAAAGAAAAATATGTTTGTTTAACTAATGAATGTAAGATGATTTCATATCAGCACGCAGAGCTGCATGCTGAGGTGATCTTTAGTGAAAGGGGGTAAAGGTCCAATTTAACTCTGCATGAAAGAACAAATATTCCTGGTCAGCTGGTGATATGAGTTGTGCTGTAAGCACAGGGAAAGGAACAGTATCTAAAGGGAAACCTTTAAAGAGTAAAATACCCATACTGGCATTTGTGAACTTTAGTTTTAATACGTTTCTGAGACACTGAACTTGGACAAACATGTAGCAAGCAAAAGCCAGAAGGAAGTCCAGAAGTCCAAATCTGCGTGACTGTTTTGGGTTTGTTGGCTTAAATAATTTAAGCCAACCGGTTCACATGACAGCCAGGCAACTAGCATTATCAGGAAAAAAGGGCAGCAAGGGCAGCCCCCCATGTTTTTCTCCATTTGTGTGCAGTCTTAAGGTACTCAAATATTAGAGCTCCAGAATACTCTCCCACAAAGAGACTGCAGCTCAAATGTGGACCAGACAGAAAGTTAGCAACTATCCAAATTATATTGAAATGAATATTTACATCAATTATATACAGCGCATTTTAAGGCATTTTTTAAGCAGGATCTTCTTTATACCTTTAGTTTGAAGAGACAAAATTTGGAAAACACCCCTGAGATGTACTAATCTATTTAAAATAAAAACATTGCAAAAATTCTGCACTCCCTATCACCGACTGTGGTCAGATATTAAAGAAATATCCCCAACTGCTGTTTAAAATAAAAATCATGTGAAAAAACAAAATACAGCACTCTGATTCCCCTTCAGACTAGATTCACATAACATGTGATGCATTTAGCATGCGTTGACTTGCATTACACATACTTGAGTTGACATGCTTTTTATTTAATGCCAATGCATTTTTTCCACATTTTTTCCAAGAAGCCAATACTTTACTTTGGTTATCTTTGGTGTGGTTATGCTGCAGCATGCTATAAAGCATTGCAGTGCTTTGTGCTGCATTTTAATGCAAAATGTTGCATTTTCACCAAGTACATATCAGCACAGCACGTGGGTGTTAAATGTGCCTACTGGAAACAAAAAGTGTCAGAATATAATTTTGCTGGGCGTGCATTGAGTCCTTAGAAACAACAAACATTATCCAATTAGAATTTCTAATTAAACAAATGTCACTGTAACAAGAATAGGCAAGGGAACAGTGTCTCTTTAACATTGCAGACTATATGAGGTTTTAGTGATCTACTGGAAACAGACCTTACATGGTCCACCTAATCTATGTGAGCCCCACGCACATCATTAATAACTGATGGAATACAAAATTCAAAATCAAGAATGTTTAAATATACTTACCTCCTCCCGGGTTTTGCCTGCAGTGCCAAGGCACTACTATACTGTGCTGTAGCATCATCTAACAAGGTTTGATCTACACTGCATTCCCTGGGATCATGTCAGAAGGAGTGGGATGTCACTCCCTGCAGTACATAATCAGTGGTTAAAAGTATAAATATTTCCTAATAAAGAAATATTGTTATATAAAAAAAGTATAAATATTTACTTTTTTCCCTACAGGGAATTTTTTTTAACTACTTGACTATTATTGATGGGGAAGGGGGGCTGATATTTTAAGTGGACCTTACATTGTACTACATGCTCTGCTTTAAAGCCATTGTTGGGGCACTTGCAACATGGAGTAAGCTTGGTGTTCAAATACAAGCATCGGTTCCACAGTCTCTCTTACCTTAGCAGTGACCAGCTTTAAATGCATCCTTTGGAGTCACAAGTGAAGCATGTGGTTGGATGCCAGTTTTCTCAGGAGAGCAGCATAGGCGAGATAAATGGACCAGGTGTATCTAACTGACAAGATGCGCCCTACATTTAGCTATTTTTAAGCATAACTAGAAGAGTAATTTTATTTCATTTGCAAAATTGTCATATAATGTTCCCATCCTTCTAAGAAATTTGACATCACAACCAATTGAGAAGAGAAGATAAGAGGAAAACCCAAGACCCTCGATACCAAGGAAATAGGGTTTTCCAGTAACGAAACTGTATAACTGCTCTCGGATTTTCAATAACACCTTTTATCGCATTTATCTAGAATAAATTAAAATTTCCCAGATAACCAGTGCTCACTGCAGCTATAAATTTTTTCACTGCTTCTCAACTATAAAAATAATCTATTGCCAGCTTGATAAAAAATAAGTAGGTTTCCAATCTTTCATTAACTCAACCTGCAATACCTTCGTGGGTATAACAAGCAAATTGTTTTATTGTTACATTAAATTTTAATATTTTGCTTTCAGTGTCTTCTTTCTTGGGAAGCAAATTAAATAAATCGTTTGATATAAAGACATATCTTTTTAAGACTCAGAAAATTGGTTAATCGTTTAAACACTGCGGCCTCCTGTTGCTAATATTTTTCATGCCTTTTAGATATATCCGCCGGCAGGTATATCTTGTTTTGCAGGCGGCCAGGTTAGTGTTGTTTCTTATCTTGCTCTTCTTTTATGTCTTCTTATAATATAATTATCAGGACGGCACATTACGCTGCAAATTTGTATTGACCAAATTTTCGTACGAAGGAAAATTATTTATTATTAATACTCCAACTACAAAGTCATCACATATTCATTTCCTCCAAATCATTTATTATATTTTTGTCTGGGATAAAACAGTAAATTCATATGGTGCAACGTAAAGGACAAAAACATTAATACTGCATGAAGCTGAAGATCAAAATGTGTTTTTCCCCCTTTAAATAGATAGAATTAAATGATTTCATTCATTCCACATTTTTAAAATTGTCTCTTGTTAATTTATTTGCTTGGTACATGTGAGCAGATAAAGGTCAATTATTGAAATTATTCAGTTCAAGTATTTCCAGCGAAGGATCCCGTTGATGATACAACACTGCAGCATTGAAAGACATTTTAGACAATTGTGTGCTTACAACCTTGAGGCAACAGTATGGGAAAACACTTTCCTGTTCCTCCATGACTGTGCCCTTGTGCACAAAGCCAGCTCCAAAAAGACAAGATCTGATAAGCTTGGTGTGGAGGAATTCAAGTGACCTGCACAAAACCCTGACCTTAATCCTGTTGAACATCTTTGGGATAAACTGGACCAATGAACATGAGTCAGGGCTTCTAGTCCATTAGTGCCTGGCCTGATTCATTTTTATACATTATTTTGTTAATTATAGCAAAATTGAGAGCATCTATAATGTAGCTTAAAGTGACACTAAACTCATAACTAAAAATGCATTCAAGTATCCTAACTATTAACAAAAATGTACAGTATCTTATTTGCATATCACTCGGCTGTAGATCCTTAAATCATCTCTGAATTCCACCTGACAATGTCTTTCCTTTTTAGGGTGGCTACTTTTGTTCCCCATGGTCCCTGTGTGTGTTGTAAAAAAGCAGCCACCGCAAGCTTGCTCCCATGATGGACTACAATCTCAGTACAAATTAGTAAACTAAACATGAGATTGTAGTCCATCATAGGAGCGAGCTTGGAGAGGGGGCTACTTTTTCAGCACACACAGGGACCATGGGGAACAAAAGTTGCCACCCTCCAGAAGGAAGGACAGTGTCAGTGCCAATTCAGAGATGATTTGAGGATCTACAGCTGAGTGAAACACAAATAAGGTCAGTATTGTTAACAGATAAGTTACTTGAATGCATTTTTCAGATTTAAAGGAGAACTATGAGGTGAGTGAAAATTACTCATAGTTCCAGCCGACATTTGACAATTAGCCAGTTGACATCCGCGGTGTTAAACCCCCTTCCCATCCAGGCCATTTTTCAGTATTCAGCGCTGCGGTACTTTAACTGACATTTATTCCGTCATGCAGCGCTGTACTGAAATGAATTTTATACCCTTTTTTGGGGACAGATAGAGCTTTCTTTTGGTGGTATTTATTCACCACTGGGGGTTTTATTTTTTTACTATATTAAGGAAAAATTACCGAAATTTTTTTTAAAAAAACAGTTTCCCCTATATTAAATGATAAAACATTTATTATTACCCAATTTTTTGGTAAAATATAAAAGATGGGGTCACGTCGGGTAAAAAGACACTAAACATGTCAAGCCTTAAAATTGCGTGCGCGCGCGAAACCTCAAAAAACGATAATACCCAAAATTGGCCCTAGGCGACGCTTTAAAAGCTGTTACCGCTCATCAGTTTAGTGTTATCAGTGATTGATGGCCCTAAAATGATTGCTCTCACTGCGACGTTCGCGGCGATATGTAACATGTGTAGCGCAATTGTAATTTTTGTTCGCTGGGGCACCGGACGCGTATTTATAGGCGCGTAAACGTGGGGGTGGGGGAGTTAAACATAAACATTTTGGGGGACCATGACTGTTAGTCACGGCTTCATGCAGGGATTCCCCCCCTCCCCGCTCCGATCCTCCAGAGCTGACTGGAGGAACGGACGGGGGAGGGGGCAGGTACAGCTGGTTCTGCCTCTACATAGGCAGAGCCCGCTGTCACTCACGCAGCTGGGTGGATCTCGACAGTAGTGTCAGGATCCGTCCAGGCTGCGGCAGTCTCAGTATACCGAGAGCTATAGCTTGCGATATACTGAGCTTTGGGTCACAGGAGGACGCTAGTTTATGTCCTCCCGTGACCCTTAAGAGAACTATGGGGAAAAACAATTACCCCACAGTTCTCTTTTAACTCCTGAGCTTAGTGTCACTTTAATATCCTAAAGGATCAAAATGGGTTTTGTCACTAAAACAACATTGTGGTCTTTTCCAATAATCCCTGTACTTGTGGTTGCAGTTTTACTTGCTGAGGGTGATGCACAAAAGGCTCTGGTACAGAATTATAAATTTAGCATGGCCAAACCACTGGAGTATTTCTCTGTTAAAATATGTCCACATGTTCTAAGTAAAAAAAACAAACTTTAATTTAAAAAAATCTATGGCCTAGCTTTTCTTTGCCATAGTTCCCTTCAGGGTCACAGGAGGGCATATACTAATGCAAAACATATAGGAGGACATATACTTATACAAAACTCAGTATATAGCAAGCTATTATCTGCTATATGCTGAGAGTGCAGAGCCGTGCCGCAGCCAGGACGGATCCTGACAATACTGTCAAGATCCACCCCGCTGGCTGATTGACAGCTGGTGTTTCCCGCACCCCTACCGGTGTCTGTTTCTCCAGTTAGTGCTGAAGGATCGGAAAGGGGATGGGGGAAACCCTGTGGGGAGCGGTGACTGACAGTCACCGCTCTGTGCAGGGAGAGGATCGGGAGGTCAGCGAGTGGTGGTATATGTTTACTGAATTCCTGATCAATAGAGCTGACTTGTGAGAACTTCAGTGTCACAGGTCGGCTTTAATTATAGGGATGAGTGTTTTTCACTCACCCCATAATGCTCCTTTAAAAAAATTCATTATAGAGCACGCAATTACTGACATCCTTTTGAAAATCCTAGTTGACCAGCATTCATGCTGATGCCTTCACTTTGGTACTTAGATTTATACATGATGTCTGCAAGCTTTCTTTTTTTTTTTTTTAAGTGTAACATGCAAAATACAACAAACAATTATCAATTATCTTCCTCTGATCTGGCTACAGGAAAGTGAAAGTTAGTTTCTGTGGTTTTATTTCCCTGGGACTTTCTAGCTTTTTATGAAATCACCCTATAAGTCTTTAAAATCTTAATTGTTTTATTATCGAAAACCAAAAATGTCTTACTCTGGAGGTTTACTACTACAGGACATTTTTTTCTGCAGATATTTGTCACAAGCAGTCATTAAATTCAAGTAGAGGAACAGTCCCACAATGCAACCTGCGTTAAATTCAATGGCTTTTAACATATAGGCGCCTCTCTCCAGTATTAATGATTTTAATATAGGATGCTTTAGAATGTGATATGTCTTCTGGACTGAAAGCTGTAAAATAGGATGGAGTGAAAAGTTGGAGAAAATTCATAATGCTCTAATAGTCTTTTTTTCTTCTCTGTGTCTCAATGAGATCATTTCAGATGATCAATTCTATGTACAGAATTTGGCCCCTTTATGTACTTAAACCCATACACTGAAGTCTCAGATAAGCTCTAAATGTAATTTTATAAGTCATATTTAATCAGATGCTTTTATTAAAATAATCCTGTCATTAAGGTCCTTGTTCAGGCAGTTCCTGTGAGGTGACAGCATTTTGTCTCTGTCTCCCAAATGTGCTCCTCTGTTGTCACCCTGTCAGAAGGGCTACCAATGGAGACCAAATCACAAAAGGCCTTATACCACAGACATAGTCCACTGTTATCACCACCAGGGAACCTGCGTCGAAAAATGCCATCCACCTTTTGCTGGAGTGCATGTAGCTGGGAGGTAACTTTAAAGAGATCAGCAGTGGCGGGATACAACATAGAATTTAAAAAAAGCAGAAAGCAAGTATTTTATTTGAAAAAGAAATAGCAATTGATCATGATAAACAGTGCTTGAGCAAATACATGTCATTTAGTTAGGGTTTGCATCTATTTTAAAAGAAAACAGACACCAAGTGTACTCTTGACAGAAGTCTGAATCGCATAAGCGGTGCTGCCTGCTCCTGCTCACTAATATCCCATAGACCATAATTGCACATGCCTGTTCTGCAGGAGCATTGTCTCACTTAATTGCATGGGTCATTGCTCTGCAGACATGGCCTTTAGAATGTTACTGTCTGGGCTGTGGGCCACAGCCATCAGAAGAGCTAAGAATTGACCTCTATACATTATGGATTGAGTAGAGAATGGTTAAACCCCTGTTAAAAAAAAATGTGTCCCACTAGGAAAATGTTTCATTCATTTTCTGTTCTGTAGACACAATAGGAAGTGACAGATGATATTTCCAAAGTGGGACAGTTGTCACCAGAACATTGGAAGATTTTTCTTTATCCAATTCTTGTGAATGCTCAAAATGTTAGATTTTCCTTACACATTCAGTCCCAGAAAGTCTCCTTAACTGGAGTATAGATAACAATAAAAATCTCACGAGGATTCTAACTAGGGATGCACCAATACTTTTCGAGTACCAGTGCCGATACTTGGAATTTTCAAGAGAACTACCAGGGATGCAGCGGTTGCAGCTGGGACCTGGCTCTGGTGCTCCACCACTGTCCTGAAATCATTTATCTGTATTGTTTTAGAAAAACTGTCACATGACAATAAACAAAAATGTATCAGTACTCGTACTTGTAAGTACTTGGGCAAGTATCAGTACTTGTACTCGCAAAAATGGTATCGGTGCATCCCAATATTTATATTTATTTCAAAAAATCATACATTGATACAGAGATGCACAAATCCCAGGAGCTCTGTGTGATCCTTACAAATGACAGCTGCCTCCTAACTTTTGATTTTTTCTCTAGTCTAGTCTTGGAGCTCGAAAAGTATCTGTACTTGTACTTGTACCGAGTACTGTACTTGGTATCGGTGCATCCCTAGAACAACCACACTATCCAAGGCTGTTTTGTCATTTGGCTTTAGATATACCTTAATATACTTCTTCCTATATACTGTATGTGTGGGAGGTGAAATCAGTCAGGGATCATGTGTTTCAGAAATGACTTTAGGAGGCTTTACATATATTGCAAATGTATATAACAATAGTGAACATTACAGCCAAGTAAGTGGACTGGAACATCTCATCGTGGCCTATTCTGAAGTTCTGCTGAAGTTCCTCCTGATGTCTTGGGTAATTGCAACCAAGTTGCACTGTGTGCATGGGCTAATTTAGTGAAATGGTGGAAGCCACAAAGAACCATCGTTTAGAAGAGTTAGAGCAATTAAAGACTCATTTTCATGGTTTCTATAAGTTGAAGCACTCTTCACTGCCCACTCCTCACTGTGCTTTCATTTTACCAGTTATTCATAAAATGCAGGCCTTGGTGTAAACAGTGCATGGAGTTATCTCTGCATAATGCTGCAAAGAGCACTCCATGATGTTGTAGAGGGAAGTCACTTGACTTTAGTAGGTCACACAACCAGACTTTCCTCCCCTAATTTTTTCCCCCCATGTATTCAATCATTTATTCATTTATATGCTAAAGCAAGTAGAGCATAAAGAACATTTATAAAGCACATCTCTTATTTAGACAATGGATGCAGATGTATGGCCATGAAAAAACCATCCTGCTATTTTTTCTCTATCAGCCATAACACAGGTACAACAAGGGAGAAGGGCTTAGTTGGAAGAGAAGAGGCTAAGTAAAGGACTGCAGCACATTTATGAAGTATCAGGTGACATGCATTTTATTTATTAGGAAAGTAAAAATTAAGTTTTTTTTTTTTTAATGGTGCAATGGGCTTTAAATTAGCCCTTAGGGTTATGGACACTGTTTTCAACTATCCTGACTTTGCTCTTGTTCCCAAGAATGCCCTCATTACTGTTATTGGTTTATGCATTATTCTCACAGAAAAAAGAACAGACAGTGGGAAAAAAACTAAAATAAAAAATTTTAAGCAACACAAATAAAAATCAAATACACGTATAGAAAAAATAACATAAATACAAAGAACACTACATGAAATATTCTAAACTACTCTAAATCCCACTCTCCTCCAAAACAAAACACACACCCTCTAAACAAATCCTGCCCAAGCAGCTAAATGAGCCAAATTAAGAGTTGGTGCTTCTATGAAATTTCAGCAATATTGGTCATTTTGTGTCAAAATCAGGTTTGTGGAAATTACTCCATTCATCCATTTGTCAATGGAGCTTACCAAAAAAGCATGCCAAAGTAGTATAATCCTTAAGGATGCAATGGAGATTGGTTGTAAGTTTTTCAGAATATTACACTGGCCTGGGCCGTTAGCGTGTTCATATAATGACCACATCTGTCTTATATGGGCTCTACCTGATCGAGTCATTTGCCTAGATCGATCCTAAAGTGCATCTAAACTGAGAACAAAAATGTAATATATTGGCCATATTAGTTTATTTTTCCAGGTTAAAGGAGAACTATGAGGTGAGTGCTTTTCACTCACCTCATAGTTCTAGCCGACCTGTGACAATGA
Organism: Nanorana parkeri; assembly: GCF_000935625.1. Lineage (NCBI taxonomy): Eukaryota > Metazoa > Chordata > Amphibia > Anura > Dicroglossidae > Nanorana > Nanorana parkeri. Next base: position 801,177 of record NW_017306269.1, read on the forward strand.
GACTGTCACAGGTCGGCTCAGTAGATCGGGAGGTGAGCGAACAAATACCGGCGTTCGCTCACCTCTCGATCCTGTCACAGCTCTCTGCTGTGACAGGGGAGGGGCTGGATTCCTCCCTCCCCGCTCCGATCCGCCAGCGCTGACTGGTGGATCGGACGGGGGAGGGGGCGGGTACAGCTGTCTCTGCCTCTAGATAGGCAAAGACAGCTGCCACTCACGCAGCTGGGCAGATCCAGACATAATTGTTGGGATCCGCTTCAGCTGTGGCATCTCAGTATACTGCGAGAAGTAGCTCGCTGTATACTGTGGCGTCTCAGTATACCGTGAGCTGTAGCTCGCGCTATACTGAGCTTAGGGTGACGGGAGGACACTAGTTTGTGTCCTCCCGTTACCCTAAGGAGAACTATGGGGAAAAGCCTTAACCCCATAGTTCTCCTTTAAATACATGTTTTTCAAGTACAGAAAAATAAGTTTATTGAAAATGGCGAAGCACATGATTGGGTATTCTTTGAAAGTGACATCTAACCTCATTCACTAAAAGAAACTTCCCTAGCAAAATGAACATCTTATTTGCCATTAACAAATCAACACCATTGTGTCCTTGTGTCCCATCGTGACATCTATCGTGTGTCCAGGAACAGTTATCTATTCCTAACCGCAAGAAATCATATCACATACGATTATATGCAGAGTGCTGGCGGACTGCCACTTTCAAATAAAGCCACTGTCAGCCGATCATTAACTTGAATGTGTGACAGCGGACGCTTCCAAATGGCATATTTGGGATTCCTGATGCAGGATTTCATGGGTTCCTGCCGCAGGAATCACTAAATGCACATTCACACTGTAGTGTGAGTGAAGCCTAATTGTATAGTGCCATCCATGTATTTAAATAAAGCCTAAACTAATGTACATCACGGAGCTAGCCTAGTCTCCAATCTCCATGACATTAATCTCATCACGGTAGGCTCCAACTTGCAGGCCCAATCTCCTTCCGCAACTCCTGTCTTTAAAACCCATTTGTATTCACGGCCTCTCTTGAAATTGATTGCCAATGCATTGGTAAGGCTTTGTAAATTGAACAGAGAATGAATTGGCACGAAAAGTTAATATCAGGGGTACTCTGTAGTAAATCATTAGCAAACTAGTTGAAATGTCAGGTTCACATGCCATTCATATTAAGGTGACTCATGAATATTAACATTTTTTTGTGTTTGAAATATATGGTATTACGGATTAGAACATTTTTCTACAAACTGAGTTGGGGCATAATTGATATATATCATCATCTTATGAATTATTAATAGATAAGTATCTTAATGATGTCGCTATAGCATATCCCTTTCGACTTGCTTAAGAATCTAATTTAGTGCAGACCTGCTAGAATCTTCAGGAAGGCAACCGGCTTTTATGCCGGCCTTTAAGGACCTTTATTATTTTTTTCCTGAACGACATGAGAAGAAAAACCACTTTATTCATTATATTTTGCTTGCGGGCTGCAGAACATAAACACGGTAATCTGATTCAATTACGGGAGGAATGAGAATATTAGAGGATATTGCTTGAATGTAGTATTTGAATATCTGTAGCTTGAGCTAAGGCAGAACGGTACTTGTTGGAAAAAAGTGCATGTCGTAACCTCAAGTAAATAATAAAAAGATTTTATTTCGCTGACTTGGCATAAAAACTAAAATCTGGAGAAAAGGGATGAACATATTGACTGACAATCCACCATAAACTGATATTTCTGATCTTATATTTGCCAGGTAAATGTTAGATTATCCAACGTGTCCTAATGAACATGTGCCCAGTTATTTCAAAGAATTATACAATTGTTAAAAATTGTGTGTAACTAAATTGAAAAGACATACGGCGTATAATTGCTTTTGTAACAAGCTATTTTATATACACTTTTAAGTGTTACTAAAACCAAGAACAAATATGTAAAACCATTAGATGGGGCGGCTGCATTAGTTTTCTTATTTTAGTCCATTTTACCTTTATTATCACCTGGTGAACCTGCCAGTATACCTGCTGTCACCCCAGGACAGGAAGTGTTAGGACAAGAAAACTCTACCTGTTTTCCTCATCCCATAACATCAGGGGAGATGTTCTTTAGTTCACAGAAGAAAACAGGGCAGGGTTAAAATTACACTAAACTCAGGAGTTAAAAGAGAACTATGGGGTAACCTTTTTATCCCATAGTTCTCTTAAGGGTCACGGGAGGACATATACTAGCATCCTCCCGTGACCCAAAGCTCAGTAAATGTCGAGATCCACCCAGCTGTGTGAGTGACAGCTGGCTCTGCCTATCTAGAGCCAGCTGTGCCCGCCCCCTCCCCGTCCGTTCCTCCAGTCAGCGCTGGAGGATCGGAGCGGGGGGGGGAAATCCCTGAGGGGAGTGATGACTGACAGCCACCGCTCTCTGTAGGGAGATGATCGGAAAGTGAGAGAGTGACGGTATGCATTCGCTCACGATCTATAGTGCCGACGTGTGACAGTTTCATTGTCCCACGTCGGCTTGAACTATGAGGTTGAGTGAAAATCACTCACCTCATAGATCTTTAAATCTTGAAAATGCACTCAAGCACCCCAACTATTAACAAAAATGTATCGTATTTGTGTAGCTCTCAGCTGTAGATCCTCAAATCATCTCTGAATCCTTGCTGACACTGTCCTTCCCTCTGGAGGGTGGCTACTTTTGTTCCCTATGGTCCCTGAGTGTGTTGTAAAGTAGCCACTGCTCCAAGCTTACTCCTGTGATGAACTACAATCTCTTGCTTAGTTAGCTCGATTGTGTTGAGATTATAGTCTATAATTATGTAAAGTGAGCTTGGAGCATTGGCAGCAGAAGACAGAATCAGCATGAATTAGAGATGATTTGAGGATCTACAGTGATACAAAAATAAGATACATTTGTGTTAGTAGTTGGGGTACATAAATGCATAAATGCATTTTTAAGATGTAACTCCTGCGTTTAGTGTCAGTTTAAGTTACCCCAGCTGACCTGCAGCAATATAAACTGCAGATCTGCTGGTTGTCTGTTTTGGATCATGGTGACTGTGGGTGGAATGATATATAAGCCAATTTCAGGGGCGGACTGACAACACATGGGGCCCCCGGGCAATACAAGATTATGGGGCCCCCTTGTGCTCCGCCCATATACAAGTCCCTCCCACACGCCCCACCTGCATAGACATTCTTGTGTCACAGAAATTTTTTCTCCACATTATTTTTCAAATAGTGGGCCAATTCACTAAGATGAATTGCCGGGGAACTGGCTGTCCATGCTTCTGGGCTGTGAGCTGTGGGAGGTTAGTGGGAGGGGCCGGACAGTGTCAAAGTCAGTGTTCTATAATTTTTCTCGATCCTTTACATTTTCTCTACTGTGTCACTCCAGTGGGGCCGAGTCATCCGAATCAGCTGTTTTCATGACATGCGCACCTGGAAGAGACGCGGTAGAGAAATTTATCGGTTGAAGAAAATTATAGCACACTGGTAGTGTAGGGATGCCTCGTCAGTGCTGTGCGCGTGTACGACTGCTGCGACCCTGGCAGTTCTGCCACTAACTCCAAGCTGTAGAGGGACTACAAATCTCAGGACAACAACAATGTAGAATAATACCACCAGCTATAGAGGAATGTAAATCTCAGAAATACATTGTACAGCAATGAAGAATACCACCAGCTATAGAGGAATACATTATACATACATGATCTAGGGATCAGGTGAGTATTAAATTTTTCATTTATATATATATAGCTATAGCTATATAGCTATATATATAGCTGTCCCTGGGAACATAATACAACATAATAACTGGTAATCAGGCATTGTAGAGGGCAACCCGCTGGGGACCTGCCGAGGACCCCCTTGAGGAGCGAGCAGCCGGCTATTACAGAGCTGCATCTGACGCGGGCGGGCTGACCGGGTGCAGATGGCAGAGGGGACGGTCAGTGACGGGCCCCCTGATGGCCGTGGGCCCTCGGTCCGTGCCCGACTGCCCGAATGGTCAGTCCGCCCCTGGCCAATTTAGTAAAGCTTTTTAATGATAATTATAGAAAGTAGGAGTAGTAGATGATTGATTTTGAAAATTTTTAGAAAGAAAATCCAACAAACAGGAAACATTTTGCCCTTCAAAATATGATCAGTGTTTATGGGTTACAAACTAGTGACTCTGGATATGCATTGACCCCAATGGTCTGCTTGCAGTTTGCTGTTAGGATCTTATCATTGTTGATTGTATGCACTGTATACATCTTAAAACTGAACTCTGGGCACAAAAAACTTATCAGAGTTTAATCAGTTGTACATTTAATTCCCTAAAAAGCACCTCCTATCATGCAGGCTTTCTTCTAATTTGTCAAATCTTGTTTACGTGCTTGGTTAAAAAGAGCTTCTGGCTCGTTTGGATGTAAGAGCTGCTGGTCTTATAGTCACCAGTGCTATGGTCAAAACAACGCCTGGGGCTCTGTGCCCCTTGAGCTAGCTGGAAATGGCAACCTGCAGTCCTTAGAAGTGGTGGCTGCATTAGTTGTATTTTTTCATGCTTTTTTCACTTCATTTTCACCTGGTAATCCTGCCAGTAGCACACTTCCTGTTCTACATTCACTCACTTCACTATATCTATACTGGAGCAACATTATCACATTAGGCTGCTTTCCCAATTTGGACTTACAGACACGTCTTCCTCTCTTCATCTCACTTACATGGAAGTGGGGCTTAGTGGCAAGATCAGCCGAAATTTTCTGAACTAATGCAGCCAGCCACCACATGTAAAGAGTGGTAAGCTACAATATTTTAAGTGTTCTTGGCTTTAGATGTACATTAAAGCTTAATTTTCGGTTTTGACACCCTCTTCAGGGACTTGGAATGACTGCATTGGCAGATCTCTAGGTCTCATTCACCTATATAAGAATGCCAAGAGTCATTTAGTAGAGCCAGTGACTCTAATCCATCAGATTAAATTTACTCTGCAAATAAATTAGACTCTGCATGAAACCAAAGAGCAATAGAAATTATTTTCTATTTTTATAATGAGATTTTAAAATAGTTTAGCCAAATCTCTGAATGCTCCAAAATTAAAGAATGTATTGCCTCTTTAAAGATAGCTACCTTATTTTAAACTCTGTTACATTCCTATATGGGCTCGGCAGCAAGTATCACCATCATTCCATAAAGGTTTAGAATTGCTGCAGCAGATGCTGTGAATGGTGTATGTTTCAATTTAAACATGGTGGTGGCTACCATTTGTGTGTGTCAGGGTTATCTGCAGAGTTAACTGGGCCAGTGATGTTCACTCTGCTGGGACTGCTGGGACATAGATTGTTGTCCCGTGAGCTGAAAAATCTCTGCACAGGCTGAGAGTGTAATATTGTTACAGTAGGCATTACATTAGAAAAAAGCTTAACATTCTGCTGGGGAGGGAGGTGGAGCTTCTGGGGGCAGTGGGACTACCGGGGAAAAGGATCCTGGAGTTGGGATGAACACTCAATTTTTTAGCCTCCTAATCATATGCTGATTATTTTCACAACATTTGGATGAGAAAAAATATGGTGCTTTTATTCTGTATGCTGGATGAAATTCTCAGTATCTGCCCCATATTTCATTCAGTTATGATTGATTGCAGTATTTAAAACACACTGGAATGGTTACATATATCATGTCCGGTGGTCACATCATGCTGGAGGGGATAGTGTATCCATAGAAGACCAACAGTGATAAGCATAGATGTATATGCCTGGTCCCCGAGTGCTGCTGGGACTCGTATTCAAATGTCACAAATTGTTATTAATCTGTGTCACCAATGCGCATAATGATATCACATGGGCAGTTTTATCTATGCTCAGTCTCAGAAAAGCCCAGCTGTTGGAGAGCATCATTTGATTAAAAGGAATTTGTTTAAGACTGTGCCTTAAAATGTTATTTTTTTATTTATATAGAACATGCATCAGAGCCCGACTCCAACCAAAACTCTTTTTTTTGAGATAGAGTGTTGAAAAGAACCCCTGTCACTTTACATGGTTACATAATTAGTCAGGTTGAAAAAAGACACACGTCCATTGAGTTTAACCAAAAGAGCTGTGCAGTAGGCTGGTCACACACATGCTAGCACACAGCCATCTGGCAGTCCACATGTCCTAAAGTGTGAAAGCTGCTTCTGCAGAGGCATGGACTTGGTCAACATTGTCACTCTAGGACAAAAAAATCACTTGCTGGTGGGGTCATATGGTCAATATAAAAGAGATCAAAGCCTAAGAGGAAAAGAAAGTCTCCCAAAACCATCAATGGAGCCTAATCTATGAGGAAAGGACTCTGGTTGCAGGGTGAAGGGAAAATTCTGCACAGACATTTACAATCTCACTGCAAATTAGTCAACCAAAAAGTGGTGGAGTCACGTACCTGTCTGATCAGCTCCAGGGTTTGAACCCAGGTCTCTGGCGCAGAAGTGCACAGACCTAGCCATTCAGCCACTGGAAGGACTTGGTTTCTGCTGCAGGTCTTGGGTACTGAGCAACTCTCCTTATGGACACTTTGGCTCCACTTGCCAACCAGCTGTAGAAGATCTGTAATTTCCTCAGGCTTTAAATACCAGACACTTCCTGTGCTCGAAGCCTGTTGATTTGGGTTAGTTCCCTGTGTGAGCTGCCTCTGTGTTCTAGGCGGCCTTTACACTGTGACTCTTGTCTGATTCCTGACTATTCTTCTGCCTGCCGATTTTGTACCTTGCTGTCTGATCCTGCCAAGACCTCAGCCTGCCCCCTGACTACTCTCCTGGATCCCGATTTTGTACCTTGCTGACAGACTGTTGCTGATCCTGCCTGCCTGACCACGTCTTCGCCTTATCCTCAGCCTAAAATCCACTTCGGACTTAGCCTACTACAGGTGCGTTTCATAATCAACGGGCCAGTATGACAGTGGACCCTGCTGAGGTGTTGAAGGCCAAGGACCATTGCTGGGTACCCATGAGGCACATCTGTCTTGCCTGGACACTAAGCTGGATGAGCTCACCTGTATGATGAAATCCCTGCTGCAGACAAGCCCTCCATCCACTTCAGTACCAGTCCCGGCTGTGCCATCTGTGCCCCTCAAAATCCCCTTGCCTGAAAAATTTGGGGGTGAGACAAAAAATTGCAGAGGTTTTTTTAAATCTGAGTCAGTTACACTTTCGTAACAACCCTGAGGCATTTAGCACTTCTACCACAAAAGTGACCTTTTGTGATATCCTTACTAAAGGGTAGACATGTGCGATTCGGTTCGTTCCGAAATTCGTTTTGGACGAATTTTCGGAAATTCGGAGATTCGGATGCATCCGAATTCCGAATTACAGCTAAGACGAAATTCCCGATTTCCCGAAATTCGTTATTGGACGAATTTCGTTGCACCATTGACACCATTTTACCTCTAATTTTTTCATAAACGAATTTCGTCCGAAACTAATTTCATTTCGAACCCGAAAAACGAAACTAAACTAAACACATTTTTTATTTTTTTTTTCGAAACGAAACTAAACACATTTTTTTTTTTTTTCAAAACGAAACTAAACTAAACGCAATGATCCATTGCTACAAGACGCTGAGAAGTTCCTGTCCTCCCTCCAGACGGTCTTTGATCAACCGGGCATGGCCTCAGCCGCTGAATGCTCTCTTGGATTTACAGCAGGGCACAAGGACTGTGGCACAGTACGCTATAGAGTTTTGCACGTTGGCTGCAGAGACTAACTGGGATGCCAGTGCCCTGCGTGCAGCCTTCCGCAAAGGACTTGCGGATCGCATTAAAGATGAACTGGTTTATAAAGATCTACCAGATGATCTTGAAAGATTTATTGAGCAAAGTGTCCGCTTGGATGTTCGCTTTCATGAAAGGCGTCAGAAGCAGGAAAGGAGTTATAAGGGGCCACGCCCAGTGTACCGTTTAGCTCCCCGTTTCCAAACACCACCTGAGCCTACACCTGAGACTCCAGTTAAGCCTGCAGATACAATAGAGACCATGGAAGTCCATAGTTTTCATCTGTCAGAAGCTGAAAGACAAAGAAGACGCTCGTTGGGTCTATGTTTATACTGTGGATTAAAGGGACACATATTAGCCTCTTGCCGTTCCCGCCCAGTAAAAGGGAGGGTCTAACCTGTGTCGAGGAGCCGGGTTAGACCTTGTTAATCATTCCTCCAAAACGAAGTTAACCATACCTGCCATAATCCATGTAATGTCGCCCCCTGTGCACTGTGAGGCCTTTGTGGATTCTTGTGCTGCCGGCATATTCATGGATTATGGTTTTGCTAAGAAGCACAACATCCCAATAGTCTCCAGACCCATACCCCTGCGTGTCACTACTCTTTGTGGCCAGCCTTTGGGAAAAGGCATCGTGGAATTCGAGACAACACCTGTTACCCTTCAAATCGGTGCCCTGCACAAGTTAAAGATAACCTTATCTATAATCGAATCTCCCTACTTGCCTGTGATACTGGGATACCCCTGGTTGCAACAACACAACCCATCTTTTTACTGGCTAAATGGAGAATTAACCTCCTGGGGGTCATCCTGTCTATTGAATTGCATCCATCACCCCAAGAGACTAAACTCGGGCATCTTGGCTTCTGTGGAGACACCATCTACTCTGCCACATGAATACTCACAATTCGCAGATGTATTCTGCAAACAGGAGCAGAAGTCTTTGGAGGAATACATACAGGACAATTTAAAGAGAGGTTTTATCCGCCCTTCCTCCTCACTAGTAGGGGCAGGATTCTTCTTTATTGAAAAAAGGATGGAGGTCTTAGACCATGCATTGATTATCGAGGACTGAACCAAATCACTGTAAAAGATTCTTACCCTTTGCCTCTCATTCTGGAGTTGTTTGAAGTTTTGAAAGGAGCTACTATTTTTACAAAACTGGACTTACGGGAGGCATATAACTTGATTCGAATAAAGGAAGGTGATGAGTTGAAGACTGCTTTTAATACTCCATATGGGCATTATGAGTATCAAGTTATGCCATTTGGGCTCTGCAATGCCCCTGCTGTTTTCCAACATTTCATGAATGAACTGTTCCAAGACCTCAGAAACATGTTTGTCATAATATACCTAGATGACATATTAATCTTTTCAAAGTCTTACCAGGAGCACGTGTCTCATATGAAGCAGGTGTTGCAGCGCTTACGTGAAAACCACCTTTATGCCAAGTTTGACAAGTGTTCTTTTCACCAACGTCAGATACCATTCTTGGGGTATATCATAAGTCCTAAAGGTTTCCAAATGGATCTACAAAAGCTGATGGCTGTTCTCCAGTGGCCCCAACCAAACACTCTGAAAGGGATCCAAAGTTTTCTGGGGTTTGCAAATTACTACAGACGCTTCATAAAAGGATTTGCCACCATAGCTTCCCCCCTTACTGCTATGACCAAGAAAGGGGCAAACTGAAAGGTGTGGTCCTCAGAAGCAGTGTCTGCTTTCCAGAAATTAAAGGACATATTTGGCATGGCTCCGGTTCTCCAGCATCCTAACCCAGATCTTCAGTACATTGTCAAAGTGGATGCCTCTGAAGTGGGAGCTGGGGCTGTGTTATCTCAAAGACAACCAAAATCTAGCAAGATTCACCCAGTAGCCTTTTTTTCAAAAAAAAAAAATACTCCTGCAGAAATAAATTACGATGTAGGAAACGGTAAGCTTCTGGAAATTAAACTGGCACTGACTGAATGGAGACATCTCTTGGAAGGGACACTAAAACCTTTTATGATTCTGACGGACCACAAAAACTTAATGTATCTTCAGTCTGCCAAACGTCTGAATTCATGCCATGCCCGGTGGGCCCTTTTCTTTTACCATTTCAATTTTATTTTGTCATATATTCCAGGACACAAGAACAGGAAAGCTGATGCTCTTTCCCGTCAGTTTATATCCTCCGAACTTGTCCAGCCCACAGAGCAGTACATAATTCCCCCACACAAGATTGTAGCACAGATCTCCACTGCTCTACTACAACAGTTACAAGGAGCTCAAACCCGCATACCTCGAGACAAGAAGGTACCTCTAGTCTGATCAGCTCCGGTTCAGGGTTTGAACCTGGGTCTCTGGTGTGGAAGTGCACAGACCTAGCCATTCAGCCACTGGAAAGACTTGGTTTCTGCTGCAGGTCTTTGGTACTGAGCAACTCTCCTTATGGACACTTTGGCTCCACATGCCAACCAGCTGTAGAAGATCTGTAATTACCTCAGGCTTTAAATACCAGACACTTCCTGTGCTCGAAGCCCGTTGATTTGGGTTAGTTCCCTGTGTGAGCTGCCTCTGTGCCTACTACAGCTGTGTTTCAGGTGGTTACTTTGCAACACACAAGGACCATGGGGAACAAAAGTAGCCTCCCTTCAGAAGGAAGGACAGTGATCGCACCAATTCAGAGATTATTTGAGGATCTATAGCTGAGTGATACACAAATAAGTTACATTCATGTTACTAGTTAAGGTACTTGAATGCATTGTTAAGATTTAACACCTGAGTTTAGTGTCATTTTAAGATACTGCAGATGATACAGCAGCAGTGGCCAGCAGCATGACATTTTTAATCAGGGATAATAGGCATAACTTATGTATGCCTAACTTTTATTTTATCTATGAAGATAGGAGGGTTTGCTAAATGTGAGTGATATCATATGAGTTGGTTTAGGTGCACACTGTTCTTGCACTTGTTTTTTTTTCCTTTGAAACCATGAAGACTCATGCTGCCATGCTGCAAACAAAAGGCAGTTTAAATAACAGATAACAGTGAATCTTACAATTTAAAGCACCTGGAACATAGAAAAGGTAGTATCTACATACAAAAAAGCCCCTCAAAATATATGAAAACCCAAAAATACCCTTGAAACAAAAGCCCATAGTAGAAAAGGGAAGCCTTACAGGAAAATTAATTAATACATAAGTGAATAAATACATTAAAAAGCGTTAGCCTAAAAAAAAAAAGAAAAGCACTTCAAAATAATGTCCCCTGAAACAAAAACCCATAAAAAAAATGGAAGCCTTTTGCAAACAAATATGGCTATGGACAGAACAGCAGCTAAAAATGACCTTTGACCTCAAATCAACCACAAAATAAAATGAAAAATAAAACAGCCACTGATAGTAAAAACAAAAAAGGCAGTGAAGAGGTCAACAGCCCTCAGCAATCAGAATTAAAGCACAGATTCCTAAAGGTGGCCATACACTCTACAACCATCGCAAGACTATAGTCTTGCGATGGTTGTAAAGGGATTAAAAAAACGTACGATCTGCCTATCTTGGACAGGCAGATCGCACTCTCGTTCATCGTAAGCCCGCCCTCCTGAGGGGCGGGCTTCCGATGACCGCAATGCTGAACGGGCAGTGTGCGCGTGCGCACACCGGCCCGTTCAGCATTTATCTTCCGAGCACCGTTCTAACCAGCCGAGAATCGTACGATTCCCGGCTGGTTTTCGAACATGCTGGTTCGACAGAAGACGTGCGACCGTACAGTAGAAACGGTCGCACGTCTCCGTTCACACTGCTCGATTATCGTACGAAAACCCGATCGCATACGATTATCGTACGATAATCGTACATTGTATGGGCACCTTTACTGAACCTAATCTTTCCCCATGCAATTCATTAGCTTTTCCTATCCCTTCCCTACAACAGCTTCCAATCTACTGACACTACAACTGCTTTGCCGTGCCACACCTTTTATAGTGAGGGAGATGATTTATTTAACCCCTTCATGACCGAGGCCCTTTTTTCATTTTTTGCACCCATGTTATATTCCACATTTTAGGCCTGAAAATGACGTAAAACCCCCCAACATTATATATTTTCTGAATGCCAAGACCCTATAGAATAAAATGGTGGTAGTTGAAAATTTTTATGTTGCGCAATATTAGCGCAACTCCTTAGTCAGTCACGAAGGGGTTAAAATCCCCTGAAATGGCCATTCACAGCCATAGTTTAAAGACCATGGAGTGCACTTACAGAAAATTATCCGGTGCACATCTGCCCAAATACTTCTCTGGGACCCTGAATCTCAGACCCGCAGGATTCGCCTCAAGCTCATGTTAGCAGCATGCCCAAACTTCATCCCTAATAGCTGCGTGGCATTTTTCAAGGTGGGTTTCCTGATGGTGGCAACAGTGGACCATGGCTGCCACCTTTTAGCCCTCATTCACACTGGAATTGGCCCGCACGTACAGCTCTGTGCTGCGTGCAGGGCCGTATTGAGCAGTTCCCGGAAAGGGCAGGTGCTGCGCGTGATTAGTACGTAGCCCCCGTCCTTCTCTATGGGACTGCGCAGCTGTAAGCCCACCTACGCTTACCCGCCCTGCATATCCGTGCGGGTAAGCGTACTCGTTCGCTGACAGGATGGATCCTGTCTGCATTCGAGCCAGAAAACACGCACCCCTACGGACCTGCACTTGAGGTGAGCGTAGGGGGCGTACGGCTGCATAGCCCCATGGAGAAGGACGAGGGTTGCGTACTAATCATACGCAGCACCTGTCCTTCCCAGGAGCTGCTCGATATGGCCCTGCATGGAGCTGTACGTGCAGGCTGATTCCAGTGTGAATGAGCCCCAAGTCTTCATTTAGAGAGGGGGAAATGCAGGAGAACAAGTGGGAGACAGGGACTGAACATTGTCCCCCAAGAACAAGGACATTCATGGCAGGATCATCAGGTATTTAGTTGAACGAAGCTGCAGATTTAAAAGATATTGAAACTGACCTTTGAAACTGCGGTGACATGTTAAAACTTATATGAAATTTTAGTGACTGAGTTTACATTATAAACATAAATGCAAAAAATTGACAAATACTTTTGCTAGTTTGGTGATATTTTTCTATCCGAGAAACAACAAAAATTGTTATTGTATAGATTGGACAGTTAAATGTGCTTTAGATTAGGACTCAAAAGAGATTAATGGACATAATTAAACTAATAGACACGTGAACTTGTATGATTTATTTTTACAAGTGCGCCATTAATCACAAATTAAAACCCTTAATAAACCTGATTTTGACATTTTTCTTTGTGGAGTACTATATGGAGTATTACAAATAGGCCACTTACGCCTGCATAAATATATGTTATTGACTCGGCTCCAATTTAGACCTGTGTTTGTTGCCAGTTTATGGTTATATTTTACTTATTCTATTTTAAACTGTTAAAATTTAACAATCTGCTGTAGAAATCTATGGAGCGGTTTTAGAAAACTTGGCTGAATCAAGAAACATTTTCCTGCATGCTTCCTCTCTGCACATTCACTGGTGAAGTTTTCGATATCCACTTTCGATAAGTCAGCACATCTGATGTTGTTTTTTTGCCGTTTGGAAGAGAATGTTAAAGAGAACCAGTCATGACGGGGCTTGGAATAATATCTGCATGTTCAGATTTGAATTGTTATAACTGTGCAAGCTTACTAAGTCTATATTTGCATCCCCATACTTGAGTTAGCTTAACCTATTCTGTATGAGAATGACTCTATGCCTTGATATTCAGAAGTGAGAGGTCGTCTGAAGTGTGAAGTTGCTGCTCTGCCAAATGCCTGACTACATGGTGATAAGACACCATCTTCTCAGGATACAGCACACAACAGTATAACATAATACAGTCTTTTATTTAAAGCAACCTTGTTGGCACACTAAAAGTCCCATTAAAAGCTGTACCTTATAAAGCAGAAAGTATATACTCACCCATCCTGATTCCTATGGGGCAGAACCCTGCTCCAGTGAAGAGAAATGGCAGGTCAGGTTTCTTTTGAAATCAACACTTCCAGAGGTGTTGACCTCCTGTGTAGCACTCACCAACCTCTACATAACAGGACTCAGTAGTGCTTTAAGGGTCGGCAGGAAGAGCCAATGTGCACTGCAAATAACACAGGAGTGGTGCCCTGAGCTCATAAAGACAGAAACATTTTAACTCACTGGTAGTTAAAGTATAAACCTTCTTTTTTTACACGATTATTCTAGCCAGATGGCAAATAATCACTTCAGATTTATACTGAAACAAACATCTGTCATTTAAAGGTCAGTCTCAAAACCAAATTTTAGTTTTAGGTGGGCACTAAGGTGTAGAATTGCCGACCAGTTTCTTGTATATCTTATTCTGTCCATACACTTGGCAGTTTCTAAGTAATTGCAAACACTTTTAATCAGCTTTTCATTGCAAAATAAGCAAATGGATTAAATAAACAGTTTCTGCCTAAACTACAAAAATCTAAACTGCTAGAAGTAAGGGTTGCCTCAGTCAAACCATTTTTGCAATCATTTTTGCAAAACATTTTTAAGGAAGTCTTGGTGGAGTTTTCTAGCCTTGTTTAAAGACGACCTGCCCCTTTTAGTTCTTATTGTCTGAGTGCAACCACAGCTATGGTTTACTTTAGTGTGCAAAAATGTGTAGCTTTTTGTTATATATGTGTGTGTTTGTTAGGTGCTATTATATACAAGAAGACACTTGTGAGGTCAGTTGGATGTAGGTGTACTATCTGACCACTCTTCACTGCCACCATTGCCGGCTGAGTCCATTAACACAAAGAACTGGACGGCGAACAAATTAATCATACTAGCAGATTCTGTCAGAACTACGTATACTGGGGGCTATAATAGCGAAACAACGGGTGAGCCAGCACTCCAAAATAGCCAAAATGATGCTTTTAATTGAACGACTAAAACACCCTGATAAGTCACGCACATAAGGCCCTAAACACAGACCAGATGTGGGATTGTTTTAAAAACACAGTACATACTGCTACTTCAAAGTGTATACCTTTAGGGAGCAAAAATAAAAGATCAAAGACTAAACCAATATGGTTTAATAAAACTGTAAAACAACACGTCAAGGACAAGAGAGCGACATTTATAAAATATAAGACGGAAGGGACGGCATTGGCGTTCCTTAACTACAAAGAATGTAACAAAAAATGCAAACTAGAAATCCGGGCAGCTAAAACTGAGAGAAAATAATTTTTTGGGAGTCTATTCTACAATGCTTTCCATGGTGCCTATAATGAGAACTCATTCATGCTGGACCGGTCTATAAACTTGTGTGGAGTGGCTCTCTCTATACTCAGGCTTTAATGCCTTCCAACCAGGGGCGGACTGAAAACACATGGGGCCCCCGGGCAATACGAGATTATGGGGCACCTTTTGCCCCGCCCATATACAGGCCACACCCACCCACAATCCCCACCCATCCCCAAGGCCTACCCAAATATACATTCTTGTATTGCAGAAGTAATTTCTCCTCACTATTTTCAAAATAGCCGGTCTATTCACTAAAAAAATGAATTGCAGGGGAATTGGTAGAATAATTTGAAATCTACACCAATATAGGGGATTTGGAAAGTGAGCTAACTGGCAGAATTTTTATTTGCTTTCCTCCTCATATCCTCATGAACATTTCTGCCTCTGTGCTGTGCAAGCAATGTGTGTTATCCCCCCCTCCAGGCAGTGTATTGTGGGTAAAGGCAGGGCTGGTGTTTACTGATCATGCTAATGTGTGATAGGGAGGGGGCAGCTGATTACAGTCTGATACACCGGGTGTCCGACTGATTTTCCTGTGGTGAAAATTTTGAATTTGTAGGCTTCAGGCCTAATAAAATCTTCTTTAAAAAAATTAAGAAAGCCTGCAATGTGAGTCATGAAAAATGTGCACATGTATACATCATCACTGCACATGTACATAGGGGAAGATGCAGAAATTCTCAGCAGGGGCAGATGCAGAGGGCCTAATGGACCAGATGTGAAGGATAAACAGGGGCAGATGTGAAGGATAAACAGGGGCAGATGTGGAGGATCAGCAGGGGCAGATGTGGAGGATCAGCAGGGGCAGATGTGGAGGATCAGCAGGGGCAGATGTGGAGGATCAGCAGGGGCAGATGTGGAGGATCAGAGGGGCAGATGTGGAGGATAAGCAGGGCAGATGTGGAGGATAAGCAAGGGCAGATGTGGAGGATAAGCAAGGGCAGATGCAGAGGATCAGCGGGGCAGATGGGGAGCATCAGAGGGGCAAGATGGGGAGCATCAGAGGGGCAAGATGGGGAGGATCAGAGGGGCAAGATGGGGAGGATCAGAGGGGCAGATGGGGAGCATCAGAGGGGCAGATGGGGAGCATCAGAGGGGCAGATGCGGAGCATTAGAGCAGAAGATGCGGAGGCTCAAAGGGGCAGATGTGGAGGATCAGGGGGGCACATGTGGAGGATCAGGGAGGCAGATGCAGAGGATCAGGGGGCAGATGCAGAGGATGCAGGGGGGCAGATGCAGAGGATCAGAGGGAGGTCAGCATGGTTGATGTGCAGGCAGTGGAGATTTGTGCTGGTCGTGGAATGCCATGTAATGTGATGTATAAAAGAAATATGGCATATTTGATCCTTGGCCAAGTTAAGACTTTATAATGTTGTCAGTGGACATGAATGCTTTGGCACTTAAAGTTACTGTATTATGCTAAAATAAACTTTTTGAAAGAAAGTCACAGTTGATGTCTTAAAGTGACCCTGTCTTTATAGTACAGAATTTAGATAAAGCCATACATATAAAAGAAATCTGAATACTGTCTGGTCCCACTGCATACACCACTGAATGCCACTGCAATTCTTGGAAATCTTCTGCTGAAGTCTACACTTAAACTGACACTTCCGGGAGCGTCAATCTATTGGGTCTCTCACAGCTTACACTGGTTTCTCCTCCTAACCTCCAACCACAGGACACAGCAGTGGTGTGAAGGGCAGCAAGAGAAACCAGTGAGAGCAGTAGAACACCCATGAGATCAACACTCTTGGAAGTGTCTGTTTCAGTGCAGACCTCAGCAAAGGTTTTCTCTGGATCGAAGTGGCCTTCAGTGGGGTGGGCAGCAGGAAAGGTAAGTAAGAACATTCTTCTTTTAGGCATTCAAGGTTTGCATTTCATTTTTTTTTTTTTTTTACTAAAGTGACAGGGCTGCTAAGAGCCAATATAGGCACATGGAAACCAAAAGGATCATAGATACAGTGTGCACAGCTGATACATTTATTTTCTTGCATTTCAGTGCAGATTTTTCAAAAAGGTTGGCGTTGCAGTTTGGACAAAGAATACAAAAATCTAGGACTGATACTTTTCATCATACTTAAATATTTACATACCTGACAATAACTGTATGTTTCTTCGGCAAATTTTTGGAAGTCACCCAAAGTTTGGTCTGGACCCGAAAGACAGAGATGGCCACAGGTTTTTGATATGAGCAAAGTATAAGTAATTGTTCAAGTGTCCGTTCCACCTACTCTTCCATTACTCTTTCATTATGTTCAGAACCTATATCATTAATGTGACATTGACTCCATAATCAAGCTAAATTACCAGCGATGATAAAATCCTGCTGTGCCCAAGATTGATAGCATTGCAGAACACGTCAACCCTGTGCGGGCCGAGTGGAGACCCTCTACAACATTCAATTTCCCTGACCTTATTTCTGAACTAGATGTCAATTATTTATTTCTACTTTCCTGTGGTGATGTTTTAAACATTCCAGCCTACTTGTTATTCCTGCCGGCATTGCGACTGTCCTTTGATATTATTCTTTAGTACATCAAATGGGAACATTTTAGTATTTTTTGATTGCCCTGATAGTTTCATGCAAGTTTTAATGTATTCAGTTCAAAGATCTTAAGAAAGTCTGGCTCATTACTGGATAGGCAATAAAAAACAGAAATGATTCAGACAGAGTATATTGAGTTATATTTCCCAACAGAAAAAGTGAACACTGATTCATTACCTTTGCCCATAGATGTGTAGGGAGTTTTTGAGAAAATTAGGAAAGTGAATGGCATTCCTAGTGCCACTGTCACCAGTCAGAGTTGAAAAAACCATGTCCAGGTAGACTGATATATATCAGGTTGCTGCACACATTTTTTATCTGAAATTATACATTTCTCTTTTTGCTCAGCAGCTGACACTTTTCTTTTTATTTCCTCAAAATTTTAATCTAGCTGAAATGTGAGCAGATTTTCACTGCTTTTTTACATTCTTTACATTCCTTTTTTTAATGTTTGGTGTATAACCTGTGTCACCGAAAATAAATTGTCTTTGATAGCCTCAATGTGCTGATGGCTCATTTGATCTTGGTTCTGATGTCTGATATGCACATGCTTATTACCGGTCAGTGATTCACCAAGTAGAGAAGGATGGGTAAGAATGACAAAGTAGTTAACTAATGACAGCTTCCATAATTGTATCTAATTAGGTTACTTTATAGGGTAATTTCACTTTCCCAGGTGAATTTAGGAAAATGAAATTACCCCCCACAA
>NW_017306269.1:819470-846935 GCF_000935625.1 Nanorana parkeri
GAATGCCTCTTCCCCTCCACCAGTGCCGGTGTACTACCCATACTGTGCTCTGTATTTTGACTTTTGATCGCAAATAATGAGCACTCATTGGTCAGTGCGGTCATCTAACCACTCTTGCACCACGCTCATGAGGTGTTATTATGGTCATGTGACTGCTGTAATACATGTTGCACTTTTTTTTTTAGTTATAAATGTGACTTCTATTTTATGGACAGCACAGTGGCCTTGAAGCTTGGCCTGGGGGTCCAAGGTTCAAGTCCCAATCAGGACACTAGCTGCAAGGAGTTGCAAGGTTTTCCCTGTGCTTTCATGGATTTCTGTGGGTGCTCTACTGTTCCCCCACCCTTCGAAGGTTAATTGGCTTCTGTCTAAATAAGACATGTGTGCATGTGAGATAGGGACCTTAGGAATTGCAGGCTCCTTGAGGGCAGAGACTGATGTGAGTGTGCAGTATGTAAAGCACTGCATAAAATTGTCAGCGCTATATGAATACCTGTATTAAGTAAATGTTATGTGATCCCACTAATATGATTCCCTGCTCCAGTAGCTTTTATTTTACAGATGCTTTGGCTAGTTGGCTAGGAGAGGAGCCCTTCGGAACCCCTAATATTTAACCAAACAATTCAGACCATAGGTATTGACTAGGTAAGAGAACCAAAGGATCCCTTGCCAATTTAATTTGGAGTGGAATTTTTTTTAAATAAATGAATAATTTTTTTTTTAAATACCCAAAACTGTAATTAACGGAAAAAGCTCTTATAAATATACTGGCTTTTTCTGTCAAGGTAATTTTTTACTTCTCTTTGAGACACTAATAAAATCACTTTGAAGACTCAAATTTTACTCTTTGATAAACACAATTCCAATTGCTTTGAGTTTAAGTGATATACTTTATTGATTAACTTAGGTTGTTAAAGATGTAGGCTTTGGGATGACTTAGATCTCTTCTTCAGGTGTTATGCAATTCTGAAAAAGGTTTTCAAACCCACATTTTTTTGTACATAGAATTACTAGAAGGTGCAATGAAATATAACTATTTAAAAATACAACAATTTTTATTGACATACTTGATTAGTAATGACTATTGTAAAAGGTTAAACTGGGTACACACAGTTAGACTCTCCTTGTGTTTTCTAATTAGTAAATTAAGTTAGTTTTCTAATACCTAATGGGGTCAAATCGACAATCAATTTTGGCCATAGTGACAAAAAAAATTGAAGGAGCAGGATGGAATATTTTTCTCAAACAAAATTCTAACAGTGAATGTGGTTTTTGTTCGGGAAACTTCCTTAATTTTCAGAAGTGAATGGTAAAAGCAAATGAAATTTCGAATGACATTCATCAAGTTTCTGTTGGCTTTATCACATGTTCTCACTGGACTTTTCATTCAAAACTCTTCTAGTGTATACCCAGTTTAGGGCTCTAGAGATAAGAGCTTAGGAGTGGTATTGGGGTAATTGACTCAGAGACAAGAAATTCAGGCACAATCTTTACCTTAAACGGGGGTTCTTTTGAAATGTGAATATACCAGAGAAGCAATGAGATACAGTAGAAGCAATAATGAAATACATCTATTTTCTTGACACTCTTGAATAGTAATGGTTATTGTAAATAGCAATCAAAGGATGAAATACCCCAAAAGGTTAGACTCCAGTAAAGTCAAATTTCATCCGGGTATGGGAATTTTTTTTAAAATTATTATTATTGTTTTGTAACGTTTTTATTAATTATTTCTGTTTTTGTATTCTTTATTTCTGTTTTGTATTCTTTTTTTTTTTTTACAATAGAACGTGATAAATATGTCTACAGTTTTGTATGTCTACATGTTCTGTATGGTCAGGACATTGGACTGTATGCTCCTTTAAAGCTACAGAATTGAATAAAATGAACAATATGCATTGTAGGAGTTACAGGAGTTACAGGAGACAATATCACGAGGATTAATTTATCAATTGCAAATTATTACTAGTATTAACGACACCTACAGTATGTTTAATGCTGCTACTAATGAACATACTACAGATGATGTTATACCGCATTTTACTATTACTTGTTATTTATTATTTTTGTTTTTAATGATGAGATATGTGGTAATATACGCACTGCTGTAGATTATCAGGATCATTAATTCTTGCTGTTAACGCTATTATTTATGTATTATGTAATATTATGGTAATTTTTTTTTTATAATTTTGCAAAACATATTTTAATGATTACATTTATGTAACAGAAAAAATGTATTATTATTAATATTATTATTATTGCTTAAAACTTTTAACAAAAATTATCATTACATAACATAAATGAATTCATTTTATTAGCAATATTGCATCAAACAATAAACTTAGCTGTGAGGGAGTTAAAATGTATAAAAGCTTTAATTTAATCTCTTGTAAATTACAACATTATGCTCTCTATATTTCCAAGAACCACTATCCGCTCTGACATTGTTTTTTCCCCCCATACTTTGTGTATTTTCATGCAAATTCTAGCTTCTGTGCCTCAAGGGATTGGCCTGGAGGGGAATTCAGCCAGGATTTGATTTATAGTACAATTGCAGCAGTTAGTCCATTTTAACTTTTCTAGTTAGCCATGCTAACAGCTCTAACTTAAAAATTAAACCATTTAAGTGGAACAATATTTATTGTGCCATTACGGGGAAACCTCTTGGTAGAACAGGGCCTCGATCCGGGTCAAACTTCAAAGAAAAGCGATGCCAACAGAGGAAGAAGGGTCATATAAATATGTATGAGTGTGCATACTGTGACCCGCGCAAGTCATTGCAGAGCACCTGGGAGGGTGTAAATCCCTATTTTTCTAAAGAATAAAGAGCCGTGGGCAATTTTCTTCAGTGACTGATTTTTTTTCCCTAAGAATGCAAACTGGTTAATCCATATTTTCCCAAAATTATCACATGAAAGAAAGACGATAGACTAAAAATGGAACACAAATAAGTTACCAAAATTAATATCTTTTCCTTTTTCTCTCCCTTTTCTTTAATTCTCCAATTTTGTCTCCAGTGTGATCGCTGCCTGCCTTTATACAACGACAAACCGTTTCGTCAAGGTGACCATGTGAATGCATTCAACTGCAGGCCATGCCAATGTTACAACCATTCATCCAGTTGTCATTATGATGCTACTGTTGACCTTTACCCCCATGACCACGAGTCCGGGGGAGGGGGAGTGTGTGATAACTGCTTGCACAACACTACAGGTAACAGGTTCAGGTGTAAAGCCTTAAAGTAGCTAAATTAATTACATCTGATTTGCGAAAGCACTATGTGTCATAAACAATTTCCATTTTTTTATTATATAATGCTTGTTTTTTTAATCCTTTGTTGCATTGCTGATGATATCCTACAGCCTCTTTGCAGCCACTTCTTGTCTACATGCACATAAACAGCACACCAGTAGAAGTTGTCAGAAAAAGAGCAACAGTAAAGAGAATTTACCTTTACGGCAACTTCACACCTATGCATTATGGTAAAACGTACATGTAAATCACAGTAGTACTTCTGATAACATAGTAGTGCGGTGCCAATCGTATCGGAAGGTAATCCAGTGCGCCTTAATATATCTGCATTAATGTTCTGCAAAGGGGTCCTAAACCATAAGTTGTAGTAGCATTAATAATAACCATCAGAATACTTTTATATGAATAGATAATTGTTAAAAGAGAACTATGGGGTAAGTGTTTTTCCCCATAGTTCTCTTTAGGGTCACGGGAGGACCTTTTACTAACCTCCACCCATGACCCAAAGCTCAGTATATCGCAGGCTATTGCCCGTGATATACAGAGAGCGCTGCAGCCGGGACTGATCCCGGCAATACTGTCTTTACCCATCCAGCTGCGTGAGTGACAGCGATGGAGGAACGGAGTGGGGAGGGGGAAATCCAGTCAGCGGTCACAGTCAGCTGTGACTGACAGTGACCGCTCTCTGCAGGGAGATGATCGGAAAGTTAGCGAGCGACGGTATGTGTTCGCTCACTTCCCAATCAATAGAGCCGACCTGTGACAGCTTCTTTGTCACAGGTCGGCTCTAACTATGAGGATGAGTGGAAATCACTCACCTCATAGCTCTCCTTTAAAGCTCTATTCCCCTAATGAAAACTTCTTTAAACTATGGCTTTTTGTTGCAGAACTACAATCCTTAGCTGCCTCTTTATGTTTTGGCGGAGTGCCTAGAGTTGCAGCAAAAGTTTTCAGGGGATATATATATATAAAAAGCTCTATCTGTCCCCAAAAAAGGGTATAAAATTCATTTCAGTACATCGCTGCATGACGTAATAAATGTCAGTTAAAGTACCGCAGCGCTGAATACTGAAAAATGGCCTGGATGGGAAGGGGGTTTAACACCGCGGATGTCAACTGGTTAAACCATATTGGTTTAGTCTTTGATCTTTTATTTTTGCTCCCTAAAGGTATACACTTTGAGTATCGGCTGATGGTGGAAGGTGAGTGGGTGGCCGGGCCGCCGCAGTGCTGGAGGAGGCCTGGCCCTAGCAGCGCCGGGCCCCAGCATTGCCGATCCAGCGGCATCTGAGCAGGCTGGGGCACATCGGCGCCACTGCTCTTCTGATCTCGGACAGGCCAGCAGTGACATTATGTCACTGCCGGCCTGTCTGAGATCAGAAGAGCAGCGGCAGAGGTGGACAGGTGAGCAGGTAAGAGGAGCTGGGAGGGAGGGGGGAGAGAGATGCAGGGTCACTGAGCCCTGCGTCCAGCGGGTCACTGAGCCCAGAGTCAAATTCATATACTGTTCTGCATTGCTGTATAAATGTATTGCTGGGATTTGTAGTCCCCCTACAACTGGTGCCATTGTGCATTAGAGTGTAAGCTCCTCTGTGCAGAGACTGATGTGACTGGCTCAGTGTTCTCTGTACAGCACTGCAATATAGGTCAGAGCTATATAAATGTATAATATTAATAGTATGTGACTGTAGGGGGACATTAGAGTGTAGGTTCCTCTGTACAGAGACTGATGTAACTTGCTCAGTGTTCTCTGTACAGCATTGTGGTATATGTCAGAGCTATATAAATGTATAATAATAACAGTGTGACTGGCTCAGTGTGGTGGCAGTGTGGGGGGGTCGGTGGTGCAGGGGGGGCCCCCGGCCTAAAGCCGTGTAAGGGGCCCCAAAACTTCTGATGGCTGCCCTGCATACACTGCTAAGACAGAAAAAGATATCCTCCTTACTGCATACTGCAAGGGGGATCTGTGGCTAGCGATACTGATGACTTCCCATGTAGGTCTGACATCAGCTCTTCTAGACTAGAGACTTCACAGTTTAATTTGCCTCATCAGCCTTTTTAATGGGGCCATCCTTCAACCCCCAGGCCCCAGAGCAGCTGTCTAGACTGCTATGCCTGTATTCATACCACTGGGGATAGCACTGTCACATAGTGGGCTGGTAGATGGTCCTCAGCCATGTGTAAGCATTGACTAGAGCTTACCATGAGTTTATTACGTTCAGATCTGGCAGATGAATGGAGCAGTGAAAGAAAAGTAATAATACTCACCAGTAGAGCAGCTGATGAGCCCAATCTTTGCTCTCTTACAGAGCTACACCAGCTTAAAAATCTTCAGCAGTCAACCCTTCTGGGTGAGTCAGATGCCTGCTTTACCTGCTATGTGCTGTGGTTCTACATGCCAGCCTTTGTTTCACTAATGTTTTCCTGAATATCTGTAGTGATGAAGGGGCCGGAAGAAGAAACCACAGAATGCAGCGGGCAATGCAGGCATCTAATGAATCCTGAAGTGTTGGATGCTAAAGATTCTTTGGCCGCTGTAGCACTGCAATAGAGTAAAGATCAGAGTTAACAGCAGGAAGGGTAAGTATTATTACTCTGAAATTGAAGGTACTCCTTACTCATAGCCCCTCATCTTGCAAATGCAAATATCTTCAAAAAGACAATAAAAAATCATGTACTGTACACGCAACAACACAAATATGTAAAACACCTTGATCTGGGTTCCCACGCTTCCGAGAGTTCAGGTGACATCACTGCCTACAAGGAGAGCTAGGTGCTTGAATTCTTATGGGAATGCTCTGTTGCACTGGGTCAGAGTGAATTCCTGTGAGATTTCAAGTTTTGAATAGCTTTTTTTAAGCCATTTGTGTTGGGGGGAGGCAGGGGGGGGGGCTGGTTGTGAGTAAAGCAGACCTTCAATTTCAATGGAAAGCCCTCTTACGAGTTGCTAACAATGTAGCTTACATAGGTGTGTTGGATACTTTTCATGTGACATTGCTGGGCCAATCAGCCAGCCCAGTATGTCACAAGCCCTGAAGTACTGGGTATTTTCTTTACTCCTCATGGATGAACAGAGTGTTGGGGGAGCAAAGGAAAGGAGAGTATGTGCTGCTTAGATTAAAGCAAACTTGTTGTTTGTCCTACAAGGACAAAGCACAGGTTTGCTTTAAGCTCACCTTACTTTCAAAGCTGACACAAGCCGCTTTTTGATTTTTCCATTTAAGGGAAAAGACAGCACAAACCTTTTTCAACTGAAAAGTTTGGGATTTTGAGACTGGCCTTACGCTGCATGTCTTTCCAGAGACACAACTTTGGGTTATAGAGCAGATGGAAGTTAAATGAGGTAAAACACCGTTTGAAACAGGTTCATAGTTTCATATGCTGTGGATCACTACATTGGCAGGTAGAGCTGAAAGGTGCATTAAAACGGACATTGTGAAAATCAGAATTCTCCCCCCAGGAGCAGAGACTTTAAATTTGAGTCTCGCAGATCATTTTAATAAATTTGAAGATTGAGCTTGTGACCCTTGTCTCTTGCAGGAAGAAACTGCGAAGTCTGCAAGGATGACTTTTTCCGGCAATTTGATGCCGACCCAGCTGCCACTGACGTTTGCCAGCCTTGCGACTGTAACAGGAAAGGCACTGTTAACAAAAGTCATGACTGTGAAAAGGTAATGATGGCAAATGATTGGGAGGAATTTGACCTTGGAATTTCTGTCTTTTCAAAAAATCCATCATGCATTTATCTGTACAGTAATGTGTGGACACTCATGAAAATATTCTTGGAATATTAAACTGATGCTGTCCCTATGTGAAGCAATTTGAACAAGAGACAGACTGTTAAATATGAAGCTCTGTACTTACCTTTCCTGTGGGCAGTTTTTCCTCTCTTGAAGATCTTAGGGCACTTCCAGGTATGTGTAGTGTGTTACCGCTGCCCCATATGTCTTATTTTACAGATTGTCTCATGTTCAAATTGTTTACATAGTGACAGGATCACTATAAGCATCATATTCACAGTAGCTACCCTTCATTGGTTAGAGATTTTTTAATTCTAGTCAACAGTCATTTTAACAAAATTAATTTTGGAGCAAAATTACCAAAATTGCCAAAATTCCACAAAAAGTGGAAGCTCTAAAGTTGGCTTACATTACTGATTATTCAAATGTGTTTGTTATGTGTGTGTTGTCACTTTAATTTTTTTACATCTTTTTTTATCTCTGTTAAAAAAAAACGTGAAATAATGAGTTTAACAAGAATACTTTTTTGGCACAAGAACAGGTCCAGGATGGATGAAAGGAGCTTCCATAACCCTCAGGGGCATTACACCCTTAATACCTACCTTTATTTCCCCTCTGAAATGCATTTTGCCAACATGGCTATAGTTACTGGAATCTGCTGTTGTTTACCAAAACTTTGAGACAATGAAAATTCTCAATTTTACTTATCCCAACTTGACAATTAATGAGTTCACATTTAAGAGTATTTGCCTAAGGCATTCACCCATTGCAAGACATTTAAAGAAAGTGGGAGGCAAGACACTGAGATCTGTAAGTAGCCATTAGCGGCTCAATAATCACTTGCAAGGTAGGGGTGATGGTCAGGTGTCCACAAACATTTGGCCATATTGTGCATATTTCCTATTTAAAAACTTCCTGAAGTGTGGAAACTATGCCAAAAAATGTAAGCAGATGGCAAAAAAGTAGTCACTAGCTGCAGCTGATCTTTTCTCCGTTACTTTCTATCCCTTGTGCACTGTGTCTCTGTGTTGAGGTAGATATGTGTTGGTGGAAAACGAACTTGACTTTTTTATGACAGAGCTGCTCCTGATTACTGGTGGAGTAATATTTAAGAAGCAGCAGGAAAGGTGGTGGAACTACACAAAATGAATGAAAAAGAACCAGAGAGATCCTTGCACTGCAGGTCCTCATGTACAGTTTCCTCTTCAGCATGGAGAACAGTGAGCAGCACAGTACTCAAAATCTTTTGTCACTAGCATTTAGAAGCAGCAGTGCCTCTCGAGCAGCAAAAATAGGACTAATAAATCAAGAACTAGCCTAAATTCGCACAGTGAAAGCCGCTGTTGCAACCCCCCTTCGGCTGCCAGCCCTTGATCAGCTTATCAAAGGAGCTGGTCGGAAAATCCAACAGCCAATAAGCTGCAGGAGCTGATGAACAGCGGGAGATTCCTGGATCAATGCTCATAAGCTTTGATGGAGGAATGTGTAATATTTTCTTCATTCAGCCTGCGGGTTGGACAAAGAAAACATTACATTGTATGGCCAGATTTAGCCAGATGTAGACACAGGCAGTACACTGCTGTTTAACTGTAGGAATGAGCAAACTTGGCTGGGTTTGTTTCAAGTTGGGTTTGGTGATTCCAGCAGAAAGGTTACGCCCCTGATTGCCACAATCAGCACATCACCATATTCCCCTAGAAGCTTACTGTAGTTTTGTCAGTGATGTCACTGAGTTTTTTCTTTTCTGCTCCTTCCCTTTTTAATGGGGATACCTGGCTTACATGCATCAAAAATAAACTTGCCACTGTAATTTATTTGTTATATCCTAGTGATATCCTTTGTTATCTTATTGAAAGGCAAGTACTTAAGAGATAACAAAGCATACTAATAAGAGCTCTTGGAAGTCTTTGCCTAGACACTTCTCTGAGGCTTCACAAGTCATTTATGTATTTTGCTAAAGTTCTAAGGAGACATAGAGTAATGCAGAGAGAACCCCTATTATTTGTGCAGCTGTGGGTGTGGGATCGGTAAGGCTATCCTTTGGCTTTCCTTTATACTCTTATGATAAATAAAAAATTGAACTGCCCTCTCAGCTATGTTTGTTGCTGTCTACCAGACTTACTACTGGTGATCCAGGTACTGCTTTTTTGGGCCCACTGTATGTTAGAGAGCAGCCTCGCAAATAAAATATTAACAGATCGCAATACAGAAGGCTGGCTCTGTATTCAGAAGGCAGGCTCTTTGAGACTTGTGACAGTGCATTGATGAAGTACATCCTATGGGCATCCTATGCGCATCTTCAATAAGTACGTTTACAAACTTCTAGATCAATATGGTCATTCGGAGTGGGATACCACAATGCGCCTCAATGTCGCAACGCACAGCAATGTTGCCATGCAGAGATGTAAGCGTGCCTTAATCAGACTCTTAGGCAGAGGAATTGCAGCAAAAACAGATAGCCACTACAGTGAAAAAAATTTACACGTGACACAGGAGTGAAAATAGTAGAAGAATGTGGGTTTTATCAGAAAATATTTTATGGTGTTTGAGAATGGAATATATCATGGTATGTGCGAGAACTTGTGTATTATAAATAAAGGTCCAAACATTTCAAAAAAATCTAGATTTTAAAATAAATGAACAAATAAAATAACTTGTTACTGTGGACAACTACTACAGATTCTGTCTGCTCCAGTTGTGATAAATTTCCCTCATGGCATTTCTTCCATGAAGGTCCTTGCTCAGGTTCTTCCTGGTATAGGGTGCCAAAGCTCTGTCCCTGTTTCCCAGTTGTGCTCCTGTGTTGTCACCTTGTCACATGGGCTTCTGATCGTGACTACAAGCTGCCATTGTGGCGCACTTTGCACAGGCATAATCTGCTGTTATCACCTTCAGGAAACCCGTCATTAAAAAATATCAGCACTGAGTAGTAACAAAGAATGAAAAAATATGAAAGCACACATTTAGTGATATTAAGAAAATTGAAATGTGTTTATGATACACAGTGATGTATTGTATCAATGATTTTCTGGGTAAATAAAAAAGTAGGAATAAATGGGATTGGCCCAGCTATGCTCAGCATGTTCGGCCGACCCGAAGTGCAGGGCTAAGCCGAACCAGATTACTGCTGTTCAGTCTATTCTTATAGATGCCGAACAGCAGTTCGGCTGTTCTGCTCGGTCCCTCTGTGGTACCGAGCAAAACAGAAAAATAGTTTAAAAAGTAGAAAAAAAGAAAAAGAAAACGATTGTGCGGAGCTAGCAATGGCAGCTGCTCCGCCCAACGGTTTTCTATTGGCCGGCGGTTCTGCTGCCGTCAAAAAAACGGAAAAAAAAACTCGCCCAATAGCAAACTATCTATTGTACCCATCCTCTGCTGTCAATCAGTAGTGGGGACCTGATGGAGAATTGCAGCAGAGGGCAGGTGCAATGCTAGTTTGCTATTGCAAATTGAAATAGCCAATTGGAATCTAGCAATGCATTCCTATGGCCAAAATTTGTTTTTTTTTTTTTTCACGGCTCCGTGTCAGAATAAAAAAAAACAAACCAGAAAAAGCAATGTTTCTCTCCTTGGCGGCCGGGAGCGGGAGACTCCCAGAGTGCCCGGGAGAGTTTGCTGTCTGGAGATCAGTGTCCCTGGTTAGCTGGTAAACAGGGATGCTGCGCCCAGCTGTCAGAAGCAGGCTGTCGGCTGGCCAATGGCCGGCCGCTCTGCCAGCTTCGACTTCTAGCGCGGCTCAGCCGAGCCGAGGAATATGCCTTCGGCTTGGCTGAGCCGCTTGGCCAAGTTCGGGAGCTGTATGGGCTATAGTGAATAGCCCTTACAGCAGCCCTTCGGTTTTCCAGGAATCTAAAAAAAATAACCCTTGCAGCATTGCAAGGGTTAAGGACTCATTTTGGTCTATGGACTCAAATAAAAAATATATACTCACCTGATCTTCAGTGCTGCCTGGCTGCTAGACTGGTCCCCACAGCCTCTTCTCTCCCGAGTTCCTGCTGATATCATCACGTCTAATGCAGTCTATTCACCTGCAATAGAATGAGTATGCCAAGAGACATATCACAGCCAGAGTGGGACGGGAGAGAGGTGAGCATTCACCGCCACAGGACTGAGGATCAGGTGAGCATATCTTCTGTATTCTGGCCTCTAGACCAAAAAGTGCATAGCCCCACTGCAAGGGTTCATTTTATACATTCCCAAGTTCCTCTTTAAAGTAATTTCAGAAGTAATTTTCTGTTTTAAATCTGCAGCTTTCATTAAAATAATATCTGGTGATCCTGCCTTAAAGGTCCTGACACTTCGTCTTATGGGTGACAACTGTCTCCCAATTGTCACTGTGTCACATGCACCCCGTGCAGAGACTACACATGTTCAGGCATACACAATGTAAGCATGGTCCACCATTGTCACTTTCAGGAAGCCAGTCCAAAGCAATGATATGCAGCTGATGCTGGAGTGGATGCATGTAGACAGGAAGTGACTGAAAGAGGTTGTAGCATAGAACAAAAAAAAGTGAAAACAGTATTTGGTGAAAGAAAAAAAATCACAGTAATTGTTCATGGTATGCAGTGCTTTAACAAACTTACAGGGTTATTCACAAAAGGGTGAAGAGTTTGGAGAAGGCAGGAGAAGTGAACAATCTAGGACAACATAGTTGAACTGGGAAGTGAGCTGAATTGGAGAATTTTTCCAGTTCAGCTATGATGTCCTAGATTGTTCACTTCTCCTGCCTTCTCCAGACTCTTCACCCTTTTGTAAATAGCCCTGTAAATGTTGTCCAGTTAGGGTTTAAACATACTTTAATAATTCAGAGCTACAACATAGTAATTACATTTTAATTACTATTTTATCAAGCAAAAATTTAAAAACTAGATCAGATAAGAAATTATATAATATCTGCGCAAACGAACTGAGAGCAGCATTGAGTGAAGCCAAAAACACAGTGGCAATGGAGGGCAAAGACAATGATTAAGGCACATTAAGAGAGAGATTAATAAGTCGGGACTGAAAGAGCTGAAATGAATTAGATGTTACAGAGAGAAGCCATTGAGTGGAATTTTCAAGAGCTGACCCGAGAAAGATGGAAATGTGAAAGGTAGAAGGATTCTACTCATGAAAATTAATCAGCGTGTTTAAAAGTGATGGTTTTTTATAATGTTATGTGGTAAAATGGGGAATTACACACTTTTCTGGCATAATGTACAATTGATGTCCAGAGAACATTTAAAAAAACTAAGTTGGCGTATACACTGCAGTTTAAAGGGGTTTTTCCAGGAAAAATTAAAGGACCACTCAAGACTAATAAAATGCTGTATAATAAAAATACGGATTTGATGAACAATTAACATTTTACCTTCTTTCCTTGTATTAAGAAAACAGCTAAGATGCAAATTAGTGGTTTTGTAGTGGATGTAAATACTCACAATGTTTATATCTGTTCCTACCGCCTCTTCATCACCATGCAAATGTATGCACAGCTCATGCAGGATCAGAGTGGGGAATGCTCACAGAACAACATAGGAGCTACGTTTTCTTTTCTTCTGATTAAAAGAGCTGAAGAGGAGATACCATTATATAGCCTGACTGTGTGTGATCTGGGAACACCGTAAGCAATATTTTAGCATAGGAGATGGAGCTATATTAAATGAATAATATATTCCTCTGGGGCCAGCTCTGCATCTAGAACCGCTGGAATATAGTACAGATAGTGCCTAATATTGTACACTAGGTGGGGAGCTGGAAGTAGTTACCTATATTGATCTAAAGCTGAACTTTGATATATCTCAAACTCTCAACTTGTCTTCATGTTCCATAACTCCTGCATACCTCCCAAATTTTTAAGATGTGAAAGAGAGACACCATTCATCGTAATATATTTAGGCAATGGACACACCCCTGCCAGGCTCCCAGTTATGCAGACCATTAAGAATGTATATGCCAAACATCTTTGGCAGTTAATTTTATGTTTTCATATCTTATATCTGTACATCAGACAAAAAGAGGGACAACTGAGGAGGAAAGAAGGACAGTGATATTTTCTTCCAAATAAAGGGCCAGTCATTTGGATTCATTAGGGATTCATCATGTATAATGGAACTAGTACATCATTTGTGCCCACATGGAGGTGAACTAGCTTCCTGGTGGCGCAGGATGATTTATGACCCATGGTGATACTTTGCTTTTGCTCCCTTAGACTCCCTATTGGCAGGCTCTCTGTCTCCACCACACATAACAGAGGAAGTGGTGGGTTTAACCGGATCTAAAAGGGCTTAATGCCCTTTAAAAGACTGATGAGCGCTAACGAACTTGTATATACATCCCTCGGTTTTGGGCTGAATCTCTGCTGTAAATTAGCAGTTTTAGGTAATGGGGTATGAAGAACAGTTTTTTACATGGTCCCCTCATAATTAGAATCAGTAATAAGACTGTTGCTTTTTTTTCTATTGGTGATGAAATGCAAAAGTCTGACATATTAATAATAATTTGTATATATGTTTGGTTTTGTTCAGGCTGGAGGCCAGTGCATCTGCAAAGTGAATATCTGGGGTAGACAATGTGACCAGTGCAAAGATGGTTTCTATAACCTGCAGGAATCGAATGCAGATGGCTGTCAACCCTGCCGCTGCAACACAACTGGAACGCTCAATGGAAGTAATACCTGCCACCATACTACGGGACAATGCAGATGCAAACCAAATATTATTGGTAAGTCCATTTACAAGGTTAAAATGCGATTAACTCCCAGCAATCAAACATAATTCCTTTCTGAATATCCTAACTCCAGTAAACATAACATGCTTGGAAACCCGACAACAAAAAATTTATATATTACAGTTTACCAGTGCTTAGCTGTGATGGCTGCATTTGTTTTCTTGTTACTGGCAGGATAACAAGGTGAAAATAAAGGGATAAAAACAAATGCAGTCAACACATCTAAAGATCGTATGCTGCAATATAGCACGTTTTTGTTCCTGGGTTTAGATACAATTTAAATCTAATTGTCGTGGCTTGCTTGTCTTTGTATATCAGCATTATTTTTCACAGTCCAATAAAGTTACAGTGCTCCATTTTAAAATGTTGTCCATATTTGTATGTACTTCAGCCAACAAGTAAAATGTATCAGCAAATTGCTGAAGCTAATCTGAAGTCAGATCAATAAAATCATATTTATATTTCTGATGCCCAGTTATGTTTTAATCTTATCATGTATTCTGATTTACTGTTGACAGTCCATACAGGGCAGCAGGGGAGTGTCTGTGGCTGCTGTGTGCAGAAGCCACTGTTAGAGTATTGAAGCCACTGGCACACCTCCAACATCTCCTCCTATGTAGTGGGTTTTGCTGAATGGGTGAAGCATGTTTCCCTAAATCCCTCCCCCAGATCAGCATCTGTAGTACCACTCTATAGCTAATGCTTTTGAATAAAAAGCCTCTACAGCAGCACAATTTTACCTTTTCTCTGCTCCCCTATTGCTCTTTTCAGCCATGAGGGCATATGTAAGGAAGCCCTTTGTATGATCCAAGACACTCTACTTGGAGCTTACACATGGTTGAGCACTGTCTCTCTGTCCCAATGGAACAACACTGCACTAATCATCAAGCAGATACACTATAGAAATTGAGTCACATGATCTCTCATACCCAAAAGTGCCAGATATTTTCTTTGCTTCTAGGAGGATGTATGGAGCACCAGGAAGTATGTGCTGCTGGAAAGATGCCATTAAAGGAGAACTATTGGGAGAGTAAAATGTACTCTTTCCAATAGTGTGAGCCAGTGTGGGACACTACAGCTCACACAGACTGGCTCTTGAGACCTGAGTGATCACAAACCGCTGAGCGCTCAGCTCACTGCTCCTTCCTGCAGAGAGCAGTGAGCTGACAGGGATCCCCCTCCCCTCTCTCTGTTCCTCCAGCACTCCTTGGAGGGACAGACAGGGGAGGGGGTGGGAACAGCTGGCTCTGGCTCTAGAATTTTCAAAAACCTAGATTCAGATTTTCATTGAGGAAACAGAGAATTAGCTAGCAGGCAACGAATGCCTGGGTGAACAGTAAAACCACTCCTGTGGAGTATAGGTTGAACCCGCTGGACTTGTGTCTTTATTCAACCTGACTAACTATGTAACTATGAAGCCTTTATCACACTGTTAGTTTTAATGTAACTCCTTTATAAATGATTGGTGCAAACCCCTAAAGTGTTACGCCTATGAAAAAAATTGAACAAAAAACATATTCAGTACATTTCTAACGAAATGTTCATTTTCATTTCCATGTTCTGTTTATTAAAAAAAACTGCAACTACAGATAAAATACCGGTTAGTCTGCCAGAAATCTAGTGAGCTCCTAACTTCCTGTTTTGATCGATAACACAGTGCCATTGCTAATCTGAAATCACAAGCAGCATTGCCATCCTTGTCTGCTGGACCACAGAACTCCACCTCTCTCTGTCTCCACACTTGTGCATACATGGATTTCTTTACCAGCAAAACAGTGCTGCTGCCTTGACTTCTGAGAGCCTGCTCACAGGCTGTGTGTTGGGAAAAGGCTCTTGGGAGATGTAGTTGTATGCCTATGTCAATAGGAAAAGACTTCCCAGAAGCTGTTTGTGCAAACATTTTAGAAGTTCTCTCTCTCTACAGGAACAAGGTAAAAGAAAAGAATATTGCTGGGACATGCTCTAGAAGGGAAGAGGGGGTTAAATTTGGGCAATGCCTGGACATACCATTTAAAAGGTACCTGTCAGGGCAGAAATATGGGATCTGTCCTCACCTACCTTTCTCCAGAGGTGTAAGTTCTGAGGCTCCTATCCTTATCTTGGCTTCACTACTATGCAGATTAGGGGTCCCAGCTTCACTTGCTGAATGCTTATTCTTGCCCATTGACCAAGAGGCATGGAGCTTGCACTTTAAAATTTAAAAAAATCAGCTTCTGAAATTTTTCTGCTCTCAGGTTCCATACAAACAAAGCCCACAAATACAGCATAGTTTTCATGATATCACTATATCCTCGATGTTGTCAAAATAGTTTAATCTGCTCACTGTATGTACGTCCCTTTAGGTAAATTAGTACTTTTCAAAACTGTTTTAGCTGAAACAAGTTCTAAGCAAATAATATAAAAAAAATGAACTGTTCCTATGAAATGCAAAATATGTCAACATAATTCCACTGATCACGAACATTGGTCGGGTTACTTATCAAGGGCTATATAATTTTAATTTTGTAATTCAATGCCAAGCTGATTATAATAAACTGCGGGCTCCTGCGTTATTTATCATGTTCCTTTACAAGACATTCTTTTTTGTTTGTGGCTCCCACAGGTATTTTTCAAAAATTAGATTTGATTATAGCAATTTATTACTTTCAGAATATTTGAGGGGTGCTACAGCTACATAAGGACAAAATTTATCAAGTGCCTGAAATACACTGTGCATATAATACATTTTGAAATGTTGATGTATGGGAATATTATGATAAAGTGAGCCAAGGATTGCGGGCATACCTGTCTGAATATCTTTGTAGAAAGCTAAAGCCATAACCAATTTTAAACACTTTTACATTACGGAAGTTTTGTTTTTTTCTCGTGTTGCTGGTGTGAAGAGTTTTACACGGTGAAGCTATAGCTTATTTTAAAAGCATAGCTTTGTGATAATACACAACACATACAAATCGTTTTGTGTACACGCTACATTTGCAGATATATAAACTGGTAGAAAGGCAAAGTGGAGGTGCTGTCTGTAACAACCAATAAGGACATTGCTTTTATTTTCATACGGCATGAAAAAATGTAAGCTGAAATCTGATTTTTCATTTCATGGACAACTCCTTCACATTACCTTTCCATAAATGTCAGAGATGTGCACATTGTATAGTTTTATTTGAAAATTGAAATCATATCTTATTCACAGCGAAACTCCAGGCCAACAGGTAAAATACACATGTGGACTTTTTTATTTGCCAAGTGATTAACGCATTTTAAACACAGGTCAGCAGATTCCTATTTACCTCAATAGTACAATGGGGGTGACCGTTCTGAGTTCCGTATTTGACTACTTTCCTTTGCATTTCTCTGAATGCACCAAGTCTCATTGGAGATTAGTCTGCATTGCAGGCAAAGCAGGTCAACTTTACTAACGCATGCATTTAAGCTTCCCAGCGTTCAAATGTAATCGCCTGTGTTTGACGGCAACTTCTGTGTACACAAGCTCTAAGTCCATCCAGTCACTTTGGCAATTGATATACTTCTGCCAGAATGCATGACTAAAAAGGTGACCCCCAGTTTGTTAAGTAATACAGCAATGTAGCCTCCCTGGCCACAGCCTCCTGAAAGGGCAGCAACACATTAATATGTTATCTCTCTCCTGCAGTCAGCGTGTTTCCTGTGAGCACATGCACATGCAGCAGGACCAGATTGGCACTTAGCTTAGCCACAGCTCTTACACTCCTATTCTGCTGTGCAGCGAATCACAAAAGATGCTATCTAGAAAGATTCTTATTATATGTGTATGTTAAAATACATTTAATTAACTTTAAATTAAAATTTTTCTTAACCCTTGCATTTTGGGGATAAGTGCTTGTTTTCACCTAGGTGTGATCCTTGGAGCCAGCTGGCTGTTAGACCAGTCCTTCCAATCTATCACCTCCTCTGCTTCAGCTGTCTAAGGTTTCTAAGTCATCGCGTCCAATACACTGTGGGGGGAATTTATCAAAACTGGAGCAGACAAAATCTGAAGCAGATTTGCACTGCAGCCAATCAGCTTCTCTATCTCATTTTCAAATCTTACCTGAGCAAACTGAAGGGAGACACTGATTGGTTGCCATGGGCAACTGCTCCAGATTTTGTCTGCTCCAGTTTTGATAAATTCCCCTCTGCGTATTTGACATAAGGACGCTGAGGGACATACCATCGCTGCATCTTTAAAAACTCTCACCCTCTGCTGCTGAATATGACCCATGAAATTAGTTGTTTTACTATATCTGCACTACATGGCTTACATTCTGTTCATCTAGCTCAGTTACAAATATAGTTACTGCCCAAGGTCAGTCTACAGAAACCCACTGCAGCTTAACCTGGTGACCCCCTGGCTTATACAGAAAATAGATCAAGGCATAATCTAGTCATCGCTACATAAGAGATATTTAATAAAGTATTATACATACTGTGGCAGTGTAAGCCAATGCCACGGTGGAGGATGGCGACCTTGGCACCCAGGACTCTCAGCCAAAGGGGCTGAGAGGGTCCAGAAAGTAAAGCATGTTATAAGGAAGAACCTGGCTTTTCAGGTTATTCCAGGTTTTCCTATTTGCAGCTGGGATCTGGAGCTCTGGAGATTTCGTAGAGCTCTGGGTGGGATGAGATCTCCAGTCCTGGGGCCAGGTGTTGCCAATGACCAGCCTGGGCTAATCAGGTGGCTGAGAGCAGCCTTATCAGGAAGCCAGCCCAGTGCTCAGGGGAGTGTTGGAGTTGTGTGTGTGCAGGGAGCACACGGACACAGACCACCTCGGGTGCGTGCTGGACGCACACGGAACAGCCAGGGGTGGCTGGGAGCGGTCAGGAAGGTCGGTGACCCTAGGACCTGCGGTACAGACTGCTGGGAGAGCAGAGCGAGTGCCCACGAGGGGAGAGGTCAGGAAGGTCGGTGACCCTAGGACCTGCGGTACAGACTGCTAAGAGAGCAGAGTGAGGGCTCACGAGGGGTGAGCAGCGTGAGTGTCTTGAAGCTGAGGAAAGCTACAGAGCCATAACAAGGACTGTCTTATGTTGCTGCTGCAAGCTATTTTGTGTTTGCCCTTTAATAAACTGCGTTTTACTTGACTTACCTGGACTACAGTGGAGTGTCCTTGTAACAAGGACACTTGACTTACCTGGACTACAGTGTCCTTGTAACAACTCCTGTCTCCTCAGCATGTATATCTCACTGGTGGTGGATGCATGAGGTAGCTAAGCTCCTCTATGCTTATTCTGACAAACTTTGCTCTGAACGTGTTTCAGGTGAACAGTTCCCTTCCCCAGCCTAAAAACAGTGCTGACCAGTCAACCTGACAAAGGCTTACAAAAATCATTAACTGGCAGTATCAGATTGTAACATTCCCAGTCTCTCACTTATAAGGAGCACCACTTATACATAGCATATCAATAAAAATAATTCATACCTAACATACAAATCAATACAAATAATATTGCTACCAAATTATAGAGCACTAGTAGCTTCCTCACAGGCTCTTCAGATATCATAAGGATACTAATTGATTATTAAATTATGCAATATGTAAATTCATATATATAGAAGATAATTTTTCAGGAGTGATTGTACATTATACTATATAGATAGATAGATATAGAAGAGAGAGATAACTGACCCAGACCCCCATGCAGCTGCAATCAGCCTGCAATAGATTACTTTACAAGATCTGCTGCTGCAGGGAGGTGCTGGACAAAGCTACATTCCCAATGCAAACAGAATGTTGAAGCATTCTGTTTAATTTCATTTTTATAGCATGCTCATATTGATGCATATAACAAATTATCTTTGCAAGGTTTACCTGTTAATATGCATTGTATATAACATTGTTATACCATAACCTTGATTTTTGTAATTTTGGTTTAAATCTGCAACAGTTTTGCATGATATTCAAATTGGAAGTCATCACTACAATTGCAGATACTGTCCAAATGGAATACTTTTTAAAAGTGAGATGTGTGGGTGTGGACTAGTAGAATGATAAAGTGCGATCAGGTCCAACAAAAATTGCAATGTCCAAAAATAAAATTCAAGAGACTTTATAGCAAAGCTTAACTTGTAATAATTTTTATTAGGACAAGTCAATTTGATAAATTTCCAGTCCTAATGGTGAAAACGTCATCTATATACCTATGCCATTTCAGTATGCATAAGACTTCATTTGAATTCAATAAAGTACATCAAATGACTGTATGATTTTGTGCTACACAGTGTGAAACAGTATCACTTAATTTTGTTTGATACATTTCTTAAAGTCTACCTTCAGGTTTGACAGCCCTCCCATGGAGCACCCCAGCAACAGTAAAAAAACAACCCTCTATTCTTTCCTTTTTTACAAGTGTCTTCAGCCAGGTCCGTTAATGTCATGGGTCCTTTAGCCATCTTCTTCCTCCAGCTGTGAGCAATCCTCAATGCTGCAGAGCACAATGCTATGTCATGAAATAACACTGCTCTCGGTAGTATATTTCTGTAAATCTGGGGCAGAGCCTCAATGGCCTGATCTTACCGGAAGTGGATTTAATGACATTCAGCCCAAAAGAAGATCATCACTATATTGCCGAATAAGTAGATCTGCAGGACACAGTGCCAGAGATAAAGTGTGGATAAGGGATCGAGCTACGCTTTTGAACACCCAAGCTGGACTTGGCTTTTAAATCAACATCCTGAAATAGCGAGTAGTAGCTAGTCCCAATCAGCTGGACCTGTTCTGTAAAATTGCAGATATTTCACCACTCATCTTAGGGCTCCCTCAGCTCAAACATCAGGAACATATCTCAGCTAATTGAGGTATTCGTATCACTTATTTGAACTGAGGAAGCCACTTGGATGAAAGGTGAAACATCTTCAACTTTACATATACAGTACCATGCCCTGGAGAAATGAAAACCTTCCCAGACATACTTCCTCATATGTTTGTGTGAAGTTGTTATGAAAAATTGTCCTCTGCCAGAAAACATAAAAATGTTACATTTCCTCTTTAACATCTGGAAAAAAAATTAAACCTAGCTCATGGCGTTTTACTCACTGCGCAGGACATTGCCATTCATTTCAAAAACAAAATAGATACCATTCGAGATCAGATCGCCACTGTCCAATCAACTGCTCCTTTTATTATAGTACCTGATCCTCCATCACACTTGTTACTTTCCTCTTTTGACCCTGTCACCACAGAGGAGGTTACTAAGCTTCTCTCTGACACCCACCTCACCACTTGCCCCCTGGACCCTGTTCCCTCAAAACTACTACGTTCACCCTCTTGCTCTATCCTAGACTCTCTTACCCACATTTTCAATCTTTCCCTCTCTACTGGAATCTTTCCTACCCCACTCAAACATGCACTAGTCACCCCAATACCCCAAAAACCTTCACTGGACCCTACCAACCTCAATAATTTCAGACCTATCTCCTTACTCCCATTCAAATTGTATTGTAACTGTAATGTCTTCCTTATATTGTAAAGCGCTGCACAAACTGTTGGCGCTATATAAATACTATGTAATAATAATAATGGCGTTTTGGGTATGTATTGGTCATTTTCTGAAACCTGGAATTATTCATATGGCATCAGGAAAGAGCCACACAGCTGAAACCAAACAAAGCACACAGAACATTTCTTTAAATTCCCCCAGCAATCCAAATGTCTTAAAATTGTTGATTTCTATTGACTTTTATGATGTCTATAGGTATCCTTAGAGCGTAAGTCGAGCCAAAACTTTGTTTTATTGTTTTGGATGGAGTGGGGAAGGACTAGAACTGCTGGCAGATATTTACAGTTATCTGGGCTTTTATGGAGAGATTTTCCCTCATTTCCTGTCCTGCTGACAATGCTTTACCAGGCAGCAAGTAAAGAGACTTCTTTAACAGCAACACAGACAGAAATAAAAATGTGGTTTTTTTTAGCAGAGTAGGGCGAGGCTACAACCCCTATCAGATGTTCTTTTCTGTCTGGGAACCTGCTGCAAATTTTCCCTCACTTCCTGTCTGGTAAAACCATTAGCAACAGGACAGAAAACAAAGGAGAACCTCTCTAATACAGCCCTAGATAACAGTAAAAACAAAACAGATACTCTTGTCCTTCCCCATTCTCTCTAAAAAAAATTAGGGCTGGTAAGGATTAAAAATTTCCTGTTCGATTAATCAAATTTTTTTTAAATCGATTAATCGATTTAAAATTAATCGAGGGATTCATCGTTAATTTCCGCAGCCCTAAAAAAAATGGCTTAACAAATGCTTTAATTCTTTGAGTAGATCCCCACTGTACAGAAGTAAGCTGTGTCTTAATTGGACGGGTGTTCTTCTTTAATACTGCACCCTGTACACGCTTTTGTGCCCCGTAGGCTTGCGTCACTCTAAAGAATAGATTACTTGTCACATCTATGTATGGCATATTCAAATAAGCCTTGCACCAATTTTCAAAGCGGAGGCAATATAAATCCACGTAGACCAATTTTAATAGACCAAACATGAGTCATAATTCTTGTTAACAATACAGTTATTTTTAACATTTCCTACCATTGTGGTCTTCTCCTCTTTCTTTTTTTTTTATTTTCCCTATTGAAATTAAATGATATGCCTTAGGTGGGTCATTCATCATTGCTAAAGGAACCTGCCTTTTCTAAAGGGGTTCCTGAATTGTTATCCCTATACATAATGTATTTCCATCTGGTTTAATAGATGCATTTAGTCTTGTATTCTTAAATGCATGGGCTGTGTTCACAGATGTTAGGTCAGTAATGTTTTATTATGAGTCAGAGAGTATTTTTCACTGGGCGCCACAAGTGATATTGGGCTGTTTGAACCATGCAATTACCTTACATAGAAAGGCTGGTGGTTTTAAGAAGAAGTGTACATTGTCTTGTATCTATATGTAAACCAAATGACTAAAATCTTCTCAAATCATGTTGAGGTCATTTTAAAAGTAATTTTCAATGTTTTTAAATCTGCATGTTTCTTTCAAATAATACTGCATAGCTCTGCTGTGAAGGCCCTCCTTCAGGTACTTCCTGTTAAAGAGGGCCAACATTCTGTCCCTTTGCCCCATTTGAGCTCCTAGGTTGCCACCATACACTCTCCCAGTGGATACTGCAAGCAGCTGTGCAAATGTACATTAAACAAGGCATGTTTCATTGTTGTCACCATCAGGAAAACCAGCCATTGCTGGAGTGCATGTAGACAGCAAGTGGCCACATGGGACCAGAAGCACTACAATGCTAGAATGAAAGTGCCCATTCAGTGTCCAGTCCAACCAAAATGCTGTGTGTGTTGTGCACACATTTTCTATCATTGACAAGTGTTACAATGCATAGCACTTGGCTGCACCTTCAAAATGAATGAATTCAAAATAAATGGGTTGTGACACACCTCAAAGCATGAAAAAATAGCTGCTGTTTGCACAGGGTACTGTGCATTCACAATAAATGGGACCACTTCAGCGCACCAATGCACGTAATGTTTTAACACAACAGACTGGTGTGAACAGTCCCTCACACTTAGGGCCCATTCACCCAACAATACAGTGCACTGCAACTTACAATTTTGCATCTCCTTACTTGTAGCATTTTTTTCTTGTTGCAGCATATGGGCATTTTGGAACTCCATTAGGTTGGCATTCACAATGAACGGCACTGCAGTGCACCAACCCACAAAGAACAGTAACACATGCCTTTTGAAGGTGTCTTTGGATGGCATTGACAATTACTGGCACCTCAGCTCACCCACACATGTGAAATGGGTTAACGAGTGCATTACTGCAAAGCTTTGGTGAACATGGGCACCTATATGTTGTGGTAATGGTCGGTTAAATGTGTCTCAACACAATGCAAAGCAAATAATTTTATCACCGCACCATTTTGAATAGCCAACACACATAAACAGTAGTGGGCAACACTTCCGCACTGCAATGCACTATAACACATATGTCATGTGTCATGGTAGGCTGCACTGTAAAAAGTGTTGTTTTTTTTTTTCGTGTTGCTGTGTGTTGACAGCCTATTGAAAATTAATTATTGAAATTCTGCCTTAAAGCATGCAATGCACATGTGGTTACTGACTACAGTGGACCCCATGGACCACAATTGTATCCAACCTGCTAGAATTATGAGTTTGACTCCCTGGATTTTAACTATTTCCCATCGTTCTTCCTTGCAGTGTATTGATTGCTGCAGTAAGTATACACACATTCTTAGTTGTTGGATCGGTGCTCCGTGAATTGCAAAGATTCTCCAGCATGCTGTGACCTTTAGGTTCCCTCACCAGCAGTGACAACTTTTTTTCTGCTTAGTAAGTTGTGAAAGGGGAATTTCTATCTGAATTGCAGCACTTACAATGATTTACATTTCTTGCCCACTCCGGCTCTGTGATGTCACTGGCTAATCTTACATAAAATTGATTACGAAGATCAACATTTCAGCTTTAAAATATCTCTTTGGTGTAACGTGGATTGGAACCAGATTACATCGGCATATTTGCCACTTTCTTGACAATAAAATAGTGTCATTTATATTGTCCCTCGTTAAGCTTTTCAGCGTGTGTTTTTACAAAAATCAATCTGATAATGTTAAGCACTTAAAGTTAAGGCCTAATAAAAAAAAATTGCAAAGGGGTCTTAAAATTTTGCCGACACCAAAAGAAAATTTCAGAAAGAAGTAGAAAAAAAGCCAAGCTTTCTGAAAGTTCTCTGTTCACACATTTTTTCAGATACTTAAAGGAGAATTCTAAGTATATATCAAGACTTCATATGTAGATCTGATTACTAATGCCTAAACTTATTTTTAAACTGTGCTTTATGTAACTGACATCTGCTCCTTCAGTTCTTACCTTCTTGGAGGTGATTTGCTGGTCTTGATTTGAGAGCATGAGAGTTTTTTCTAAGGCTACACCTGGATTTAGCTGATCAAATAGGTAAGAGCCTTTAATTAGATACGTGTTGATCTGGGGTTGCTTCAGTTGGTCTTGGTTCAGCAATGTTATGTCCCCAAAAAATTAGGTCAACTGCCTACCTGAATATACTTAATGACCCTGATGGCACCGGCATATTCCAAGATGACAATGCCAGGACTCATCGGGCTCAGATTGTGAAAGAGTGGCTTAGGGAGCATGAGACATAATTGTCACGCATGGACTGACCACCACAGAGTCCAGACCTTAACCTCATTGAGAATCTTTGGTATGTCCTGGAGAAGACTTTACACAGTGGTCTGACTCTCCCATCATCTCTACAAGATCTTGGTAAAAAATTAATATAACTCTGGACAGAAATAATTGTTGTGACTCTGCATAAGCTTAGCAAAATGATGCCACGGTGAATGCATGCCGGTAATGAAAGCTAAAGGCGGTCCAACAAAATATTATAGTGTGACTTTTTTTTGGTCAGGCAGTGTAGATTTCACTGCAACATTTTTAATTTCAGTTTCACTTATTAGGTTACTTAGGCAAGATTTACTTAAAACATATAAATAAGAATATGTTTTTTTGTGAGGGGTGAGGCTGCATTTAGGGTAATTTAGATTATTTAATTTCACTTTCTTATATTTTCCCTTTTATGTTTTTTGATCATTATGTGGGTACTCCCATTTTAATTTTTTTTCCACTGTGAAAAAAATAAAATAAAACGATGGGGCTAATGAGGAGCTGATATTTGGCACAAGAATAGGTCCAAGAGTGTTGAAAGAAGCTTCCATAACCTTCAGGATCCATTAAAAGCCAACTGTAACTTAAAATTGTCAAAAAACACACTAATTTCACCTTTAATAATCATTACAATTTTTTTTATAAAATATAACAAACATTACTTTTTATTACTTTTATTATTAGATCATATAATACAACCACAATAAAACAAATCATATATTTATAAGTATATAATAAAGTATACTCAAAAAAACAGCATCACTGAGATACTGATCAAAACAAGCATTTCATGTTATTCTGTTTCTCCAGGACTGGCCTAAATCATATACTTAATAAATGGCTTACATTTGTAGAGCAGTTTACAATATGAAAGATACCATAACCATGTAGTTAATCCCTGTGAATGTCAGGACATCCAGATCCAGACCTTAGCACAAAATGTGGAACTTTCCACAGAGCCTGAAGTCATCGGACCCAAGCATGTTCCACCTTGACTCATCTTAACATAAAAAAATATATATATATATATATATATCCAAATATGATCACTCAAAATATATCCAGGACAGGGGACAGAGTAAGATTCCAGCTCTAGGTCTGCCCTCGCCAAACACCACGAATACTGGTGTTTGAAATGCCTGAAATTAGCATTTCATGACAATATAGAGAAACTTGAGATTAAAATTAGAACTGCATTTACAATATGTTTAAATCACTACCCTTCAATCAAAAAACATTTCTTTTTGACACTCAGCCAAATCCTCCTCTGCAACATTTTTTCTGGCCAATTCTGTGTTGAATGACAGCCAGCATCATTCAACATCCTCTTATAAGCCTAGACCAGGGGTTGCCAAACTCTGGCCCTCCATATGTGGTGGAACTACAAATCCCATGAGGCATTGCAAGATTCTCACAGCCACAGACATGACTCCCAG
The DNA here is from genome assembly GCF_000935625.1 of Nanorana parkeri. Classification (NCBI taxonomy): domain Eukaryota; kingdom Metazoa; phylum Chordata; class Amphibia; order Anura; family Dicroglossidae; genus Nanorana; species Nanorana parkeri. The sequence continues at coordinate 845,765 of NW_017306269.1, forward strand.
AGAGAGATGCATCATGGGATTTGTAGTTTTACCACAGCTGGAGGACCGGAGTTTGGCTACCCCTGGCCTAGACTGTCATGGACGCACCCGTTGGATGTGCGTCATCATGCCAGCCTGGGCTCACAGTACTGCAGCACTGGACTGTAATCACACCTCATTATGTGATTTCTCTTTAGTACCTCAATAAGGATTATCCACTGCCACTGCTGGAGAAGAAGAGGAAGAACAAGCAATGTCACTGTACTTGCCAAAAGAGAGGTAGAATGAAGGCACATACTTAGGTAATATTTAAAACTTAGACAGTGGGGGTTCAGGGAAGGGAAGGGGCGACTGACGGGGCTACGGTTGTAGGTGTGCTTTAAGTAACACTAAAGTCAGGAGTTAAATCTTAAAAATACATTTAATTACCCTATTAACGAAAATGTATCATATTTGTGTGTCACTCAGCTGTAGATCCTCAAATCATCTCTGAATTGGTGCTGACACTCTCCTTCCTTCTGGAGGGTGACTACTTTTGTTCCCCATGGTCCCTGTGTGTGTAAAGTAGTCACTGCTCCAAGCTGGCTCCCGTGATGGACTACATGCTCAATACAAATTAGTAAATTAAATGTGATATTGTAGTCCATCATGCTTTACAACACACACAGGGACCATGGGGAACAAATAAGCTACATTTGTGTCAATAGTTAAGGTATGTGAATGCATTTTTAAGATTAAACTCCTGAGTTTAGTGCCACTTTAACTATTTGTTAGCAGTCATCTCAGTAGCAGCATATTAATTTCAATGTGTCACACAAGGCAATGGCCACTATATCATTAAATCACCAAGTAGCACCAACCAGATTTATACCCATAATGAATTAAAAGACCTCAAGCACCATCTGCCACCATGGTAGAGAGTCTCATAGATCCCAATGCAGTGATGTCACCCTTGCCTAAGCACTGCAGGCAGAAGAAGGGGGTAAGGTAAGTATAGACTTTCTTCTTTACAGTGGATCGTGCATTGTACTGCTAATTCCGCTTTAAGAATGCTCTACTGTACTGCTGAAAAATAAAGTCAGTCTCTCTCTCTCTCTCTCTCTCTCTCTCTCTCTCTCTCTATCTCTCTATCTATATCTATATATATATAGATATAGATAGAGAGAGAGAGAGAGAGAGAGAGAGAGAGAGA
>NW_017306269.1:847514-932654 GCF_000935625.1 Nanorana parkeri
TATATATCTATATATATATATACGGTATATATTACTTTGCTGTGAATTATTTTGCTCTGTTTTAATCTTTTATTCCATATTTCACATATTAGGCAAAATCTTGCACCAACGTGACAGCTGGCAGCTCTATTCTCTGGGACTACTGGTCAGAATGTTAACTGAGTACCTAAAAATATCCCTACTTTCCTGCCTTCTTTTAAATATATTCTTCTTCTGAAGAATTTGTGTACTTTTTTTCTTCTTGTTTCAATTCTTGAAAAAAAATGTACAGTCTGCCATAAATGTTATTATAACATCTTTAACATAAACCAGTGTGTAACTTATAAAGAACATCTTTTAAACCAGGTCAAAACATCTTACCTTACTTTTCCAATTTTCTTCTTTTTTATTAAGTTTTACAAATTCAAAAGAGTGCTGTGCTTATCACAATTTTAAATGATCACATCCTTAGAAGGGTGTGAAATGATAATTAGCAGATAGTTATAAAAAATAATTGTAATATATTCTGAATAAATTTCAGGCCAAGCCCAGTAATGTTGTCATTAATCACTGCCTTGCTGCAGCCATGTTTTTTTTTTTCCTTTCTCATGAAAATACGGAATTAAAGCATTAATTTTTCACAAATTGATAGTGAGAGCAGTCCCCACCCCCTAGTCATGGATTATGCAAATGATGGAAAATAAATAGAACACTGCAAATAGAGAGCAGTTAACTCTTCAGAATTAACCCTTTATGTGCAAAGTGCAGATTAAATATTTTATTCTTTAAAGAATCAAGTGCTTTAATTTGTTGACTTTTATGATCTCTGTTGCACATTTTACGAAGTAGCATATTTTTTTGAATGGATGTTATGATAATGTTCGGGCTATGACCGCAAAGGGTGACAATGAGTGCAAATAGATGGAGGCTCTTTTCCCATTCCAGGGTGATTTCCAACTGACACCATAACGTAGATTTTTAACTTTCATTGTAATATAGTTATAGAAACAGCAAATTTTCTCCTCATTTGGGCCTGAACTAAAAAAAAGTGAGGATTTGCTGTTATAGCGATAATTTAGAAATATAAATTGTGCCTAAGCATTACCCTGAAAAATGGGAACCTTTTATCTGGGAACTACTGTAGTAATAACTGTGTTACTAATAACTGCTGGGCATTGGTAGTATTAACCTGCCGGGGAACAACTCGGGGATAACTGTATTACTAATAACGGTTGGGCACCTAATCATTAGGCACTGTAGACTAGGTATGTTCAGATACCAAATACCATACTCGGTACAAGTACGTGTACAGATACTTTCCAGCTCCAGGACTAGACCAGAGAAAAATTCAAAAGGAGGCAGCTGCCAATTTAAGGAGCAGACGGAGCTCCTGGGATTTGTAAATCCCCATTTTAATGCATTATTTTTGTTATAACTATATATAAGTGATGCACCGATACCATTTTTCCAAGTACAAGTCCTGATACTTGCCCAAGTGTTTATGGATACAAGTACTGATACATTTTTGTTTATTGTCATGTGACAGTTTTTCAAAAACAATACAGACTTATGATTTCAGGACAGTGGTGGAACACCAGAGCTAGGTCCCAGCTGCAACTTCTCCAACCCTGGTAGTTCTCTTGAAAATGCCAAGTATCGGCACTGGTATATGAACTGGTATCTGGAAATCCCTATAATGTAGATGTATGCTTTAAAAACTTTGGTTATTGTTGGGCACTTGGTGTGATAGTGCGGTCATTTCAAATTATATCTGGGCCTGAATTAAATTTAAAAAATATGTTTTCCATGAGTGGGAATGAAACCTCATGTACATCTTGCTTAATATATGCATTTCTTGAACATGCGTTTGAGGGTGAATACTTTTGCGTTAGATGTGAGCTAGTTGTTTGCTTGGAAGCCCAGATTCTGGATCTAAACAATCAACTGGCAATACTGCAGAGCATAAACAACAGGGAAAAGAGTTTGCTTCTGACTCATCAGGTTCTGGTGGAAGGCGGTATAAAGGAGGAGGGGGATATGGAGGGGTAGGATCCTGAGGTGGGTGGCTAGGTTACTGTTAGAAGGGGGAGTAGAGGGAAGAGCACAAGAGAGGCCAGTCCTTAATTGATAGACCCCAATAAATATGCCAGGTTGCATGATGTCAGGGGTGGCAGTGCTGGAGCAGGATGCTTTCCCTATCTGCAAGGGCAGTGACTGCTCCAGTAAGGATGGGAGCAGGAAGGATGAAAAAGGAGAGACAGATATTGGTGGTAGGGGACTCTATTATCAGATGGACAGACAGTGTAAGCTGTCAACGGGATCGTGGGCATCGAACAGTCTGTTGCTTATCAGGGACTCGGGTTCGACACATTGCGGCGCTAGAAAAAGTCCAGAGAAGGGCAACAAAACTAGTTAAGGGGCTGGAGGACCAAAGCAAATGAGACAAGGTTGCTAAATTTAAACTTGTTCATGTTGGAAGTGAGACGATTAAGAGGGGACATGAATTTGATGTACAAAATGTTTAGTGGTGATGGCAACATCAGCAAAAAACCTTTTGTGTAAACTCCCTAAAAAAGACTAGAGGCCACCATCTAAAAATAGTGGAGAAAAGATTAACCACAAAGGGCATAGAGGCTTTTTTTCAGTCAGAGTGGTTACATTTTGAAACTCTTCCACAAGCAGTGGTATCAGCAGATAGTATTTAATAATTAAAACATTATTTAGATCCCTTCCTCAGAGACCATAACATACAGGGCTACAGGTACTCTTAAAAACTAGACCACACAGGGACTCATATATGCACGCACGCACGCACAAACACACACAGACACACAAAGGTTGAACTTGATGGACCTGTGTCTTTATTCAACCTCAAATACTATGTCAGATGGTGCTATGTATTGGAAAGGGCTCATCAAGCTTATTTAAAAGTAAACCGTACCTAGACCCCTTTTCTAGGAAGTGGACCTCCTGGGCTTGAAAATAATCAGGAGCACCATGAAAGATGAAGTTTGAGCTGTATTCTGATTTTCATGTACAAGTTTAAGTCACCATAGATGAGCCCCTGCAAGAGAGAATAGGGTCTAGGATAGAGATCATAATTACGGTCTGTAGCATGGTATTAGTCCTCTTGGGTTTTCCGTGCCCCTTTTTCCTGTCAGAATGGGCTGCCTTCCCTGCCTACCGTTGGGGCTTGTATTTAAAGCGGTGAGGGAGGGGAGTAGGGATTAGCTCAAAGTTTGACCCAAACATTGGGCAGGAGCTGAACATCATATATAATAGCGGTATTTCTTGAGGTATAGTGGTGTCATCATTGCCCAAATATGGTCACATGGCCATATTTAGTCAATGATGTCACCACAATCGCTGCTCCTTCTCATATTTCACAGTTGACAGCTTGAGGAATAGCCATTACTGTGGGTGGGTTGATGGGTTTTTTCTTTCAGTGCACTTCATTTGATTGATGAGGGTAGTGCACTGTGGGAATTTTTTACTCTTCAAATTTGGTTTTGTGAGTGAGTAAGGATACTGTGTACCTCTTACTCAGTCATGTACGGGGTTGTGGCATCTAAGGCCCTCCTTTTTTCTTATTTTCTCCAACTACCCCTCTTCCCACAGACTCCCACAACCATCAGGGGGAAGAGGTCCTTGCCCCGGTAAGGTTTCTTTCATGTTGCAGGCATGTGGCCTGGTATGGTTGAGGGAGTACATGCTCTCCCCCCTACTTTTCTGGCCTGCTAGGCTGCTGCTCAGATAAGGGTATGGAGTTCTCTTTCAAAATCCATACCAAACCTGGAGGGTCCTCTTTATAACACCATAAGGGAAACCCTGCATCCGTTTCCAAATTTTAAAGGTGTGGTATGGATGAAGGGTATCCTCAGCCACTTTGTTTACAAACAGAACAAAGCAGCCAGGTGCTGTCATTTGGCAGTAATTTTAAAGACATTTAAATGTCTGTTTTGCAGTAGTAGGTTCTATACATTGCACAGATGTGCCACTTCACGGTGCAGGTTCAGGTCATCCCCAAAGCTAAATGTTATTTAAAGGAATTGTACACTTTTATTGTCCTTTAAGAATTAATACAATCACTTCTCCCAGCCAAATTAAATTTGTAAAAAAAAAGTTATTTTTGCTTTGGAAAAAGTCCTCCAGGGTACTGCCCAGGTTCCCATGTCCTGTGTTTGTCAATTCCCTGCATATTACCCTAGAAAATTGTCATTAATTATTTATATAATTAAATTCCTATTGACATCATCAAGGTTCAGATTTGGCACCCAAATTTAAGTAAAGTTTACTGAACCTTACTCAAACCGAACCAATGTACATTCAGCTTATCACTAGTAGGGAGCTTAAGGAGATGGGAAGTAGTTCCTTGTTTGTAACACTATGTACAGTATAAGGTAAGATGTTTACACCTTTAATGTCCTCTGTATCACAGCAATTGAGAAACTGCACAAATAAGAGATAGAACACCGCTTTCCTGTTTGGGAAAACATGTAGGCCTCAGGTCTGTAGTTACAGGAAATGCAGGGTACCCACAGTTTGGAGTGAGACTTACACAATGCACCGTGGCTCCACAACACACCTCCCGTTTTACCTAGCATAAAGGAAAGGTGTTATGGGAATGCTTCTGTTAAGATAAATGCTGGACTGGTCCTGTGTTCTCTTGGAGATTAATAGGCACAGTCAATACCTGGGAGTATGAATATAATGTCAGGTTAAGGTCGGGTATTAGTGGTGGTTTTGTGAAGAAGAGTCCATCAGTATCGGTGGCCGGAAAGGTTTCTGTGGCACACTGGCCATCTTAGCCCCCATTCATGGGCCCCAAGTGTGGAGTGGGATCCTCGATGGACTTAACATTTACCACTAATAAATGAGAGGCCTCTTAAATAAACTGCAAATGAGTGATTCCCGACTAGACCTATGGCAGTGTGAAATGTGGAATCTGAGATTGCGTGGAACTCAGGAACTCTGAGGATTTAGTGTCTTGGATACACCATTTTTAAACTTTCTTTGTGGGCCTCCGGCCCCGCAACTGACTTAACAACCTGCCACCAGGGGACACCACTACAATTCCCTGTGAAGTATCTGTATTCCCACAACTTCAAACACAACTCCAAGCAGAACATGAATGAGTACACTGAATATTGGTCTCTTCTTGTGGTAAATGTTGCTAAACCATGGTACACAACAAATTGTGTCTATGTCCAAAGGCAAACCGTAAAAAGGTTTCCTGGCACACTCACAAGCTAGCATGTAAAAAAACTTGTCTCACCACTAAGGTTAAAAACAGAGGTTTGGATACACGTCTTCTGCAGAAAATGTGAAAGCCGCACAGTCGCGCCAAAGCACCTCTGATAGTGCGGTCCTAACTCTTAACTATGAGAGTCTCCATCTTGGAGCACATGGGTCAGAAGATAAAATTGGGTGCAAGTCTGTCAGGTGTGTCCAAAGGCAGATACTTACAAGGTCCACACAGCACACCAAACCCAAATGTTTCACCATTTAGGACTCGGAGCAGAAAAACAAATGGCAATGTTTTTTTTTACAGAGAATGCCAGAGTAGTTGTCAGTATATCAAAAGGGATCTTCTATTCAGATGCATTATTAAAGTGTCATATAAAAACTTCTGCTTCTGGCAGGGAAGAGTCTCTTTCTTAATGTACAGGTGATGCGTCACTGTCTGTGCCTAGAGAAGGGGACCTTCTTCTCTATGGTTTATATATGACACTTCAATAAAGTATTTGAATAGAAGAATCATTTCATATGCTGAATACTAGACATGTGCACTGCCAAAAAAATTGTTTTGTTTAGTTCTGATTCAGATTTTGTGTTATTTCGTTTTTCAGGATTCGGGTGTGAAAGTCAATTCGGATTCGGACGAAATTCGTTAGTGGTAGTTCGTTCGAACGTTCGTTTCGTTTTCGTTTCCTATTTGTTTCGTTCATTCGTTCGTTCGTTTGCAGCAAAGTGACATTTGAGGGGGAAACAATGTTTTTCTCCTTCTCTAATGTCACTTATACTATGGGATATTCTGTGTCACAAAGCAGTGACAAAGATGTTGTTGTTCAATGCCTATAAGTGTTTGACTTCTTTTAAAGTATAGGTAGGTAGAAAGATGCCAATACAGAGACTTATGAGGAAAATAAATATCCCTTACACACTCTTGGTAATTAAACAAAGACAGAAAGAAACAATAATATATGGCAGGCACATGTCTATAATTTTTCAGACACCCGTCTGCAAAAACTCATATTACTGAAAAGGATGCTTTAAAATAATTTTGCTGGTCACCTTAAAATTATCATATATTGGAATAAGAAAATGATCAAATATTTTGTTGTTTGGTTGCTATGGGAGCTGATTTGTACCAGCACAGCACTGCCCCTTATACAATGCTTGTACTTGGTCATGCGACATCAGATAACATGACTAGGCACAGGAGCCACAGGGTGGAAAGTTCCCTGATCTAGAGGCTGTCAATAACACTCTTCTGCTTGATGTAAGAATTACAGTAGCTGGCTGTAGAGATGGTTGGCCCCTTAATGAAATTGGAGCCCAGCAACGGTTGCAACTGTTGTGACCCATTAATTCTAAGTTTAAAATGTAAGCCTATTTGTTAATAACAATACATTACAAAGTGATTTGTGTTAATACTACATATTTTCCCTTTTTTACAAAACTATAATTCTCCTTTAATCATAAAATGAAGCAGCCCTTTAATTACACAACCGTATTATTCCTCTGTAAGTGCAATAAACATGAAACATATTTTTTGTCATTGCAGGTCCTCTGTGTGATCGCTGCAAACTGGGCTACAAACAAGATGTATTAGGCCGAGAGAGCTGTACACAATGCATGTGCGATGCTTATGGCTCCATCAATCAGTTCTGCAATCCCACCAGCGGACAATGTAAATGCAGAGAGAATGCCAGTGGACTCCGCTGTGACACCTGTATTGACAACTATTATAGGTTGTCTGCTGGTGGTTGTAAACCCTGCGAGTGTCACACTGAAGGGATTATCCCTGGAACAGTTTGTGACGCTCTGACAGGCCAATGTGTCTGCCAGCTCAATGCCGGAGGAAGGCAGTGCAATGAATGCCTGCATGGCTACTACAAATCCACACAAAATGGCTCCATGTCTTGCCTGCCCTGCCAATGTGATGGATCTGGCGCCATAAACGGCTCACAGGCCTGTGATAAGTTAACAGGACAGTGTTTGTGCAAGGCCTCCGTAACAGGGTCACGCTGCAGTGTTTGCATAAGCCATACCTTCAACCTAACAGCTGTGAATCTACTGGGCTGTCAGGATTGTGACTGTGACCCGTTTGGAAGTTTGCCGGTTTCAGTCTGTGACCCTATTGATGGGCAGTGCCAGTGCATGCCAGATTTTCAAGGCAGAAGATGTAGCAGATGTAAGCCAGGTAAGTGTTTAATATGAAGCTGACCAGCAACAAAAACTTTTAAAAGGCACTGATTTTATGCTTTATAGCAGACTAAAGCCAAAACAACTTCTTAGTTTTGAAAAGAAGTGTAGAATGCTGTCAGGTGTTTAGTGCCGTCCATGCCCTCACCGGAGAGATTCACCCTTTCAATTTCCTGGTGACCACTGAAAATTATGGAATATCTAAAATGTTATAATTGTCCTCAGCACAGGGGGTGGGGGGCAAATCATCCAGTAGAACAGTGCTGGCACAAGGTTCTCTGGCACCCAAAGCAAATATGACAAAGTGCAATGCATAGGCAGGAGGGGCTCCCACTGCAACTGTGCCTTCTTATACCACAGGCCCAAGGGGGAAGATTCTCCTGTCTTTGCCTCAGCCCAGCCCTGCAATGGAGTTTCAGGGCCAGGAAATTAAGGGAAATTTTCCAGTGTGACACAAACATAATACAAGAACTGACTGAGGTTTTAACCCTTAGCTACTCTATCCAAAGCTTTAAAAGTTGGCTTTAGATATACTGTACCCTAATTTACTAGTTGAATGGTATGTGAAGCTTAGCAATTAACTTATTTGCTACCTTTTGGTTTATTAAAAAATTAGAAGCTGAGTGTATTTATGGCAGATCAACAGGTATCTATATGTACTTGCAGGGTCTTTAAAGTATTAAAACCTAGTTAATGTGCATGTATTGTGGAGACATAGTACATTTGTTTTTTTCTTTATTTTGTCCTGACCTACACTTTAAGATGTTGCCATGTGTGCTATAAGAGGGGAAGAGCCATTGCTTTGAGCCTTAGCACTATATCTGTTAGGGCGTCATCACTTGCTGGCAACAAGTGGTAAATGTGGAACATTCATGTGTAGTATTTCATACTTGCCATAGTAAAATGAAATACATTTTTTTTTTAGTTCTATGCATAATACATGAAGAAAATATATTAAAAAAAAAAATCTTTAGATTCCCATCAAAGCTGTTTAGAGGGGCACCTCTCCAGTCATAGTGAGCACTGTCTACATATTGCTGAGGGCTGCTGAATGGAAAATGTCACTTCTGGTTTCGAAAATAGCTTTGTGGGGCAGGCAGCACAACAGGATACCCTGGCATAAGCAGTCCCAAGGGACTCTGGGAGAAAATCTTACCATGTTAATAAAGTGATCCTGTAAACCCAATGAAAAAAATATCTTTCACCAGCATCTGACACAGCATAATCTACTATGTCAAATATTCATATTAGTTTCAAGAATGAGTTTGTCTAACCAGCACCTAGAGTAATAAGTAAAAAGGTCTCTTTAGAGGATTGTCGTGTTTTTACATTTCCAAAACCTAGTCACAGATGCACAGTTTAGCAATCGCAGTTCATGGATCATGGTTCAATCATCTAACCAAAGTGTCTCTCATGTGTTAATCATGCAAGGCTGATTTTATGTTCCCTGTGGTCCACTAAAAAGTAATGGTTTCAGAAGCTGAAATGTTTAGGACATTAACTTCTACTGTGCCATCAATGACGGCCTGGCGTGGATATCAGAAAGGGCAATGGCCCCCCACACTGGCATGATATAAAGATACAGGACACTTAGCCACCAGAGAGAGCTTTGCAAACGGCTCCTCGAGCTACCCAAGCCCTATTTTCAGTGGTGCACGGTCATGAATTATGAATTACTCTTCTGTTTACAAACATAATATAAAGTGTCTTATAGCTTTCATATTTGAAAACTTACTGTTTCGCTCAAAGAAGAACTAAGCTAAGAGCTTTTTAGACCTAAAATGGCAGCATAATGCAAGATTCTAGCATAGGTTTGTTTTTAGCACTTGCAGGCCATCGCTCTTTACTGGCCATGTAAGACTTGAAAATTGTCCCTTAGGATACAAATACAGTATATGGGCATCATTTCACAGTGTTTTTTCAGCAGTTCTCAGTCTACTTAAATATCCACCATTTTACTGTGGTGGTTGCAGCAGAATGAGCCAGAGCACAGTGTATTGGCATGACTGCCCGTGGTTCAATTACAGAGGGTGCGGGAATGGGTGACAACACTGCAGATGAGTATACCTGAGTATCCAGAGTCACCCTAGCATAGTATATGCTTGTGGATATATCCTATGATTAGATTATACCTATGTTCCACTGTTCATGAGTTGTTTCTTTTATTTGTTTATGATGTGTCTGTGGATATACTCTGCTGGTCCAAATTAATTGCAGTACTTTATTATAAAATGGATTGGAGTTTTTTACACTACTGAAATATGTGCATTTGCATACTTGGCTTCAGTCGTTATGTTTCAAAAATATTTATATAGGTAATAACATACCTCCTTAGATCCACTTTGTGTGAACAGTATCTCCACTTGCTTACTTTGCAGAATCCACAGGCAGCTTAACTCTTCAATAAGACACAGATGTTGAATCCAATGTAGTTTTACTTCTAATAACTGGAATACAAAGGATGCTTTTCTAGTCATTTTACTGTCATTGCTGTAAGATGATTCTGATGTCTATCTGATGTATGCTTAATCACTCACAAGTCTTGTATTTAGAGTTGGTGTCTCCTGTGTCCTTAGCATGAGTTTTGAAAGAAGAAAGGGGTGCCTTGAATTTTTGCACCTGCCGTTTAAACTCTGCTTCTCATTGCAGCGAGTAGCACTGATAACAATCCAAGCTAGCTCGGTCCTTTGGGCATAGGCATTGTTGTTACAACCCTCAAACTGTATTTTGAGCACTCTTCAAATGTCTCTTCCATTCAGAAGCATGATAAAAGAAAGAGAAGGATGGTGTCATGTACCTGGAGCAGATCAAGTTGAAGAGGGGGCTTCTCTTGCACTTCTCGTACAGCACCCCTGGAAGTGGTAACAGTAAACGAGGATGCAGAATAGCATGATGACCGATGTTGCAGGCTGTCAGATATGCATGCTTGGGAGTGGCCAAGGGACATGCACCATAGTATGCACACACACAAATGTCTGATTTGATCTTCTCACACTGGAACACACTAGACCTTCTTTAAAGATGGACTTGATGTTCCTCCATATACTTTGTACACACTTTTGCCCATTCTTCCTGGATATTGTAAGGCAATTTTACAACAACTGGGTTCACATCTTGTGCAGTGTCTAGGCAGGTAGGACCTGGTAGATCTGGGTCTTCCTTTTTTTATTTCAAGCTCAAGAAGATCACCCAGTTGCTGGAACTTCTTCTTGTCTCTGTTGGACAATCTAGGAAAGTCCTCTAATCTTTTGAAAAAAGCAAGTTCTATTAGTTTAGGGCTGTCATATGTTTCCTGTAGTCTAGGTGTAGGCACTTTGGCACTCCAGCTGCTGTGGAACTACAAATAGCAAAAGTAATTTAAAGACTCTGACAGCCACAAGGATGACTCCCAGAGCAAAATGCATGATTAATGGTTTGCATCTTCACCACAGCTGAAGTGCCGAGATTGCCTGCTGTAGTCTCTCACATGCAAGGCTAAGGTTCTTGAGACTTGTTCCTGGATGTGAACAGTTTTAAGCCTCTTAACACAGTTTCAGGACTTAGGGCCTAACCAACTGATCAAGTTCTTGCATAGGTAGGAAATTGAGGTTTTCAATTACTCACTTGAATATTGACTTCTAGGGGGTGATTTACTAACCTAAACACACACACACACCAGGTGTGTGTGATTTTCACACAGCAAAACGTATTTATCAACCAAAAAGTCTCTAAAAGCATATTTCCACTAATGCCATATATGGAAAAATCATGCACATGATGCATATATAATGCTGCTTCACAGTTTAGACAAAAATGGTTAGCTCATGCATTTACATTCCTTGCATTCATCAACGCAAGCAACACAACATAGAGCTAATTTATACAACATCACCTTGGAATTCCTTCAGGGCTTTGCACAACACACCTGCTGGGTGTGTACACATTACAAAGGTGTTTAGATTCCACCCATAGATCATGCTGGGAGGGAACACACTGCAGAGGTGTATACACGTTCGTGGTGTGTTTATAAGGTTAGTAAATCAAACCCCTAGACTTTAGTCCCCTGGGTGATTGTCAAACTTTATAGGGTGCATATGAATACATTTTCTGCGGGTCATGTACCTAACAAGAGCTGACGAATCAGTTCATTTAGGCTTTGTTGTGGCAGGTGCTTGTTTACCATTGCTGAAGCTGGTGGTACCTTATAGCTGATGTTTAGGTGTTGAAGGGAAGAATGGAATAGCAGATGGGTTCAGTCCAGGTGAAGGCTTGACATCTGGTAGTCTTGATGTGTGGATTTTGAGAACCATGTGAGTGGTCCCGGAAGGTTTTAAGATAATTTGGTAAATTGGGCTCAGTACGGTCTGTGATGGCACATAAATAACTGCATAGAATGTTAGTAACTTGGGATGCAGAGAAGTGTCCAATGCACAAGGGTAACCTGTGTGGTTGATTGTTGCATCTTTCCTATAGGTGAATGCACTGTGGGTTGGTGGTCCTGTGTAACTGGCTGCCAAATCAGCTACTGAAGAGCATTATGCATTCTCACACACTAGAAAAAATGGTATCCAATCTTAAGCCATTATAGTCCTGATGATGGTCCTAGTCCTGGTCCTGAGGAAGTCAGAGTGCTGGGTGCAGGTTGCAAGAACATTGTGTGATTTAATAAAAGGTATTACTCAACATAAAACAAAAATAAAGAAAGAATTGTACAGGACCTATTGCTGGGCCAGAGTTGGTCAAACACCAGCAAAGTGTGGCTTCCCTGAAGACATGAGTCTTTAGGGAATGCCTAAAGGCAGACAAGGTGGGCGACAAACGGACAAGTTGGGGTAAAGAATTCCAGAGGATGGGAGAGGCTCTAGAGAAGTCCTGGAGGCAAGCATGGGAGGAGTACCACCCATCTCAAGGGAAAAGTTGGGGGAAGGTGCACGGGCAGGAGGAAATATCAGGAGCTCAGTTTTTGAAAGATTGAGTTTTAAGAAGTGTTGCGACATCCAGACGGATATGTCGGATGGTAGATTAGTGACACAAGAGGACACAGGGGGTGAGTTGTGGAGTAGAAAGATAGATTTGAGTGTCATCAGCATAGAGATGGTATTGGAAGCCATGCAAGGTTATTAACTGACCAAGGGAGGTGGTGTAGATAGAGAAGAAAAAGGGTCCAAGGATAGAGCCTTGGGGGACCCCTACAGAAAGAGGAAGATGAGGGGAGGAGTTAGAATTGTAGGTGACACTAAAGGAGCGCTTAGATAGGTAGGAGGAGAACCACGAGAGAGCAGATTCTTGTAGCCCAAGTGACTGGAGTTTTTTGAGGAGGAGCAGGTGGTCAACGGTGTCAAAAGCAGCAGAAAGATCTAATAGCAAGAGTAGGGAATAGTGGCCTTTGCTTTTAGCAGTGAGTAGGTCATTAGTGAGTTTTAGGAGGGCGGTTTCAGTGTGTAGGGGGCGAAAGCCAGATTGTAAGGGGTCAAGAAGGTTGATCAGCGAGGTGGCGACTTAGGCGGCTGTAGATGAGGCGTTCTAGGAGTTTGGAGGTGAATGGGAGTAAGGAGATTGGTCTGAGATAATTGAGGTCAGTAGGGTCCATTGAGGGTTTTTGGGTATTGGGGTGACCAGGGCATGCCTCAGAGGGGAGGGAAAGATTCCAGTAGAGAGTGAGAGATTGAAAATGTGAGCCAAAGAGTCTAGGATAGAGCAGGAGGGTGACCGAAGTAGCGCTGAGGGAACAGGGTCCAGGGGGCAAGTGGTGAGGTGGGTGTCAGAGAGAAGCTTTGTAACCTCCTCTGTGGTGACAGGGTCAAAAGAGGAGAGTAACAAGTGTGATGGAGGGTCTGGTACATGAATAGGGGAAGGTGACTGCACAGTGATGATCTGATCCCTAATTGTATCTATTTTGTTTTTGAAGTGAATGGCAATGTCCTAAAACAGATTAGATGAGTGGAGTGATTTTGACTAAATTAATTTCACCGCAAAATGACAAATTTACCAAAAAATAAAGAGGCTAATGAGGGTCAATTGTTTAGCACAAGACAAAGATCCTTCATAGTTCAAATGAGCTTCCATAATCCTCAGGAGCCATTGCACCCGTAAAACCCCACCAAAAAAACCACCTAATTTTGCTTTCAAACTGGGGCATTGAGAATCTCAAGCAGTTTCCTATGGCAACCAATCAGCTTATCTCTTTAGTTTGTTCAGTAAAGCGTTGAAAATGAAAGATAAAACCTGATTGGTTGTGGTACACAGCAGCTACAGATTCAGTCTGCTCCAGTTTTGATAAATTCCCTTCAGTATATTAATTCAGTTACAATATAAATAATTATCTTTTCATGTGTTTTTTTTTTTCATGTGTGTTCTGTCTAGGGTATCTATGATATCTTAAATTAAATATATATGTATGTAAATATATATACTTCAAAGAAACAATACAAAAGCAAACCTTTGTACAATTAAAAAAGTGCTTATCTGTTGTGATGCAGATGTACATTGGCTAATGACACTGCTCACATGTTAATATAAATTTAACAGGAAAACGTTCAGTTGGTGCTTTTAACCTTTTTTAAGATTATTGAAAAAAACCTCTTTCAAATCTGTAGAGGGAATTTAGCAGCTTTTCTGGCTGGAGGATCAAAATTAATTGTACTTAAAAAATGGCCCACATATACTTGTAACCTGAAATGGGTAAAATGTTAAGGGAATACATTTGGTTCAAGTGAAATTTATAGGCAATTTGTTAAAGTAGGAGTGCACATTAGAAGGTGCATTAGAGGCACGTTGGTTTAATATGCCACTCAATAACTTGAGCAGAGGTTAAAAATGCAGCTTAAACTCCATTAAGTATATATTTTAAATGTTTTAATTTAAAATTATTTGGGGTGTGCACTAATAAATATGACAACAGCCTGTTTTTTTGGTCTCCCTTTGAATGCCTCCCCCAGTGCAAACTAACCAATTGACATTTGCTGCAGGCACTTAATCAGCGGAGACAATGTGAAGGCGGGGAATGTGATGTCAAGATTTCTCAGGCCTTGAGAGCAAGACACTAGAGGTTTATTTGGGTCTAAGGCTTTTTAGAATTTACAAGTAAAAGTGTCTTTTTTAAGACTCAGTAGAAAATTGTTAGATATTAGTAACTAACTTTTTCAAACCTGCAAATAAAACACAATAGCATTTCAAGCTTGCCTATAGCTCAGTGAAGCAGCCCATTACATTAAAGGTCTGCAATTGCAGACATATTGCAATTTAAATAAACAAATTGGGATTGAAATGTAATATCTAGTGGAAGATGTTACATTTTAAATGATTAACATCATTATTTATTATTTTCTGTATGCAAAAATAAAATTGAATTTTTGTTTAGTCAGATATATATATATATATATATATATAAAAAATATTGAAGCCAGTGGAGCTCTAGGCTCCTTTGCACATGTTTCCCTGGCAATTTTTTGCTGTTTTTCCTAGAAAAGTATTTTGTTCACAGAACACAATAACTAAACTGCACACATAACTGAAATAACTCTCCTTTCTCCCTGCTCGCAACAGCTTCATACAGATTTTCATTTAGAGGAAGACAGCCTGAAAACAAAGCAAACAGTTCTTTTGGTGCTCTCATCATGCTCTAATAATGGTCCGCAAAACAGTGGTCATGGATGTACCCTGTATGCTGATTATTTGTAAAATAAAAACTTTAATTTCTTTAAAAATAAATTATTAGATAGTAACAGCTATCTAGGAAAAAAATGGTGCTTTGCCAGTCATTTGGACCAAAAAGTCGGGGCTTGATACTCTAGGTACCTCTGCTTTAATGCTGAAAGTAGTTGTTTTTTTTCTAATGACAACTGAAGAGTCTTAACAAATAAATGGAACAAAGGTCCAAAACATGCCCATGACTTTTCAGTCCTTTTTGACCTACCCTTACCATACAAAAGATCTATCTTCTTCTTTTAGTATATCCTATATAGTAAAGACTGCCACCCCACTGTATAGAAGCCAGCATGTGGGAGTAATATGCAATTACAACAAGTCATTTTCATTTGTTTATGCTGGGAAGGGTCTGGTTCAAAGGGCCTCACAACATTATCTGATATACAACTTGAAGAACTCAGCCTAAAAATGGTCTCTGGATCAACAGCAAAATCATGTTTTCTGTTTCAGGTGAAGGTGAAGTCAACAAAACTTCTCACCTGCACTTTTCTTTTTCTATCCTTTCATGGACCATGGACACAACAAGCGCAGCTCTATGCTGATTTAGCTGTATCATGAGGAGCCTGTTTTCTGCAGTCCTCAGAGAGAGTTTTAGAGATTGAGATATTTCCATGTTGTGGCACCACTGCTGTCAATCTACTTTTCAAATCACTGAATAGCTTAGTGCTGATCTCTAGTTAAGAGACCTTTTGGATTTGTTAAAATGGAATGTTAAGATTTATAATTTACACTATATAGCCTAAAGTTTATGGACACCTGACTATCTCACCTATATGAGTTTGTTGTTGGACATCCCATTCCAAACAATATGGGCATTATATGGATTTGCCTTCACTGACCGACAGACTGAGTGGATCTTAAAAAAAAGAAAAAAACTATTTATATTGTGCATGTGTGTGTGAGATTGTGTCTGTGGTTGTGTGTGTCTGTCAGTGCTTTTTAGGGGCCTGTTCACACTTGTACAGTGCATTAATCGAACAGTCCTGTGAGATTAATGCACTGTACCATGCAATCGCACCTACTATGCGTTCTGGTGTTGGAGGTGTGTTGTGTTGATATTCATTTGAATGGCACCCCAAACGCACCTCCCGCCCACAGTGCAATCGCCCGCTTTGCGATCGTGACCTAATGACCAAGAACAAAGGTGGGTCCTTAGGCCACACAGGTTGAGAACCACTGCTATATTATTACCAGTACCCTTCATTGGGAACCCAGGAGAAGGCTCCACATACTCTTGACCATATACGTACCGTAGGTGTGAGGTATAGGTGCATAGACCAGTTTTCAAGGGTGGTAGTGCTCTGAGGGTGGTAAAATGATCAAGCTATCATTTTAACTGTATCATATGGCACCTTTATTATACTTTCTATTTAATATCAACTTTACTTTTTACTTTTTGTACATAGTACATATTTACTATGAATGTAAATATAACATGCATACCAAAATATTTTTAATGAGTGCCCTACATAGATTATTAAAAAAAAAAATCAGACTTTCAAGCCAATAAAATAAATTACCTGCTTTTCCAAACATTTGCTCTTGGCTTTGATACTGTAAACTCCTGTTCTGAGTGACTTTGCAAGATGTCACTTTCTTGGAAATGTTGGCAAGCAGAGAGGTTTCTGGTTGACTTGTAAAGTAGCCAAAATTGTAAGCAAACCTGTTTTCTGCGGCAATGTTTCCTGATCTTCTGTTTTCTTGAAAAAAACATTTACAAAGTACAGTACAGTAATCCCCTACAGAAATATTAAAGTACAACTGCGGTCTAATTAAAAAGAAAGTTACAGAGAAGATGTTGAAGTCATGTAATATAGTAAATTGACTACTTTTTCTGTGTTGGGAGAGCAGCTGATACACTAACAGCTCTCCAGTAATCAATACCATCGTAAAATATGGGTCTGACATAGTAAAGCTTATGTGCGTATGTTGGTGCATTGATCGTGCGCTGACAACCAAATCATATTCTCACTATATTTATTGTGCACTGTGATGTGCGCTGATATGCAGTCAGGTTGTGATTCGCATGTAAATTTACTAAGACACGTGTTTCTGAATGAGTTGCCAGTCTTGTGTAGGCTGCGCCAGCCTGTTCTACTATGGGATGAGAAGATGTTGCAGGGGGTGTAGCTATCAGCATGGTCACTGCTGATTCACAAGTATTTAACTTGTCAATCATCACCTGGCCACATCTAGTCTTGTTTTTAAAGCTTATGCATCACATAGTATCTGGATTTGGTACTTGTTTAGACTGTCATGCACGAGCCTTTCTTTTTACTTTAAGATTCTTTCTACACAATGTATGAAAGTGTCTAGCAGTTCTCCCAACAAATCAGCCTTTTCTCTTACACTGAGTAAAATCACAATAATGGAGAACACCTTTTAGTTCCGTAACTAAACACATCAAAATAATATTCAGGTATTTTTAACAATGCCTTTTTCTTCATATTTTGTAGGTCTTTATTCCTCCGGTGATTGGGGAACAGGCTGTGTGCCATGCCTTTGCCACCCCAGAGGATCAGTTAATGCCATCTGCAATTATATCAGCGGTCAGTGCAAGTGCGGGGATTCCTCAGTATCTGGGGTAAAATGTGACCAGTGCAGTGACTACTTCTATGGATTTTATGAGGACACAGGAAGGTATTTGGAAATAACAAGTGCATTACTGTGATATTAATTGTGTTAAACCCTAGGAGTGTTCTAGATTTTTGCACAAATACAGTGTAGTGCCCTATGCTGTGGTCTGATCTTCGTCTGAGTCTCAAATAATAAAGATATTTTTATTCAAGCAAGCATGACGCATGACAGCCCCAATGCCCTGGACTGTATTTCCCATAGAGGAGCTTTGGCCAGTGTCTAGGTTTGCAGGATTAGAGAGGATTTGAGTTTATTTTGTTTCCCTCTTTCAGCCAACTCTGGACATTTGTGGTTAAATTGGGTAAGAGAACTGAGGGAGAAAGAGGGTACAGGATTGAGTCAGAATATTCTCTATATTTCTAACTACATGAAGCCATATTAGCACCACCGACCCCATATACTCACTTTACTTGTGCTCCTTATAGCTCCTTGCATATTTCTGGGTATGGAGGTGCATGTTACTTGGTCCCCTGTGATGCTACCTGAGACTAGTAGCCAGTCCCTTTTTACAAGCACTTTTAAATGACATTACTGCTCCCCCAGTTTGTCAAAACAGGCAATCTGAGCACCCACTGCAGAGGAGGAAGAAGCTGCAAGAGAGGGCAGGTAAAGTGAGTATAAGGGGGTCAAGAGATGCCCCCCCAGAGAGACAGGCAAGAGGACAGTGTTTCTGTAAGGCATAAATCCAGAATATTTATTTAAAAAAAAAACTAATTTCCCCAAAGCAGTTTGTATACGGGTTAAATGACGCATAGACTGTCATGGACATGCCCCCTGGTGGTGCTTCATTATGCATCCTGGACCAAGAGTGGACATCAAAATGCCTGCTAATGCTCTATCAGCCAGCCAGGTATCTTCTGTGCCCCTCTTTAATATAGTTTAACATTATTACATTATTTCCATACCCTGCAAAGCCCCAACTGCCATTCCACTGTCCAGTGAGACTGTCCCAGTGGCCACTAAGGGCTCTGTCATTGGGCAGGGGAATGTTAGACCCTCAGACGCAGACTTGTTGTGAGATCCCTGGAGCCACAACTTTGTTTAAAATCTCCTAAACATTTTCCCCTTGCTGTCCAATACATGCACTACTGTTTAGCATATAGAATAATTGACTGCAACCAGAGCCTCTGAAGACAGGCCATTATATCCTATGGCACAGGCCAGCTCCTTAGCTCATGGGGGGGGGAGCATAGCAGGTGATAAAAGTATAGCTGGAAGTGTAAAGATTAAAGCAGCACTGGGCAGGTTTCAACTGTCAATAATAGGTCTGAATATGGGGTCTGTAACATATTCTACATATTCGATAAGTCAGACTTTTTTTACACCTGTTCTTTATTAAAACTGGAAAACCTAATGTTTAATTAAAAAAATCCTTACAATTAAACATTTTTGCATTTGCATGCATGTTTTGCATTGCATCACTATTTAATTTTACATTTGTGTATTCTGAATTAAAGTACATGTAAACTCAATCATATAATCTTTACCATGTGACTGTAATATCAAAAGGAATTTTTAATTGAAACAATGACTGGTGATCCTGCCAGGAAGGTCCTTGTTCTGGCATTTCCTGTCTCCTAATTTTTTTTCAGTATTGTCACCACCTTGTCATATGCGCTACCGGTGAACACTATAAGTGGTCTTGTCAATGCGTATTGTAAAGGCATGTTACACTATTGTCACAAAAAGAGGATGATAAAAAGGTCAAAACAGATTTTTCTAAAGGAAAGAAATGACAATTGTTTATGGTACACAACCTTTGTCAAATTAAATGTCTTCCAGTTAGGGTTTAGATCTTCTTTACATGTATACTTAGCAGGCTAACTTGAATGAATGATAAATGCATAAATTATAAATGAACACAAAAGAGCTTTTTTTATTAGATTTTTGTGAATTTGCACTATGGGAGATTTCTATCTGCGTCTTTCTCTAGATTGCAAAGTAAAACATGTAAAAAATATAGTACTGTATAGTAATACATACATGAAAAATGATAATCTAATCTGTCTGTAAAAGCTGAAATATACTGTTACCCTACCGTTAAGACAATACAAAAATAAAAAAGGCAAAGAAGACATACAAAATACAGAAAAGTTTAACTTTGTTGCAAAATCTGATGGATGCATGAGAAATTGCAGCAAGCTTTTTTACATCACTGCCTTTGTTTGTAGTAATGATCAGATCAATGAGCATCACAGATTGCTAATATATATAAATCTTGACAGATTAGTGTTTATGAAATGCACTCGGTCTGAAAAGCTCACCCGCTAGAAAAAAAAGAAGCTTTTTTTTTTTAGATTGATTTCAGGGCAGGCTGCATCGTACCTAGAGAGTCAATGTAATAAAGGTTCCTCTGTATTAATATTACAAAAACCATTTATCCCAGGAAAAAAAATCAATACAACAATACATCTTAGTTTGGTTTTCGTTTTTCCAGGTTGAAATTGTCTTGTTGTTACGACTCATAATTCCCATTTAAATAAAAAGGGATATGGCAGTGTTGCACTAAATATTTCTTAAAGAACCAGCAGAATGTAAACTGAATTGTTCTGAAGAACAAGCAAAACTAAAGTATTTTTTAAAATGTAATATTAATGTAAACACTTTAAAATTGAAAATAAAAATGAGTGCAGGCATGCATAGTACTATATCTGTGTTAGCTTTTGCTTTATCCAATATATTAAATTATCAATATTATATTATCCATATGGCATTTTGCAGTCTATTCCATTAACTTTCTGAGCATTAGTAGGATTGGTGGTGTTACTTTCTGAGAAGAAATTATGTAATCATTCCCTCACAGGTAATTCTCTGTAGGAACTACTTTTTTTTTCTGCAGGAACCATTTGTTTAATAGGGTGGTTCTGTCCCCACCCTAATACCTCCGCTCTCCTGATTTTGTATCAGCCACTTGTTCCTTATTTACTAAATGCAACTGTCTATCAGATGAGAAGGAGAACATGGGGCAGAACTAGGAGAGGCCCCATCATTTTAGAAGCTTAATTACATACTAAGAGTAGAGCTGTGCTGTCAGCAGAGGTCAAACCAAGAGGTCATAGACAATCCTAGGTTGCTGCTATGCCTACACTACAGCTGGAATACCAGTGGAGAAAGACACAAGACACACAGTTGTTGGTGCTGATCTGTGATATCATATGACAAGGAACAGAAGAGGCTTGGTGATGTGTACCTTTTCTCTGTGGCCATGTTCTTTAATGCACTCAGGTCCATCTTTGAAATTGCCACTGACTTTCCTCTGTAAATGAAGCCTGAAAACAGTGGTTGCAAGCTTTATTGTACAAATATAGCTACAATATGTTTTGTTTAGGGCTTGCCCTTTGAACTAACCAGGTCAGTTTGTTGGCTAGAATTGCTTAAATAATTTACTTTCAAGCACAGTTATGCAATTAAATGCTGAAATGCATGGGTTACATCACTTTACATGTCCCTTTTTAATAATTAGCTCCACCTAGAAACTGACTTTTTATGCTGTTTTTGACAAAATCAGTGTAGGCCTGTTATATGTCTCAGGGACTCCAGTAGAGAGGCATCCCACAGCTGTTGTGGCCTAGGCCAGATTTAGTATTAGGTGCATTAGACCTGTGCCTATAGGCTACATATGCAAACATCTGGATTTACCCTGTATAGTTATCAGCCACACATTTCGCTCTATCATCAGAACATATACAGCCATCTTATATAATCCTATATACTGTATAGGTAACAAATGGTAAAATTTCCAATCCAAAATCCAATGATAATAAATGTCAAAATAAATGGATTCAATCTGCTCCCCTCTCCACTTTTTTCTTTCCTTTAGGCCAGGCCACCGTAGTATGAATAGGTACCAATTTATCTTTGGTTACTCTCATTCTCAGTGGCGAGAGGTAGGAGCTGAAGGAGAAGAGCGCAGTCCACACCTCCTCCCAGCTCTCTTCACCTCTTCAGGGCCACCTCGCCATTCCATCCTCTGGTTGACAACAGAAGTGACATTGCTTTCATTGCCCCCGTCAGTGTGCTGGTGGCTGAGTGAGAAGGAATTCTGGAGGTAACTGGTACCCAGTAATCAAACTGTTTCCCTGGGTAAGAGCCAAAGTAGATGGTCAGAAAACATGGACAATGGATGACCGGCTACAAACATGCTCCAGTGGTTGAGTAGTTGAGTGGATGAGTGGTTATTATACGAGACTATTAAAAACTCCAACCATTACAGTTCTTTTTACATATCAGTGCTCCCATATTTGTGCTCCATACAGCCCTCTTGATAATAACTGGCAAACACATTTGAAATCCCTCCTTGCACAATACATTATAAAGAGAAAAAATGCATAAGCAGAGAAAAGGACATGGACAGCATAGAATGAGGTACCGTAATATGGGTCATCATTTCTAGCAGTATAAGTACTGTGGTACTGCAGTTTGCAAAGAGCACATTTGTTGCCCTTAACAAACAGTGAGGGAGGGTGTTCCCAGGCTTTCCTTTTGTCACATGGCAGGGCCACACTCCAGTAACACTAAAAGGGCTAGAGGGCTGCAAAATATATACCAGGGGGCAAAATGTGGCCCTATGAGCACAGGTAGGGTAACGCGGGTTAAAAAAATCCAATAGGTGAATCAACAACCATCACCTGACCATATCAGAAATGTAATTATGTGTGGAGTCTACCTTTAAATAACCCTGCTGATATTTAATACCATTTTCTAAATTCCACTCTGTACCGCATGAAAGAGGAGACGCAGCCTGCTGTGAAGAAAGCTCGGCTCAGATCCTCTTTCCTGACATTTTACCCCGATGGAACTCTCACCAAGTGGTCTCCAGAGTGACCCACTCAACACCCTTAAAAATCCTGATAAAAGCCAAATCCGCAACACTGACTACAAATTTGTTTCATAGAATAATATCCCAACTGGGAATAAATAAAATGCATCATTTTGTCCGCCTCAGAATTTTATCTACCATTAAAGTCAAAAAGAACATGAAGAGTTTTTTTTTTTCCCCTCTCATCGTTTTAGAAATTCTATGAGGCATCTCCAGAGTAAATAGCTTCATTATGACCTGTGTTAATTGGCGCTGGCATATTGGAAATAAAATACAGTGTAGAGGTGAGCCGAGGATTAAGGAGATAATGTTAGCCACAAAACGACAAATCAGATGGTTATTTAAAAAATGGGGATACTGTTGCTTTGATGCAATCTAAAGGGAAACCAGAATGTTTTGAATGAAGCCTGAGGACTGCTGTGGCAGCCTGCATGACTGATAATGTCATCCGGGGGCAGAGGGAGATGATTAGCTGTTCAAAGTAAACAAGGAATGTCGTTACTAATCAAAGGTGATCTTTTAGCAATTCCCCCCAATTGTTTGAAGTAAAGCAAAAAGATGGGGCAGCAACCTTAACACGTCAGGTGACCCCTCACAAAATAGGTAAAACAAAAAAGGGCACATTTTTTCTCAGTGATGTACAATTATAGTGACTTAATACCAAACTCATACCAAGCCATAACAACCTGGTAGAGAAAATGCTGGTACTGTTGACCAGTCATGCTTAGCTGCATTAGGCAGTGCTTTTCATCTAACAAAAGGAGCTATGCTGACAGAAGCAGGGGGCAGAGTGATAAACATACACTGCCTGTCCAAAAAAAAGTCACCACCTAGATTTTGAGCAATTATGATCTGGGGTTGCTTCAGCTGGTCAGGTTTAGGTTCAGCAACGTTAAGTGCTCAAAAAATGAGATCAGCTGCCTATCAGAATATACTGAATAACCAGGTTTTCCATCAATGGATTTTTTCTTCCCTGATGGCACATTGGACATATTCCAAGATGACAATGCCAGGAATCATCGGGCTCAGATTGTGAGAGAGTGGTTCGGGGAGCATGAGACATCATTGTCACAGATGGATTGGTCACCAAAGAGTCCAGACCTTAACTCTTTGGGATGTTCTGGAGAAGACTTTATGTTGTTTTTTCAAAAGTCAGCAGCTAAACCCATTACAGAAAAATATTTTTGATTACCAATCTGGCTTCACCAGGCAAATATGTGAAGTCCAAAAGTGAAACAACATGGTCCCCCTGGGACAGACCTGAGAAGAGCTATTCTTCATTGAGTATGTGCTGGTCTTCAAGCACATAGTCACTGTGGCGGAGTGCCCCTATTACTCAGTGACAGGTATGGGTCCTTTTGACTTAGTTTCCCACAATCCTCTGGGCTGTCATCTGGTGGCCAGTTTAGGAACTGATGCATTCACTAATGCATGTGCTTGTTCTACCTACTGTATTGTTTTTGCTTAAATGCTTACCCATTGTTAGTATTTCTTTCCCTGTACAATTTATGTGCAACTTCCATTTCTTTAGTATACACCAAATTGCACGTTACCACTTGTCTGATTGTTTGGCTTCTACAGTTACACAACATAACTTCTATAGGGTAAAGGGGGACCCCAACATCACTTCAGTATTCTGGAGGTGTCAAATGCTGAAGTGTCTGATGGAGGTAGAGCTGAAAAGGAGCAAGGATAGGAAACACAAGCCACTGGAGTGGTAAGTATAATAGAGCATTTTGGTTTAAGACTAAATATTCTTTCAGACACCCAATTGTTATTGGTTCGCTTTTACTGTCTAAATTCATGTACTTTGTGATTTTCTACAGACTGCAACATCCACTTGTTCATGTTCAAACTCCTTAAATTCACCCATTTTGAGAATTAGTTTCCCCAACTGTTAGTTGTCACTTTGAAAACAAGAGCTCTACCTCTCTAGGGTCTTCTTTTATAAGCGTGTATAGATAATGTACTCCGTAAATGAATAATTTGCTGCTTTATTTGCTACATTTACTCAGGAATAGAGAGCAATAATTCCATCAACCTAGCGAGGTAGTAATTAATAATTATTTCATGTTTAGGCCACATTTCTATAATCATAGCTGTTTAATTTGCCCTAATACTCCAGATGCTTGCATATTAACGAGAGCGGCATAAAAACAACTGCAGCATCAGCAATACAGCTGGTTATAGAGATATCTAAAGATAAGCCTCTTAAAAAGCCAAAGCAGGTCAATAAAGGAAATATCAGCTTACTCATATGGAAAATGAATGTACAGAATTCCACCGTGGAAATTAAAACCACCAGCTTTTCAAACAATGATGGAGACGTTCAAACTGATCTGTAAATTCATATGGGAGGAGATGCGTCACTACACAAACTGCAAGCTGATTATAGAAATATTATCGAAAAAAAAGTATTCCAAGCCCAAGTTCACCTTTTTTAAACATTCCTTCCTGCAATATATTTGCAGTAACTTCATCTTTTTGTGCTAGGGAATTGACTCTTACAAAAGTAGTCAACAAAATCATTCATGCAAAAGAAAAACACTGTCTCTTTAACATTCATTGTAACCCAAACTCTAACACTCCTGTGACCCTCATATTGACCCTCACTGTTACCCTAACACTAACCTTTGTGCTAATCCACCCTGTTACTCTCACATTAAAGTATTGTGATATTTGGGGATATTAGCACATATGGTGAACGCTTTAAGGATGCAGTCAATGCAATATCTTCTGTTTAAGGTTTTTTTTGCCCACTTTTATTTAAACAAAGGTTCATACATCCACCTTGGATACCCTCGAAGGGTGTTCCGTACAACATCTATGTACTGCTTGCAACACAGTACAAGTATAGCTTCCTGGCTTCCACTCTCAACATTAATAATTCTGACCCACCAGTCCTATTTGTAGTGCTGTTTCGCACTGCCAGCTCTCCTAGCCTCACCAGTTCTCCCAGCCTTCCTGGCTGTCTTTGTGTGTCTCCAACACACACACCACCTGACTCCACTTTAACTTCCGGGGGATTCCTCCTGACTTCTGAACACTGTATGTTCCTATTTCCTAGCAAGAGCTCACCTGACTCCTCTCTGATTTCTGAGGCGGTCTTCCTTCCACCTGAACACCGTCTTTTCCTATGTCCCAGCAGAAGCTAGCCAGCACCCTTTCTTTATGGACTGTGAACACCTGTGCATTCATTGGGTGCTGGTCACTGCTAAACCCTGGACTGGAACTTTCTTCCCTCCTGAATCACTTTGAAACCTCCCCGTTCCAGGATCCCAAGCGGAATCCTGACACCTCTCAGCCTATCTGACTGAGAAACCTGGGTGATCATAACACCCAATTCTACCGATTGCCACACAATACCACAATATTTATATATAAACTGAATCACTAATATCTCATATAAGTTCAAAAATGTTCATATAATATTAAAATTTGCTTTCGATGTCTTCAAGTATGCATTTTCATAAAAAAGAGCCTTGTGATCTGCCCTGAAGGTCCTTGTTCAGGCACTTCCTGTTTTGGGGTGATAACGGTCTTCTAATTGCGCTCATTCCCCTGATGGAGACCAGAGTTGGTCATATTGACACACATTGCACAGGAATCGTCCACCGTTGTCACTATTAGGTTGCCCAGGGCAATGATGTGCAGCCAATGCAGGAACGAGTACATATGTATACACAGGTAGATTTTTACATGAACATTAGTACGAAAAATTTCATTTAAACGTTCAATAATGCCATCAATAATGGCGTTTGCAATTCGAAATTCCCCTTGATTTTCGTATTTATTTAACATTCGATTTTGGAATGAATGGAATTTCCCGAATGAAAACCACATTCACTGTTACAATTTTGTTCAATCAAGAAACATTTTCCAACATGCTCCTTCAAATTTTTTCGTCACTGTGGTCGAAATCGATCATTGATTTGATCACATCAACAATTATACCAAACATTCCGAAATTGATTTTGTTTGTTCAAAATTCTAACCATGTATACTCTACACAACTAAAAGTTACCCCTTGTTTGCATACTCAGTTGGCCTGTATCGAGACCCTATTCTAAATACTAACCTTTCAACAAACCTATATTACCACTAGGACAATAGAAATTCAGTCAGATATTATCAGTTGTGATACACAGTATTTAAAAGGGATACTAGTATACACAATACAAAATTCACCAAAGCTAGAATTCCCTTCTGATGTGCTTCACTGATCTCCAGTCAGTCAACCTTGAAGTGTTGGCTACATGGGCACCAATGCTAAGGGAATTAGTTTATTAAAGTTATAGTAAACTGCTCTGTGAAGGGTGTGTTTTCTTACCTTACAAGTGTGCCTTCTCCAGCGCTGTTTGATTGACATGTGCACTGAAGTTACAACTTCCTCTGCATCAGGACTATCAATGCCATCTTAGAGATGCCGTGAATGGGCTGAGTGTGTACATTGTATGGCGTATGCGCCGTACAGTCTACACAGGAATGTAAAAAAATTGCTGGGGGCGAGAGGCAGATTTTATTGTCAATGGAGACTTTGCAAAACCTTCCCTACCTACCAGCAATTTTTTTTTTACTTTACTTACACTTTAAGGCTGTACAATCATTCACAGAATTATTGATCCCTCCTATTGCTGGAATTTCTTAACCCTGATTTACTAAAACCAAATGTTCCTATGTGTCTTCCTATGGACCAGTTTACTAAACCCAAGCACAAATTCCCATGTTGTAATATCATGCCAGATTACAGCCCCTTGCCTCACATCAGCAGTTATGGCAGAAAAATATATATATCATTTAAATTTGATTCATTCTACAATTGTAAATGTATGTTTTTTTTTGTAATTTGCAATTTTCGAATAATTTTTACAATCATAAAAATAAAAAAATGACAAAAATAAAAATGTTTACATTTTTTTTAAATACAGCAGTTTAAGTTAGAAAACTTTTAGTGTTAACACTATTACAAAAAGAGATAAATATTGATTTATCATATACAGTATGTTGTAATCCTGCATTTAAAATATATAGTTAGGACTTTCTTAAATGAACATTTCACTCTATAAAAATGGCTAGAGAAGAGAAAATATGTCCACTCAAAAAATTAAAAAACAGGCAAACATATACTAATTTAATAATGTTACTTAACTATGTTTCTATATGACAAGGAAGCGTTAAATGTAATATCATTTGGTAATTTTTGTTTATTTAAAGGCAAGCTATAATACTTTTTAGATCTATCTATCTATCTATCTATCTATCTATCTATCTATCTATCTATCTATCTATCTATCTATCTATCTATCTATCTACTGTATATATATTATGATATCTATTAAAAATGTACTTTAATGTTAAATATGTGTTAAGCATTAAATATGGCAAATGGGGTTGTTTATTTTGTATTTGTTCTATTTGCAAATGCTTTAAATATATTTGTGTTTTTTTAGGAACTTGTTAGAAACTCCTTGTATTCCAAATTACTCAGTATGAACTATGAACATATTTTTTCACTGATCTCTTGTAAATAGCTACATGCCAGAGAATGACCACTTAGCATGGCTGTGTCCATCTGTGTGACTGCATGTGTGTGCATAGGGGTGCAAGAACATGATTTCGAAACGCTCACTTGATCTGCCAGGGTGTCCAGAGTCAGACAGCTGTTCATGTAGTAAAATCAAAAATTACATTCAGACAATCCTTACAATAATAACAGAAAATATGTACTTATCAATAAATACATTAGAGGGGGGTTAACAATGAGTAAAGTGTACAATATGTAAAACCATTACTTTTTTTTGTTTTGTTTTAAACTGAGGTAAAACAGCTGTTCGGTCTTTTATGTTTGTCTGTCTTCCCTCTGGGAAGACTCACCTTCTTTATTGGTTCTTGTAACATTTTAAACACAGCACTTTTATTTATTACAGGTATTTATATAGCGCTGACAATTCAGGTAGCTCTTTACAGTGCACATTCACATCAGTCCTTGCCTTTGAGGAGCTTACAATCTAAGGTCCCTTGCTCACATGCACACACATACCAGGACCGATTTAGATAGGAGCCAAGTAGCCTTCCAGCATGTCTTTGGAGTGTGGAAGGAAACCAGAGTACCTGGAGGAAACCCACGCAAGCACAGGGAGAGCGTGCAAACTCCTTACAGATAGTAGGGTTTGAACCCAGGAAATCTTCCAATGGTGACATCTGCCACCCCCCTTGGAGAGATCTCTCCTCAAATCCTGTGTTAAGTCCCAGTGTTTCTGGGACAGGAGTGAAGGGTTTTCAAAAATGGTCCTACCTATTCCAACTAAAAACAAAACAATTATATTTACACTATAACAAAAAAAGTTTGTTGCAGTTTGTAATTAAGGAATTTTCTAAAATTCGAGGGATAGCAATATATGTCTTTCAGTTTCTTTTATCTGCCTTTTGCTTTTAAGCCTCTTTATCTTTCTATTATAGGTGTCAGCCATGCTCATGCAATACTGCTGGGGCAGTTAATGGTAGCTGCCACTCTATAAGTGGTCAGTGTTTTTGCAAGCAGTTTGTAAGAGGCATCACTTGTGATGAATGTATAGAAGGTGCAAGCAACATGGATGTGAATAACCCATATGGATGCAGTGCAAGTAAGTAAGCGCTTCTGCTTCATTGTCTGTGTTATATTGAGTGTGAACAGAATGAAGTCCTGTTTTTTTAATGTGATCAAAATTGGAAAAGAAAATGCAAAGTTAAAGTGACACTAAACTCAGGGAATGCATTTTAATAATGCATTCAAGTATCCTAACTATTAACAATTCTGTACCTTATTTGTACATCACTCAGCTGTAAATCCTTAAAAGAGAACTATGGGGTAAGTGTTTTTCCCTATAGTTCTCTTTAGGGTCATAGGAGGACATATACTAACCTCCTCCCGGGACCCAAACCTCAGTATATAGCTGGCTATTACCTGAGATATACTGAGAGCGCCGCAGCCGGGATGGATCCCGGCAATACTGTCCTGATCCACCCAGCTGGCTGATTGACAGCTGGCTCTGCCTATCTAGAGGCAGAGCCACCTGTACCCGCACCCTCCCCCGTTCGTTACTCCACTCAACGCTGGAGGATTGGAGCGGGGAATCCATGCAGGGATTTGTCACAGGTTGGCTCTAACTATGAGGATGAGTGGAAATCACTCACCTCATGGCTCTCCTTTAAATCATCTTTGAATTAGTGCTGATACTGTCCTTCCTTTTTGGAGGGTAGGGATCAACCAATACCATTATTTCAGTATCAAGTACGAGTACCAATATGTTTTTTTTTTGGTACTCGCTGATACTGAAAACTGATACCGGAAGTCCTATCAAAGAAGCCGGGCGGCATGTAATGACTCGTCGCCTGACTTTGCGATTAGCCGGGAAGCTAAACAAACGACAAACGCACTCAACAATTTGTTACCAGTTATACAGTAAGGTGCACACGAAATGGGCTTTGAACAGTAGAACAGTAGAAAGGCATCATGGCACACTCACAAACCAGCATGTAAAACAACTTGTCTCACCACTAAGGACAATGACAGAGGTTTGGATACACGTCTTCTGCCAAGGATGTGTAAGCCGCACTGCCGCGCCAAGGCACCTCTTATAGTGCGGTCCTAACTCTAAACTATGAGAGTCTCCATCTTGGAGCACATGGGGGCAGAAGATATCAAATTGGGTGCAGGCCTGTCAGGAGGACGCCCCACCTCCTTAAAGGTACAGAGACACACAAGGGATCCCGCACATCCCATTGGCAGCTGAGAAACCCCATGCGTCGCACTATAAGAGGTGCCTTGGCGCGGCAGTGCGGCTTACACATCCTTTGCAGAAGACGTGTATCCAAACCTCTGTCATTGTCCTTAGTGTTGAGACAAGTTGTTTTACATGCTGGTTTGTGAGTGTGCCATGATGCCTTTCTACTGTAGCCGGGAAGCTGTCTCCATGCTCCCTCATCAACAGGTGACAGCAAAGCATTGAGCGGGCTTTCTGGCCAATCAGGAAGCCGGGGGGAGGGTAATGACTCGCTACCTGGCTTCCTGATTGGTCAGTTTCCCGGCCATTCAGAAACCTGGGTGAGGAGTAAAACACTGCAATTATTTAGAAGTATCTGTATATAGATTGTCATTACTATACATTTCTAAAGGTGTATTTGTTATTTTAAAGATTTGGGTAAAGTTCCTCTTTAAGAGATCTCCTCTTGCTTGCTGTGTCCCTGGCACAGGAATTGATGGGAATTCTTCCCAATGGGACACATGCAGAAAAAAAAACTGACTGGAGCCTTAACCCTTCCCTATCTAACACCAAAAAAATAAAAATAAATTGACTTCACGTACACTTTAATCCAAATATTTTGCTGTACTTTACTTCTTGGGAATTAACTACCCAAAATGCCAAAATACCAAAAGTATTTTGCACAGTACTGTATGTGTATATATTTTCTTTTGTAGCATTGTTAAACAATGGAATATTTTATCATTTTATTGATTTTTGTGATTCATTCTTGTGCAGCTCCATCTCAGCAGCCTCCTCCAAGAGGACAAATCCTCAACAGCACCACAATTATCCTTACATGGAATCCACCAGATTCCCCCAATGGTGATCACATTCACTACGTGCTTTACAGAGATGATCTGGGGATCTATCACACTGCTGACTATTATCCATATAGTGAGTATTTTTCTTTCCTTATTGTCAGTAGACATGTGCGATTAGTTTAGTTCCGAATCGAAATTCGGATGAAATTTCGGAGATTCGGATGTATCCGAATTCCAAATTACAGATATAACGAATGCAAACTAATCCAAATTTCCGATTCCGAATTTCCGATTCGTTTTTTTTGGACGAAATTTCGGTGCAGCAAAGTGACATTTGAGAACAAAAAACATTTCCCTCTTAAATGTCACTTTGCTGCAACGAACGAACAAAACGACAACGAAACAAAATTTCGTACTGATTTCCGCTAACGAATTTCGTCCGAATTCCGAAAGTCAATTGACTTTTGGACCCGAATTCCGAAAAACGAAATAAAGCAAAATCCGAATCAAAAGGAAACTAAACAAATTTTTTGCTGGTTCACATGTCTAATTGTCAGCAACAAGTTCTGCATGTGCTGTACACTTAAAGCCTACCTGTTCAGAGCTTTCCACTCAAGCGTTGCTGTACTGCATTGGTTCACCCCACTCACTTTGACAGTAATTGGTTGATCCTAGAATGCTCCTTCTGGTGTTGCTTGCACACCCTCTATTGCTTTCTCTCACATACAGACAACCATATATAACAAAGTGACAATAAACTCAGGAGTTACATCTTAAAAATGCATTCAAGCTCCTTAACTATTAACAAAAGTGTATCTTATTTGTGTATCACTCGGCTGTAGATCCTCAAATCATCTCTGAGATGGTGCTGACACTGTCCTTCCTTCTGGAGGGTGGCTACTTTTGTTCCCCATGGTCCCTGTGTGTGTTGTAAAGTAGCCACGAATCCTAGAGATCGCTCCTATGATGGACTACAATCTCACATTTAGTTTACTCATTTGTATTGTATTAAAGTCCATCACAGGAGTGAGCTTGGAGTGGTGGTTACTGTACAATAACACACAGGGATCATGGGGAACAAAAGAAGCCTCCCTCCAGAAGGAAGGACAGTGTCAGCACCAATTCAGAGAAGATTTGAGGATCCACAGCCGGGTGATACACAAGTAAGATCATTTTTTTATTAGTTAGGGTAGTTGAATGCATTTAAGATTTAACTCACTTTAAAAAGCCAGTACTTACAAATTTTTCATAGCCACCGACCAGATTCAAACAGGACTTGGACAGGAAACAGGGAACAGACCTGAATGGCATTTGGGAGCTTCCGAATGCAATTAGGAAATTCGGATCCTGAATGCCATTCGGGTCCGGGAGCCTCAGCTTTAGTATTATATGTATATACTGTATATGGCTCCCGTGTTGACATAACGAAAATTCGTGTTCAGACCCATTCGGATGCTTTAAACTGAAAAACACATCTGATTGGCCAGAAAAGTCACATGTATGATTCAGTTTAGTTTTTGAACGAAATTCAGATGGGATACGAAATTCGGAAACGGAAATTCGGATTCGGACACATTCGGATGCATTGGGATTCGGAAATTTGGATGAATTTGTATAAATTTTGATTCAGAACGAAACGAATCGCACATGTCTAGTTATTGGCAGGATCTACTAATGCGGCCAGCACATCTAAGGATCGTTAAGCTGCAATATATGACATTGTTGTTTTTTGATTAAGATACACTTTAAAGAAATGTTTTGGTTTAGTCTGGAATTCTTCTTCTTTAACTTTTGTATATGGGAGAACTGGACAATCGTTGGATTGTTGTTGAAAATGGAACAATATGGACAGAAGAGTAAAAGAAAGGCAGAGAGAGGGGCAGAGGTATTGCCAAAAGCAAATCCTGTTAAGTGTATAGATTGATAAATGGTATCAAATGTAATGAAAATAATGCTCTTTAACCACTGGGTAAAGCTTTCTACTTAAACGGAAACAGATTTCAGATATAAATCTAGCTTTACTTGTTAATTTAATTAATCTAAATAGAGTGGTAGAGGAGGTTAGGAAGGTGAGCTGTTAATCTGCTTACAAGCTTTTACAAAATTTGACCGGAATAGCTGTTTGCTGGCTCATTTTAAGTAGGTGTTCTAGTCTTTTGGTACTGTGCCATTGCATTCAGTTTTATGACATTCTTTTCATGTCGGATGATGCTTTCCTGGGTATTACCCCATTAAAGCTGAACTCCAGGCAAGCAATTGCATTCACAGGTGAAATACATATACAGAGGCTGAATTTGCTGACAAAGAACTGCAAGGGTTAAGTGCTCATTTTGTCTAGGGAGCTAAAATAGCAGAGATATACCCACCAGAACCCTTATCCTGGCTGGCTCATAGACTGTCCCTGGAGCCTCTCTCCACCTCCGCTCCAGTGGTCTAAGGCCCTGTGAGTCATCATGTCCTATACAGTGTATTGGGCATGAGGATTCCAAGTGACATTTTATCACTGGAGCATAGGAGGAGACAGGTTGTAGGAACTGGTCTAGAACGTAGCCGGGATGGCAGTTCGGCTGAGTGTTTCTCTGTTATTTTAGCTCCCTAGGCAAAACGAGTCACCCCACTGCAAGGATTAAGATTTAATGAATACAGAGCTGTATTGATTTTTGGAGTTCAGCTTTAAATACTAGTTTAGGTCATACAGAGTAGACATGTAACCTTGCAAAAAAATTTGATTCATTTTCAATCAATTTAGAGTTTAATTTCTTACACTTTTCGGGTTTCGGGATCCGAAAAATTATCTGGTTCAGTATTCGGATTTCAGATCCGTCTGAATTCTCATTTTGGAATAAAGTCACATGACCGTGCATGTAATGCAACCCCCATCAACACCCATCTGATCGGCCAGAGAACAGTCACATGTCCAATTTAGTTTTGTTTTGAACAAGATTCGGACGGATACAAATTTTCATTAAAGAGCATTTGGATTTGTTCACATTAGGGCGCATCAGAATTCGGAAATTCGGATGCATCCGAATGTCCTGATTTATCGAAATTTCTACAAATATCCATTTGGAATGAAACAAAATGTTAATGTCTACTACAGAGTAGAGATGATTGGAGTGGTTTAGCTGAAACTGATTTCGATATTGACTTGCTCTGAAGTTAGACCTCTGCATGTTTCCTCATTGGAATGTTTATGTGGGATTTGCTTAAAAAAATTATTTATTTAAAGGATTTTTTGGGGGGTTTATTTAGGGTACTTTACTTTATTTAATTTACTGTTTTTCTTATGTGTTTTTTTTGTGTGTATTTGATCATTATTTCAGTTCTGTCACTTTAAATATTTAATTCCATTTTGTTTTCCATTTTCTGTAAAAAAATAAAAAAAAGGTAGAATAATGAGGCTAATGAGGGTCCGTTTTTTGCACAAGAACAGGTTCAAGTTAGATTAAAGGCTCTTCTGTCACTCCCAGCCGCCATAAAAAGCCCGTTGCACCTTAAAAAACACTGTTATTGTTTGGGTGGTGTGTATTTTTAGAGTAATTTAGTTTATTTAATTTAATTTTCTTTGTGTTTGTTTTTTTTTGTGTATATGATTATTTGTGTTCTACTGTGTTGCATTTTTTTTTTTACTTTTTTATCTGCTTGTGTTTTCTTTTTATGAAAAAAGTAAAATGATGAGTCTAACGAGAGACCATTTCTTGGCACAAGAACCAAAAATGGATCCAGGAGCTTCAGTAACCCTTAAGAACTTTGTTAAGTCCTTTGCCACCAGAAATCACACTTTAACACATTCTCAATATATTTCCTCCTATACCTATGTAATCATCGGACTATAATGTTAGTTTTAATATCAAATAGACACATTTGCTATATAAAGCAAGATATAACCACAAGCAAACAACTTCCTGTAAGACTGTGGCTGTTATGACAAAATACATTTATAACATTTCGAATATGTAATTATGCATATTTCAATGGCCCCATTGTATTACTCAACCTATATGTTTAGTGGTTCAAATATCAGATCTTGTTTTAGTGATAATATAGCATGCTTATACAGTTTAAACCTTTAAAAAATACTTTTTTGTAGTCTCTTTATATTTTTGTTCTTGTGCTAGGTCCACAAAGCTACACAGATGAACATTTGTTGCCTTATACCACATACACATACTATGTTGATGCCAGGAATGTGCGCGGTGCTATTCACAGTACCAAGGTTGTGTTTCGAACAAGAGCTGGAGCACCATCGGGTGAGATAGACTTGGACCTTAGTTACCCTGTGGGTCACTACTCTGTCTCTCTAAACTGGACAATTACCCAATATAACTCTGGACCTATTGACATCTTCAGACTGATGTACACATCAACAGGTTCATCTGAAGTTACTGTTGCCTACCAAGGACTTGACACCAAAGTGACAATTCATAATTTAACACCCTTCACCAGATACAATTTTTCAGTTCAAGCATGTAACTCCGAGGGATGTCTACAAAGTTCACTGCTGACACTGGTAACAGCTCAAGCACCACCTGTTGGTCAGACACCACCAGTTGTCAATAATGCAGGCTCAACAGAACTTTATTTACAGTGGTCACCACCACTGCAACCGAATGGTAAGCATCTTGCACTTGTATTTGTTGATTGAATTAGATTGTCTTAGTGGTTGGAAATGTGCCACATACTAAAAGTAGGTCAATGTTATAACGGAGATATATTGAAAAAGAAAAAAAGGAGATATATTAAGTGTAGATATATTTGAAACCCAACTCCAGTAAAAAAAAATTTTTTTTTAACTTTGACATAGTGAGGAAGGAATAGAATCCATGTCAGGTGTTTATTGCGATCAGTGTCCCTATTGAGGATATTTCTTCTTACTTCCTGTTGGGACAGAAAATTATTGGAAATATATATACACAGACAGCAACAAAACACAATTGTTCAGTAAAATGTGGAAGGGGTAGAACCTCTGTCAGATTATAACTACTGTATTAAACTTCCTGCCCCATTGATAACTCCTCCTCTCATTAATGTCCAGCTTGTCAAAAGCAGTCAGATGAACACAATGGACAGCAACAGAAATATGGCATAAATATTTACTTTTCCCAAGTATATCCAAACATAAAAACAGTTTTGATTAGTGTTAAGCTTTAAAATAGTTTAGAAACCCATTAAAAGTATTACTTGAGGTCCATTATCAGATCAGGTCTCTCATAGAGGGATCTTCTCATTCTGCAGTTCTTGGAGCAGATATCTATAATTAAATATTTCACTTGTGTTGTGAAGTATGAAAATTTTTATTTTATCTAAAATATAACATAGACATATTCTGTATGGGAACCCTTATGGACCATATAGGAAGTAAGGGAAATATTTATAGAAATAAAAGAAACCGCAATACAAACCTAAAGCTTATAACCTTTACCTACTCTCGCCACAACTAAAAAAAGTTTTAGACAAAGTTTCACTTTACTTGTTGAATAAGTAATCGAAAAAATTGTTGGGCTACATAACTACAGGCATGACCAGAGAACAGGGAGGAGAAGGCTGGAAAGGAAAAGGGAACAAATAATGTGCAAGGGTTCCAAGGGAGTAGTAAAGAGCCACCAGGGAGCTGAAAGGTAGATAGCAGGGTATCTGTATTCCTTGTATTATTGTGAACTGTATTCAATTTAAGTTAGTATACTGTAAAGGAGAAAGGAGAAGAAAATGACATAGTCTCATCTCAATCTACTCTTACAGCTTGCAGTGTAGAGATTGCCAGTAATGGCCACAAACCACCTACATGTGATTTTTCCATATCAAAATCTCATATAACAGGGAATACTCCTGAAAAGGTAGCCAGGGGTGATAAATTAATAAACCACAAGTCATTCTAAATGTGGTCTCCCAAAAGACAAAAATCTGCTTCAAAAGCCTTCAGAATAGAGTACCAAGAAACAAAAGCAAAAAAAATGACCTATGCATCTCATATAGTCTATGTAATTAGTGATAATGAGTCAGGGCACTGATTTTACACTGATAATAGAAAAAGTCCAAATTAATTTTGGATAAATGATTCTCTGGTGACTTATATTGTAAACGTATAATTTCTGCAGCTCTTGGGTACATTCTTTCTCCCCCTTGTTTCCGCTACACCTTTCAGCATAAGAAAAGCTTTATAATGATATTTTCTCTACTGTCTGATTGTCAAGGACAATTATTTTTAGTGTCAGGATCAATGCTAATTAGGATGGTTTTAGGACAGATAATCTACACTTCCAAAATAGTTACTGATGACACAGGAAAATAATATCATATAATGCATTTCATCTTGTTAATCAGTTCCTTATGCAAAAAGAGAAGAAAAAAAGGATGTGATATAACGCCCACATTAGCATGGCAACACTAGAAGTGTAATTGAAACTTGTTCATATGGCACAAAGCTCCATGTTTACTGCCTGCAGTTTCTGTGAGGTGATTGTACTTAAAGGAGAACTATGAGGTGAGTGATTTCCACTCATCCTCATAGTTCGAGCCGACGTGTCACAAAGAAGCTGTCACAGGTCAGCTCTATTGATCGGGGAAGTGGGCAAAAAAACATACCGTCGCTCGCTCACTTCCCGATCATCTCCGTGCAGAGAGCAGTGACTGTCAAACACAGCTCTCAGCAGCGATTCCCCCCCTCTCCTCCAGCGCTGAGTGGAGGAACGTACAGGGAGGGGGTGGGCACAGCTGGCTCTGCTTCTAGATAGGCAGAGCCAGCTGTCCCTCACCCAGCTGGGTGGATCCAGACAATCTTGTCGGGATCCATCCTGGCTGTGGCGGGCAATAGCCTGCTATATACTGAGCTTTAGGACACAGGAGGAGGTTAGTATATGTCCTCCTGTGACCCCTAAAGAAAGCGATGGGGAAAAACGCTTACCCCATAGTTCTCTTTTAACCTATATGGCCAAATGATTTTGAGCACATGAGCACAATAATTTCACAAATGTGGGCATTCATATGAAATTGGTATAAGGGCCTCCATTCTTCTGGAAAGGCTTTTCAGAAGATGTTCAAGTCTTACAGACTTACAGTTCTGAAAATCTTCTGAAAAGCCTTTCCAGAAGAATGGAGGCCCTTATACCAATTTCATATGAGTTTGTGCTCAACCAGCCAAAGGAGTATTTGTGAGGTCAAGTTTTTATGATGGTTGAGAAGACTTGGCTCATAATCAACATTCCAATTCACCCCAAAGGTATTTATCAGGCTCTGTGCAGACCACTCGAGTTCCTTCACATCAAATTCATCAAACCATGTCTTTATGGAGCTGGGTTTATGCACAGGAGCACGGTCTTGCTGGAACAGAAAAGGGCCTTCACCAAATTGTTGCCACAAGATCTGTAGAGCACAATTGTCTAAAATGTCTTTGTATGCTGTAGTCAACTATTTCTATATAACCCCTTATTAAGCTTCATCAGGTTTTATCAGCCCTTACTAAACTAAGGGGTCAAGAGTTAAATCTTCAAAATGCATTCAAGTACCTTAACTACTAACAAAAATAAAGCTTTTTAGTTCATCACTCAACTGTAGATCCTCAAATCATCTCTGAATTGGTGCTGACACTGTCCTTCCTTCTGGAGGGGGGCTACTTTTGTTCCCCATGGTCCCTGTGTGTGTTGTAAAGTAGCCACCACTCCAAGCTTGCTACCTTAAGGGACTACAATCTCATGTTTATTTTACTTAATTGTATTGAAATATAGTCTATCATAGGAGCAATCTTGGAGTGGTGACTCACAACACACACAGGGACTATGGTGAAGAAAAGTAAGCCACCCTCCAGAAGGAAGAACACAGGTGGTGATACTCAAATAAGGTACATTTTTGTTAATAGTTAAGGTGCTTGAATGTATTTTTTGGATTTTTAGGATTTAACTCCTGAGTGTAGAGCCACTTTAACCCCTATTTCTCATTTTTCTCATGGGTATCTTGTTTTGCTGTTTTGGTTTTTATTTTCCTATTTATATGTAAACTTTTTTCCTCCATTCTTATCTGTTTTATTCTTTTTGTAGTGTCACAAAAATATACAAAATGTCTCTAAAAAAAAAACTTGACTATGTTTTGTAGATAATATGAAATTTTGGTTTCATTTTAAAAGAGAAAATTCCAGAATAAAATTAGCATTTTTAATCTACAGCAACATACTGTTTACAAATACTCTGGTCAAACTAGAATTTTTTTAATGCTCTTTTGTCTTCGGAACATATAGACCCATATAAAACCAATAGTTAAAATATGGAAATTAATCCGCTCCATCCAGGTGAGCTCAAGTGGTTAAATAAAAGCTCAATTTAATAAAAAAATCATATGACATACATACTGTAACTGATGAGTTATTTTACAATTTTATGTAATTAAAAATGTTCTTTTCTATTTCAATCTGTACTCAGCAAAAACTTTCTGAAAACTAACTTTACTAAAAAGATATTTTTTCAACCATAGCAATAGTATTCTGTTTATAAAATTCCCCACACATACCATTCCTCATCTCCCCTGCCAGACAGGGCTGAGTTGTGAAAATCCCAGGATTGGATGGACAAATATAAAACATTGGCACAAAAAAAACCCAACTCACAACAATACAAAACAGAACAATATACTTTATGCACAGTATTTCATATGTGTTTTTAGCTGTTAGCTGGAGTTTAGCTTTCAGTCCATACACAGATAAAGGGATGTTTGGATCACAGCTTTTCTTAATGGAACACTAAGACTGATCATGTAATTATAGTAAAGGTGAAATGCCAAGGCCTACACTAGTATTTACAGCATAGAAACAGGTAAACATCTGCAGTGAAAGTGTGCTAAAATTCCTCGCAATGTAAGTAGTTTACTTGGACTGAATCTTTTTCTATACAGAGCAGGAGCTTCACTTTAAAGAGGAACTTTACCCTTATCTTTAAAATGTCAACAAAGGCACCTTAAGAAATGTTTAATAATTGCAATCTACAAACACATACTTCTAGATAATTGCCGGCTTTGTATTCTTGGCCTACCATATTTTTCTTTTCCTCCACATTCTTCTTACGGTGACAATTTTTACTAAGGGCGGATTAATCCATCTCCCTTTATTTCCTGGAACTCTGGCATATGGGACATAGGACACGTGACCATGCACATCATCTGAGAGGAAAATTACCTCTCCCTTAGATCTTGGCATCTTTACAGATGCAATTTCCTAGCATTGCATTGGTGATGTATCCTTCTCAGAATGGAACTCTTAGGCATAATACATCACTAATGCCTAAGATGACCAGGAAGTGGAAAACTAGTAAATATATTTATTTAACTAATGAATATAGGATGATTTTATATCAACATGCAGACACTTATTGATGCTTCATCCTTATTGATGTGATTTTTAGTGAACTAGGGTAAAGGCCCTCTTTAAGGCAGCAGACTTTCATTTGTAAACTCATAATTTATATTATATATAGCTCACAACTGTATGATGCATTTTTATATTGCTAAATGTATCATTTGTGCTGCTCAATAAATCCCTATATTTTATATAGGAGTCATCATAAGGCATGAACTATACATGAGGAGCATACACCAGACCGTGGAGAGGCGTGTCTTCCATGCCAGCGGGTGGCTGAACCCTCAGCCACTGCTGGAATCTGAAAATGAGAATGCATTACAGCCACCAGTTACCAATGCCATTATCTCTAACCTGGAGCCAAATACAGAATATGAGTTCTGTCTTGTGACCACCAACATGGCTGGAAGTGTTGGTTCCAAGTGGGTAACATTAAAAACCGAGGAATCTGGTAAGAATGTCTACATTTTTGTCTCATATGTTTTTAGCATCAATAGTTCTGTTTTTATAGTTTCCCAAGTAAATGAAATCAGTGAACTGTTAATGTTGCCCTAAAAAAGAAAGAAACCAAAACAACTCTGCCATTCTTCGAATGTCAACCTAAAGAGAAGATGCCACTTTGCTCATTCGGGGGAGTTAGCATGCATTTTTAAAATATGAATGTTGACACACCATTTTAAGTTAAACTCTAGGCAGATACACCGATCAGTCATAACATTATGACCACTGGGAGGAGAAGTGAATAACATTGATTATTTCATTACAATGACACCTGGAAGTGCAGGGATACATTAGGCAGCATTAGAAAAAAATGGGCAAGCATAAGGATTTGAGAGACTTTGACAAGGGCCAAATTGTGATGGCTAGACGACTGGTTCAGAGCAACTCCAAAACTGTATCTCTTGTGGGATAGACCCTGTCTGTAGTGGTTAGGGCCTACCAAAAGTGGTCCAAGGGAGGAAAACCGGTGAACCGTCGTCAGGGTTTTGGGCAGCCAAGGCTCATTGATGCAATAGAAGAGCTACTGTAGCTCAAATTGCTGAAAAAGTTCAGATAGAAAGGTGCCTTAATACACAATGCATCACAGTTTGTTGTGTATAGGATTGCATAGCTGCAGACCGGTCAGGGTGCCCAGGCTGACCCCTGTTCACCATCAAAAGTGCCTACAATGGGCATGTGAGCATCAGTACTGGACCATAGAGCAATGGAAGAAGGTGGCCTGGTCTGATGAATCACCTTTTCTATAAAAGGCACAAGTTATTGAATACGCACTCAAACAGGGATCCATCCAAATAAAGCTTTTATTTCATTTTGGCATAAATACAGCTCACAAAACTATTTCTGAGCTGTGTTTTTTGTGACTTGTTTTAATGCCAAGATGAAATAAAGGCTTTATTTGGACAGATTCCTATTTGAGTGCCAGCTTTTACATGCTTATGGATGTAAAAAGAGCAAGAGTAAGAGTGAGAAAGAGCTTGCAATCTAGTTGTCTCCTACTACATTGTAAGCTCTCACGAGCAGGGCCCTCTTTACCCTCCTGTATTATAATTGTATTGTAACTGTACTGTCTCCCTCCATTTCCTAAAGCGCTGGGTAAACTGTTGGCGCTATATAAATCCTTTATAGTAGTAATAATAATAATCTAGTCTGTGTTCATTTGTTGATTTTATGAGTTAGCTTTTTATTTCTATTGAAAGTCTTACATTATAAAGTAGTTTGATACTTGAATTAATTTAGTTTTTTTTTACTGAAACATTGTTTTCACAGAGCCTATTTTCATGGCACCCCCCATTGTGTTTCCTCTGTCATCTCACTCTCTAAATGTATCATGGGAAAGACCTTCCAATGACGTAACCAGAGGAGAAGTAACCGGCTATATAATCAACCTGTCCGGGAACCTGGTGGATGCAATAGATATAGGAAGAGGTTCATCTGAGGTATGATCACGTCCATTACATTGAGCAAAGTTCTGCACTACAGAAGACAAGTAGATCGATCCAAACATATTAAACAAGATCACATTTAGAGCTGATAGTAAAGATAATTTGTCATTATTCCCTTATCTCCCATTATTATTATGAATGATCATAATGCTAATATTTCCTGTCTCGCTATAC
Source organism: Nanorana parkeri (assembly GCF_000935625.1). Taxonomy (NCBI): domain Eukaryota; kingdom Metazoa; phylum Chordata; class Amphibia; order Anura; family Dicroglossidae; genus Nanorana; species Nanorana parkeri. The sequence goes on from NW_017306269.1 coordinate 890,063, forward strand.
AAAGTAAGTGTTAAACTCAAAGGTAAATAATGGAGAAGCAGAGATAAATATCTAAACGAGTACATACAGTGGATTTTAACATACAGCAGAAAATTCAGTCTATACAAGAATACTATCTAGAAGACTAAGGGGTAGAGATTAACGAAAGGAGTTTTCTTCCAGTGTACAGTAACAAGAAACAGTGTGTGCCTTAACAGAGAGTAAAGGTAAAAGCACTGAAGACTGAAGAGAAGATTTTAGGCCAGATTATCAGATGAAGTGGTATGTTTTTATGGCTGAAGGATCAGTGAGTGATGCTAAAATAATTTAATCAGCTTTTCAAATAATACATACTACAGTCAAATGCTTTGCGTAATGCTAGTGCACTGATCGATTTTGGAGAAAAGCTTTCAGCTCTGGGAGCAATGCATTACCCTAAGGTCCTTCTCAGATTAACCTTCCTTGTAACCCTTACACTAATATTCCTTGTAACCCTCAAACTAACCCACACTAACACTACCATTTCTGTAACACTAATCCTAACACTAATCTTCCCTGTATCCCTAACACTAAAAGTAGACCTTCTTCTAACTATTGCACTAACCCTAACTTTAACACTAACACTCATGCTCCCATTGTCCCTAACACTAGTCCTTCCTTTAACCCTAGCACTAACCCTCACACGTATCCTCCCTGCAATGCTAACACTAACCCTCAGACTAACCCTCTAGGTAACACTAACCCTTACACTAACCCTCCCTGTAACCCCAACAGTAACCCTCCTTGTAGCCCCAACACTAAGCCTTACACTAACCTTTCCTATAACCCCAACACTAACCCTCACACTAACCCTACCTATAACCCCAACACTAACCCTCACACTAACCCTACCTATAACCCCAACACTAACCCTCACACTAACCCCACCTATAACCCCAACACTAACCCTCACACTAACCCTCCCTATAACTACAACACCAATCCTTAAACTAACCTTTCCTATAACCCAAACACTAACCCTTACACTAACCCTCCCTATAATCACAACACTTACCCTCACACTAAGGGCTCAGTCACATTAGATGCAGTGCGTTCCGGCCCGATTTTGGCCGGAACGCACTGACTCACATTGCGGCCGGCTCACTTTTTAGTGGGGTAGGAGGAGGCATGATGGGCCATTCAAGTGAATGGCGCCGTAGCCACACCCTCCGGCCGCAATGCGATCCGTTGCACGGGATCGCAAGGCACATCGTGCCTGCGGTCTGAACCTGTGCGGTGCGATCAAAATGCTACACGCACTATGCTACAATGTGCCTTGCGATCCCGTGCGGTGGATCGGATTGCGGCCGGGGGCGTGGCTACGGTGCCATTCACTTGAATGGCCCATCACGCCCCCTCCTACCCCAATAAAAAGTGAGCTGGCCGCAATGCGAGGCAGTGCGTTTCGGGCCGGAACGCACTGCATCTAGTGTGACTGAGCCCTTATCCTCCCTATAATCACAACATTTACCCTCACACTAATCCTCCCTATAACCCCAAAACTAACCCTCACACTAACCCTCCCTATAACCCCAACACTAACCCTCACACTAACCCTTCCTATAACTACAACACCAATCCTTACACTAACCTTTCCTATAAACCAAACACTAACCCTTACACTAACCCTCCCTATAATCACAACACTTACCCTAACACTAACCCTCCCTATACCCCTATCACTAACCCCAACACTAACCCTCCCTGTAACCCCAACACTAATCTTCACACTAACCCTCTCTATAACCCCAACACCAACCCTCACACTAAGCTTCCCTATAACGCTAAAGCTGGCCATATGCTGCTTGGATTTTCAAAAGAACTTTTGTACAAAAGAACGTTCGCTCATATTTCTATTCATTTGTATGGTTAAATTAACAATCGATTTCGACCACAGTGATGAAAAAAGTTGAAGGAGCAGGATCGAAAGCTTTTCTCGAACAAACGTAATTCTAACACTGAATGTGGTTTCCATGTGGGAAATTCCATTTATTCCAAAATCGAACACTGAAATCAAATTAAATTTCGATTGACATTTGTCAAGTGTCTGATGGCATTTTTGGGTGGTAAAGAAATATCTTTTGTATGAACGTTCCTTTGAAAATCAACTAGTGTAAGGCCAGCTTAAGATTAACCCTAACACTAACCCTCTCTATAACCCCAACACTAACCCTCCCTGTAATACTTGTTGGAAATGCAACAACATATGCTAATATGCACTGATTGTATTACTGACATTCTGATGTACTGTTATGTCTTTTGAGCTATAGATGGTGCTGTAGTGCAAGTCTAGTCAATGCTAGTTTTCTATATGCATGCTTATATCTATGATATACAGGAAGTTCACTATATACGATGTATAATGCTGTATTCTGATGTAAAACTTAATTCAGCATTCCTCAAGATCTCAGTATTTTATCTAAACACATAACCAACAATACTAATACTAACCCTCCCTGTAACCTTAACACTAACCTTCACATTCATTCTTGCTGTACCCTAAAGCTAGCCTTTCAGGGTTAGAGGGTTGTTGGAACCTTTGTATGAAATTCAAAAAAAAAATTTGCCAGAGCATTCAATTTTGCCATCATTGAGCCAACTTGTGTAATGACTTGCTGCCCGGCTTCCTGATACGGGAAGTTCCGGTATCGGGATAAATATCGGAGCATTTGGGCGAGTACGAGTATCGGTGCATCCCTAATTACTACCATCTATTTATCAATCCAATTCTGTATGCACTATACGGAACCCTTTGTGTGTATTGTTCTTTTTATAGAACCCTACCAAAAAAACGTAACTGTTTGAAGAAGCTCTACTGGTGAATGACCAGCTTAAGTCTAAGGGGCATATTTATAAAAGCAGTGACAGTAGCTTTCACCAAACATTCACTGGTGGTGAATCAATCACTGCCATTTAAAACACATGCAACATATCTTCCTGTATCCCTAAAATAAACTCGTCTTAGTAACCCTAACACTAACAATGCTCCCTAACATGCATTTTACCACACTTTAAGCATGTTCGCTACAATAGGCGAATGGAGTGGCAGGGGAGCACAGCGAACGCAAGTATTAGTAGGTGGGGGGCTGTGGGTTGTTAAGAGAACCTGCCACTTTATCTTTAATGGACAAAGTGTCAGATTCTCTTTAAGCATGACTTAAATGTTCCATTTCATATTCTGGTGTATCAGGCAATTCCAAATATACATGTTTTTATTCCTCCAGGTGATCTATGTTGCTGAGAGCAATGAATTTTTTTATGAAGTCTCGGGACTGGAGCCTTATGTGAAATATGTCTTCACTATCACTCTGTGCAATAAGGTGGGCTGTGTGACTAGTGACCCTGGATTTGGGAAGACTTTGGCAGCAGGTGAGAAAGTGTTATATACTATTAAACTATTAAAGAAACAGCATTGTATGAACAGACATCAGTATAACATTAATCAACCATTTAAATACCTTTCTGACCTAAACACTGCCAAAAATCAAAATGTACTTTCTTTCAGTGCTGACACCAGTGCAGTTTGTACACACTATTCCCCAGAATTTTCATTCACATTTTTTCTTTATTGGTTCACTGCTTTTCCCGAAGTCTACACAGAGCTGGTGGTAAAATATGAGGCATCTCCTGCACTGTCCTTAGAATTACTGCACTAACATTTTTAGTGAGATACTTAAAGTGACGCTAAACTCAGGAGTTAAACCTTAAAAACGCATTCAAGTACCTTAACTACTAACAAAAATGTATCTTATTTGTGTATCACTCGGCTGTGGATCCTCAAATCATCTCTGAATTGATGCTGACACTGTCCTTCTTTCTGGAGGGTGACTACTTATGTTCCCCATGGTCCCTGTGTGTGTTGTAAAGTAGTCACCATTCCAAGGTCACTCCTGTGATGTACTACAGTCTCAGGTTTAATTTACTCATTTGTATTGAGATTGTTGTCCATCATGGGAGCGAGCCTTTTATCTCAGCTAATGGTCTGCAGGTGGGTGTTGTTGTCACCGACTATGTTTTTAGAATTCTGGGGATGCTGAGGAGCCCAAACCATGCGAGAAGTGCATCAGGAAGACTTGAGGGTCTATTCACAAAGCTGCCGAAGGATCCAGCCCTAGCTTCGGCTGAAACTTCAGCTAGCTTCGGTTACGGGAGCCCTTCGGTTCAGTCAAACTGAAGGGCTGCTGTATGGCCTATTCACTATAGGCCATACAGCACCCAAAGGCGGCCGAGCGGCTCAGCCGAGCCGAAGGCATATGCTCTGGCTTGATTGAGCCAAAGTGGCAGTTGAAGCAGTGCGAACACCTCGCAAATGACAGCTGGAAGGAGCCATCCGTGATCTCACGGCTGGCGCCACCCAGGTGTGCTGAGAGATCAGCGTCCCCAAATGACCTGGGGATTCTGAACTGTCATTAAACAATGACAACTGTGCAGAGCCGGCTTTGATGTCACGGCAAGCTCCGCCTAGTTGTTATTCATTGACCTGAGACCTGCTAGAAGACTCTAGCAGGTGCCGGCCATTAGAAAACAGTTGGGTGGAGCTAGCTGTCATTGCTAGCAGCTCCCAATTTTTTTTTAATGCTTTTTTTCTTTTAAATCTAATATTTATTTACATTTTTGAAATAATTTTTTTAACAATTTTTTTTTTTTACTATTTTCATTGATTTGCTATTCTGCTCGGTACCATGGAGGTACCAAGCAGAATAGCAGAGCCGAATGACGCTCGGCAGCATTCGGCTATTCACTCACTGCCATTCGACCCCTATGTAAATAGGGGGCGAACGGCAGCGCGGGAGCTGCCGGAGCTTTGGCCCAGCCGAATATGCAGAAAATGTTCGGCTGACCGAAGGCAGCCGATGTATGGCTGAAATCAGCCGTACTGAGCCAAAGTGAATAGCCAAACATCTCTCAGCTGGCTTCATTACGGCTCGGTTATTCACTCGGCTGCCAAAGGCAGCCGAGTGAATAACCCCCTTGGAATCTTTAGCTTCCCTGGGATCCTGGGAGAGGCCAAGTGATGTCACCTTTCCCAAGGCAAGCTCGCCAAAGACAGGGTGAAAGGTGAGGAATATTTGTTTTTTTTGCTAATATTATCATTATTATTTTTCATACAGCTGTGAAAAGGACCATGGAAAAATTCAATGTTTATTACACCACCAGTAATGATGTTGTAATTATAATACTCAGATACTGCCATTGCTACGTTGGCATTGCCAGTCTCAGTATCTACAGAATCTACAGTATCTACAAGCAGGAAACAATCTGCAAGTCTTAACAAAACTAGAGTTACCTTTTAAAGAAGAATATTTTTAGCCCCCCACTGCAAAGGTTAACTGCTTGTTTTTGTCTAGGGATTAATATTAAAAAGTTATACGCACTAGAACCTCTGAGCCAGCAGGCTGTTACAGCGCTCCATCCCGCCTTATGTATGTCCCTAAGCATCCTCACGTACACTGTGTATTGGATGTGATAATTCGAGGAATCTTAGACCGCTGCAGCGGAGGGGGAGAAAGGCTGGAAGGGCCAGCCTGAGAGCAATTTGGTTCCAAGGATCTGGTGAGTATAACTTTTTTTATGTTCCTTCCTAAACACAAATAAGAAGTTAACCCTTGCAGTGCGGGGGTAGCCCCATTGCAAGGGTTAAAAATATTTTCCCTGAAGTTCTGCTTTAAACATTAGTCAACTGGCAAAGGACCATAGAGGCCAAACAGCTTGCAATATGTGTTTTACTTTTTTCTTTATTCATCTTACATCTCAAAAAATGTGCTTAGTTTGCAGTTTTCTGTCTTGTTCTCTGCCTGTGTTGCTTTTCTATGACAATTAAGAACACAGATGCTAATCTGAGGAGTGTATGTTTTCCAGCATCTGGCTCCCTGGCAGATTCTTAAGGCAGCTGTGTTTCTTGACTTAGACTTGCCTCTGGGTCTTGTGGGGTAATGATGCTGATGGGCTGTCTTGTCTGTCTTGGAACCTACAAAGTGATGTCGATTTCGGAATCCCAACTTGATGCTAAGTAAATTGTGCATCTTTGTCAGACTGCGCACAGGATGTCACGCTGATTGTTTTTGCTGCCTACGTACAGTATGTTGCTGTGTGCTATGTCCCATTAGGTTACTTGGAACTGTCTTGTTGGGAGTCGGCAACGGATCTGCAGATTTTCAATGCCTGGGATTACGCCTTATATATTGTACTGACGACATAAAGCTAGTGCTGCCTCTTAAACAAATCTTACATTAGAAATTATCAAATAAGCCTTTCACTGATGACAGTCTAACAAGCCCTATGAATAATGTGAAGAAACACAATTTAATCTACACATAAAAATGAAATAGTAGCTATTGGATTTGAAGCAAAGTGCCATGCTCTTGGTAGGCTGGCTTTGGGTTTTGTGACAAATTAACATGGTTATCCAATCAAAACTTGCTTTTCTTGTTTGGATAGGGTGTGAATGGGTTAGAACTTATGTCAGGTTTTAATTGCTGTCTGTCTCCCCATTGGGGGATTTTTTATCACTTCCTGTTGTTGGCATGGAGTCAGATGTACTGTTTCCCAGGTGCTGTGTCAGTTTTCACTCATATGCATGGTTTAAAAAAAATGCATGTCAGACAAGATGTCTGACACAAGATGGGAACCTCCCTGAAATAAGGTTTTGCAGGTTGGCATGTCTGATCTAAAAGAGGGAGACTCCCTGAACATCAGGGAGACTTGAGATCCCTGATGTGTGTACGATTGCAAACCTATCTGTGTCTAATGACTTTTGCAGAAATTCTGTTAACTTCTGTGCTGGTGCAGTGCATTATCTGGGATCAAATGACCATTTATTTACCATTGGCTTTTGCAAATTTAACAGCCCAGAGATCATTGGCTTTTCACACCTCCCTCTTAGGAAGTCATCATGCTTCTATATTTGCTTAAGGAGCAGAGACTATAGAAAAGTGTGGCCTATCCTATCTTGTGTTCTCTCTTCCAAGATGAATGTCTAGTCTCTACCCTCCGACACCTGGGCCCCTCTTATTAAGCTACTTTTCTGATACCTACTGAGCTTCCACCATCCTCATCATGAGGAGAACTGGTAAAACCACTCAGGCGACCAAAACCCCTCGATTCGAGAACACAACTTGGCCGTAACCTTCCAGACATGTTCCGATCTCAACCGTCGGGACGCCACGTGGAGGACACAGCGCCATCTCCCAGCAGCCCGAGGAGAGACCCATTGGGAGACCCACCCCACTTGCATCCCGACCTGCTCACAATGATGGGCCGGATGCCCCGAATGTCGGATCTCACCTCCATAGCTCTGGACATTAAATCCACGCAATCGGTGGCAATATCGGAGCTGAAGGCCGACATACACACCCTGACGGATCGCATCCAGACGATGGAACATGAGACCGCCCGCAACTCCTCTGCTGTTCGGCAGGTCCAACGCAAGACTACCCTCCACCACGCCCGACTTATGGAAATGCTTGGGAATTGCATGGGAGGATCTCGACAATAGGGGCCGCCGACATAACCTGAGGGTAAGAGGCATTCCGGAAACAATCAAGGCCTCGCAATTGGAACCAGCCTTACTACACATTTTTAATGATCTGCTTGACCGCCCACCGGACTCGCCGGTCCCCATGGAACGGTTCCATCGGGCTCTGAGGCCTAAAGGGGGCGAAGCAGACCCGCCGCGAGATGTGATTTGCTGTCTAATCGACTTTCGGCTCAAAGAGGAAATTCTTCGTTGCTCCAGGAGCAGGCAGCGGCTCCTGTTCCAGAATGCAGAGATCCAGTTGTTCCAAGACCTCTCGCACATCACCCTACAACACAGGAGAGCTCTGCGCCCCCTGCTACATTTACTACGTTCCCGCAACATTCCGTACAGATGACGGTTCCCGTTTGGCCTAGCGGCCACCCACATCCGGCCGCACATACCTTCTCACGGTCCCGGCAGACCTGCAACGCTTCTGCGACCAGCTACGTCTCCCGCTAGTAGACCTCCCAGATTGGTACTAAGCCTTCCGGTTCCCAGATGGGCACTCTCCGGCTCCCTCATCTACTCCTCCGGAGCGTCGATACTCCAACACCCCGGGCCAATCAAGGGAGGGCTCCCCGCGGGCCTAAACCATCCTGCATCGAGAGCGCATCAACCCATGCATCGCTGATAGGCCGGCTGGCCTGATGCGGTCAGCGTGCTACACGAGACCACCATTACCGTATGTCTGGACCTGGTTTCCCCTCGACGAACCTACAGGTACCGAGCCCCCTGAGATCGGACACTACCCTACTCTCTTTTTTCCCCCCTTCTTTTTCTTTTCAACCTGGAACTATAGACATCCCCGCAACAGGACTGGCTCTGGCCTCCATGGCGGAAAACCTAGGGATACCGCCACTCTGCCCGGCGGTCCGCACGCTCTGGCTCTCCCCCCTGCCCGCCCCACTGCCTCGAGAAGCCAGAGTCGGGTCATGTTCTATGTTGACAAGTGAGAGAAGCTGCAGAAGATCGCGGAAACCCGCTTGTCCTCACGGCTGCGGCAGCTACGGGTATTTCTGAAGCGATGTCTCCCTCTTCAATGTTTTGTTTTGTTTCTTTCTTTTGTCAGTTTTGCACATTACTCTTTATTGTATTGACTGTACTATTGCCTGCTGTGTGCCCTTAAGATATGCCTAAGCTACCATGATATTTCCCAACCCCCCGGATTAGCTACTTCCAGCCATCTATCTAGAGAGGGGCCGAGCAGTGGCTGGAGCCCACGTTTTTCGTGAGCGTTGCTGCGACTCGGCCCAACTTTGATCCGTGGGGCTCGCGGCTCCCCCCTGTGCTGCTCTCCTGTGGCCGCCGTTTTCCGAAAGCTCCTACCTGATTACCGAGGCCTGAGCTCAAGGTGTATTTTATTATGAGCCTGATCTATTCACCCCATCTATTCACGCTTAGGCAACACCGAGCTGAATCAGGCATAGCTTTGAACGGGCAGAACACGGACGGGAGGTGACTGCCTATAGTATGTATTTGGTACTGCTACAACATGCCTCTGCTTTAGATGCAATTTAATATTATGTGCAAGATGTGGCCTGAGAGACAATACCATTGAGAGATCGGGGTTCATTGCCCAGATCTATCGCCAAGCTCTCTAATCTGAGACCACCTATTGTCACAGAGCACTGGCCGTTGCCTGGAGACTTATGTTGCCCCATGCTTCCAGAGAAATGCCGATTCCCCTTGCTCCACCTACACACAGATTGACACATCTTCCCCTCCTATCCCTAACTCCCCCCACCCATCCCTCTCCCCCCAGACAACGCTAATGTCTAGCTTTGTTTATGGTCATGGCTTTGTATATAGTTCAACGATCTGTTTCGCACTTTACTGTTTAAACTCTGTTCCTGACCACCCTTGTTCCACTGACAAAGTAACCACACAGGTGAACATTGTTGAAAAGTTAGCTCAGGTTCTGTAACAACCCTTCCCTCACATCCATAAGTCGGGTCAGCTACGCCGTTAGCTTCACCAACACAACCTAGCTATCAGACCCATACACGTATCTGCATCCCCACCTACTCTCATGGCCCTGTTTCCGCTGTTTTCACCATCTCCACCGCTTCCTGTGATGAGCCCTGGTCAATCACACCTGCACAACAGACCGTACCTCCTCGCAACCCACACATAATCTTCCATTGAGAGGCCCAGGTTCAGGAAAACGTCCCTTGACCCTTCCGCTCAGTCACACCTCCACACGATCGGTCTTGCAGTGCGAGACGATCGACACAACCCGGTGCTTTACCTTTTTAGGGATAAGGCTAAGTTTCCTTATCCCCCGGGTTGCAGGTGTACTTCTTAGTGCACCAGTTTTTGTCCTCTCCCCTCTGGGTGTATAACATCCTTATATCTCCCCTCCCTGTACCTAACTCACCTGCCCCCCCTGCCCCTTATATCTCACCTTTCTCATCCTCCCTTCCTCTCCCTCCTTTCCCACACCTCATCTTCTCGCCCGTCCGCCCTCCTCTCTCTAATCTTCTGTTCCTCCCCGTTTCTCTCACCTACTCTACTTACCCTCTTCACTTCTGAAGTGCTTCTGATACTCTACCGTCGCTCCATCTTCAACCACCATGGCGTCAGCTCCTGCTTCCACTCCTGCCACCACGCCGCAATTGAAATTAATATCTATTAACGCCAAGGGATTGAACGTCCCAGAGCATTTTCTCATCATAAAGCACAAGTGATCCTACTACAGGAGACACATTTTAGAAGTGATGCCATACCCAAACTTCACTCCAAACAATTTCCATTAGCATTTCACTCTACCAATGCCTCTTCCAAAACTAAAGGAGTATCGATTGTCTTTTCCTCCAGCGCACTTCCAGCTAACCGCCCAACTGTCAGACCCAGATAGCAGATACCTAATGCTTAAGGGTAAAATTAATAACACCCCTGTGACTATTGTTAACATCCATTGCCCTAACGTAAGACAGGTACACTTCCTTCGTACTGTTTGTTCCAAAATTCGTGACTTTGCGCAAGGAATACTCATTCTGGGGGGTGATTTCAAAGTCCCACTGAATCCTCTCCTTGACACTTCCACCGGCAAGTCGTCCGTTCCCTTTAAGTGCCTACGATCACTCAAAAAGCTCCTAACCACCTTGGCCATCCATGACACGTGGCGCTTCCTTCACCCCACAGTGAAGGATTTCACCTTCTTCTCCCACCCCCCACTCGAGCTATTCCAGATTGGATTTTTTCTTCCTTTCCCAACGAGATCTCTCCAATCTAACGAGAGCCACGATTGAGCCCATGGTCCTCTCGAACCATGCACCCATTACCATGACTATGACCTTCCCTACACATTCCTCTCCTTCCCGTACCTGGAGACTGAACCTCTCGGTCCTTGGGGAAGCTATTTATATGTCCCAAATTAAAGACAAGCTTTCAGAGTACTTCTCTCTGAACAAGGGCACATGCTCCACCCCAACAGTGTTATGGGAAGCCCATAAGAGTGTGATCAGGGGAGAACTCATCAAGGTACAAGCCCATCTCCACAGACAGCAGAAAACCAGATGCTCCTCCTTACTTGCCCGCATAGCCACCTTGGAAGCGCTCCATAAACGCTAATTGGCCCTTTCCCACCTCGCTGAACTGACACAGGCACGCACCGATCTTCTTGAACTACTTCATGAGGGAACGAAAAAAGCCTACATGTCCCGTAGTAAATTTGTATATGAACATGGCAATAAGGCAGGGAAATTCCTGGCTCGATCACTGAAAAAACAATCGGCTTCCCGAATAGTCTCTCACATCACCGGTAGAGATGGAAAGAAATATCTCGACACACCAAACATTGCTTCTCAATTCCAGGACTTCTACATGCACCTATATAAACTAACACCCCCCGATCCTTCGTCGGTCCATTGGAATGCTTGCCACATTGACATCGAACAGTTCCTCTCGCAACATAGCCCACCACCCCTACCAGAAGAGGTGATAGCAAATATGGAGACCCCGATAACGCCACAAGAGGTACTGACCGCGATATCCCAACTCAAGCCAGGAAAGAGCCCAGGACCAGACGGGTTCACATCTCTGTATTATAAAACTTTCTCAGAAACTTTGACCCCACAATTCTTGACAGCATTTGACTGATTCCCCAGAAGTCCCCACGTCTCCTCCCACCTATTAGAAGCTCACATCACAGTTATACCAAAAGAGGGCAAAGATCCCTCTTCATGCGCTAACTATAGCCCCATCTCGTTGCTCAATGTGGATGTCAAATTACATGCAAAAATTATTGCCAACCGTCTCTTGCCCCTTCTCCCTGGCCTGATCGATGGTGATCAGGCAGGGTTTATCCCTGGGAGAGTGGCCAGAGACAACACCACTAAGGCAATTGGCCTTCACCATTGGCTTAGGAGCCAGGGACACGCCGGCTTCCTTCTGTCCACAGATGCAGAGAAGGCAATCGACAGAGTGGCCTGGGACTATCTGTTTGCCACGCTGAAACACCTAGGTCTCGGCTCACGCATGCTAGATCGCATAACTCTACTGTATCACAACCCGATCGCTAGTGTCCGAGCGAACGGCTCTCTGTCGGATGCCTTCCCCATCTGCAATGGCACCAGACAGGGGTGTCCGCTGTCTCCTCTGCTTTTTGTGATAGCACTGGAACCCTTTCTCCGCAGAATTAGATCAGATCCCAACATTCATGGCTTTCCCACGCCGGGCAAGGAGTCCAAAGTGGCTGCATTTGCAGACGATCTGCTATTTTTCCTAACCCAACCGAGAATTTCACTCTCTAATCTTCTCCGAGCCTTTCAAGAATTTGCGTCTCTGTCCTAATTTAAAATCAATCTCTCCAAATCCTCGGCCCTCAACATATCTCTACCGGACGAGACGGTCCAGTTCTGTCTCTCCCACTTCCCTTTCAGTTGGGCGGATAGAGCCATCACCTATCTGGGCATTAAGATTCCGACTAGTTTGCAAGCCTTATACTCCCTAAACTATATCTCCCACCTCTCCCAACTAAGGTTGGATTTGAAGGATTACTCATGGTTTGGCAGAGCTGCCATTCTAAAAATGACGGCCCTCCCGCGGCTCCTATACCTCTTCCAGACAGTTCCCATACAAGTCCCCAAGGCCCTTTTCACCTCCGTGAATACAATGTTTCGCTTGTTTCTGTGGAATAACAGATCCCCCCAAATTAGCACTCAAACCCTCACTCGATCCAAAATTTCCGGAGGTATTGGCCTTCCCCAAAACCAAAAATACTACTGTGCATGTCATATGTCCCGCATCATAGACTGGGAGGTCCATGCCCTGAATAAAGACTGGGTTCGGATAGAACAGCTACTGGCAGACACCCCCATCGGCTCCTGGCCCTGGCTACAACGCTCGCACCTACCGCCCCAAGTATTGACTCACCCAACGGTCGGAACTTCCCTACGGGTTCTCACCACAATTAACAACAGACAAGCCCTTTCCTCCACCCCAGGTCCTCTCACGCCCCTCCGCTCCAACCCGGCCTTCCCCCTGGGCCAATGTGCATCCTTCCTACGCCGCTGGCCCACCGGCACTCCCCTGATGGCTCAGCTATTCTTTGACCGACAGAGCAATTTTCGCACTCTCGCAGATTTAAACGAGGAGAACCCGTCCTCTCCCATACCACTGTGGTCCTATTTTCAAATTCGACACTACCTCAACTCTCACTCACATAAAGGACTCTTCTCCCGCTCTTTAACCCCATTTGAAAAGCTATGCACCTCTGAACAGAAAGTGACACATGCAATTTCATCTTTATACTCCCTCTTGAACGATTCCTCTACCCTCCCACCGACACACTCCATGAGGGCATGGGAACGTGATCTCTCAGCATCCTTCACACCACAGGAGTGGGAACGAATGAATTCTCTACTTCTAGGAAGCTCCATAAATGTTCAAGTACAGGAAACTAACTATAAAGTTTGCTCACGCTGGTACAAAACCCCTGCCCTACTCCACCGCATATACCCGGATGCCCCTGACCGATGCTGGCGCTGCGACAGAGAAGTGGGCTCTCTATTGCACATTTGGTGGTCATGCCCAATGATCTCGCCCTTTTGGACGTCGGTCCACACCCTGATTAAAACCATAACCGGAGTCTCGATGGAATTCTCCCCAGCTAGCCTCATATTATATCATTTCGATGACACACTCCATGTTTCTAAAAAATCCCTCTCAATTCACCTACTGAATGCGGCAAAAACGGTGATTCCTAGACACTGGAAGTCGTCATCCCTACCAACGATTCGGGAGTGGCTTTCCCGAATAGATACAGTAGCGGCCATTGAGGAACTTATCCACTCTGGCAGAGATGACATGTCCAAGTATCTTAAAACCTGGACGTTGTGGCATTTATTCCAAGATTCAGAGGCATGTAAGGATTTAAGACGGTAACACTACTCCTATCTGCTCTGTACTATGCTGTGCTTTCCTCCTTTCCATCTCTCCCTACTTGTGGGTCGAACGGGACCCCTTCCCCCTCCTTGCCTTCTCCCCCCACCTTCCTCCCTTCCCCCCATTATTTCCTCTACCCACACTTCCAGACCTGCTCCCTCCCTTCCCACAACTGCTCCCCTGATCTCCAAACCCACCTGGCAATGACAGCACCTCATAAACAGTGCTCATCCCCGTTATCCAAACCAGATCAGACTAGCAACGAACAACCTTTGGATAGTACGACAGCTAAACCTTCATTGTTATAAGCCTTTCCAAATGTTTAGGGATCACATTACTCCCACAGTGTTAGTGGGATCTGTTAATTCTTTGGCCCACCCGATTGAGGTATACATGTATTCCTTTCCATCCTAATATGTGAATTAATGTGATACCAGTACAATGGAATATGAGCTCCCATGTTGGATCCCACTCAGCCAATGCTATTGTACCCCCCCTTTTCGGTTTATTGCTTTGTAACACAGTTTTGGATATCACATGGCTGTTTTTGATTATCAGTTTAATGCCTATGTACCTGTCATTGTTTTTTTTCATTGTTTTTTTTTTTAGGTCAGAAACATATTCAGTTTGCATTATAAAAGTATAAACTCTCCATTCTGTCTTCAGTAGCTTCCACGTGAGGAGAGCTCCGCTCCAACATATTTCTTTGTTTGTTTTTTTCATTTTCGTTTTTTGTTAAGTAACTCAAACGACCGGTAAATATGGTGTTGCTATTCCCCGGTCTTTAATGTGCGGTTACATTGTATTTTTCTTGATTAAAAGCTTTTGGTTCAAAGCAATACTTTTTAATTACCTAATGATATAAGTCAGTTCTTGGGAAATAAGCATGCATTTAGGAGTTCATTTGCAATATAACTGAAAAATTCATTGCAAGGCAGTAAAACAATTTACTGTTAATTACAAGGAGAAGAATTTGCTGTAGCATGCTCCCAGATTGCCATGAATCACGCGGCACTCGGCGAGATTTATTACGGATGTGTAAGTGGGATGAATTAGCAGGGTTTAATAACAGAGACACAAATCATGCAGACTTCAAGGAGCTTTAATTGATATACTAGAATGTGACGGGCATGAATCACTCAGCCATTCAGCAGCAGGGTAACATATGGTCATCTCAATATGCTGCATCTTAAATTGGTTGGTGAGACGTTGGTAGCCCCATATGGCAGCAGGAATATATATAGTTTTTGTGAGTTCCCTCTTGCTTTCATTTTTTTGCAGAGGAAAGTTGACAAATGACTTGGGGAAATGTTGTTCTCAGGTGTTATTTTCAAGTTTAAAGGGAAACAATTGCGTGATATGAGTGACTACGTAGTTTGAGTTATCTTAAGGGTAATTTTTGATGTATTTCCCTTTTTTACTTTTGTGCTCTCTTATTTCGCCAGCTAGATTAATAGGTGGTCCCCAACTGGCTTTCTATTTGTCAGGCAAGGCAGTCAGCATCCTTGCCAATTGATTGCTAGGAGATAAAACCAATTATTGTTATTATTGTTGTTGGTTTTTTTTTATTATTATTATTGTTGTTTTTATTATTATTATTATTATTGTTGTTTTTAGAAAATGTAAAACACACATTTTTTATTTCCAAATATTATTTTATTTATAGTTATAACATGAACAAATAGCAATCAAGAACAATAACCAATGCAAAGTAAAATAAAGAAAAGGGATGGAGGGGTAGAAGAGATAACAGGCAAAAAGTGTAAAAAAAACACATTTTAATGCGGCTTTATATTCACTTATTAAATAGTAAAAAAAAACATGCTAAATATAAACAGTGACTGGCAGGGTATCAGCCTCTTGCGCAGTGCAGCAGAGCTCAGACTGGGAGATGGAGAAGCAGCACAAGAACCAAGTCAATAGTGCCGCAGTGCTCATGTGCCAACAAAGGACATTTTGATAGGAGGAGAGAGAGCAAACTGACAGATGAGCTCATCAATCTGCTTCTTCTCTTCCACTGTCCATTCACAGACTGACAAAGGGACAAGACCTGTTACTTAAAGCATATCTAAACCCAATAGCAAAATTGGTTTCTGCGCCTAATAAACCATACACACTGCAACATAATACTTTAAGTGAAATGCAATGGGTCACAATCAGATTGTCACGGGAGACTTTGCATTCCTCTACAACTGCCAATCATAGTTTATTGGATCCAATGGTGTTAAAGAGATAAATGCACATTGATAGTTATTTACTTTATGTGTCAGTAGATTGGCCAAAAAAAACAAGGGTGACACAGTTTGGGTAAAAAGCACCTGTGGTGTATATATTCCAAAGGAAAACATTTATTAATATATACATGCCAAGGTAATGTTGAAGAGGTGTTTGTGACCATGTACCCTGCTGATAGTATTTATCGTCTCTTACAACTGAAGAGACAATAAACTCCTAGGAAATTCATCATCTCTCCAACCGGGAAGATTTCCCTTTACTTCCTGTCCTTCGGCCCCAAACAATGCAAGAGGAAAATCCTAGATAGTCATGCAAACTCCATTTTTTGATAGTTGCCACTGAAGGAAGTGTCCTTGTTGGGGAATTTCCCCTCATTTCTGGTGTCAACTGAAAATTATTAGATTTCATCCCACTTTTTCTCCAGGGAAGAAAAAAAAACTTTGGGCTGAAGTTCCACTTTAAAGTGATACTAAAGTCAAAATGGTTTTGAGCTATTTCAAATGTTGATGGAATCACTTACAATGGATGCTGCTCCTTTACGTTTAAAATGTTTGTTTTCCTGCAGAATCAGCTGATCCCCTGAGCACTGGCCCTGATATTGTGAATTTGGGTGGCTCCTTTCCCTTGCAGGGTCCCATGGAGCCACCCTTGTGTGTGCTAGTAGTTTGTGTTTGTGTCTCCAACAAATACACAGCCACATCTGGGCAAGTCACTTCTCTGCTCCCACTCCTTCCTCATCCCTTCTCCAAGCTAGTAGATTTTACAGCTGCTGAAGACTGCTCTGTCCCTTGTCACCTTGTACCGGATAGGGAGTTCAGGGAAATTTAGCTGTGAGAGTTGTAGCTGGTTGGAAACATGATGACTGTAAGTGCTTGGGCAAAAATGTAAAGAAATACTTTGCAGGGCAATGTATATTTGTTTGATATGGATTATTATTAAAAAAAGATTGACAATATAGGAGGACAACATTTGAAAACATTCTCCAATTCAGCTCACTTTCCAGTTCAGCTATGTTGTCCTAGATTGTTCTCTTCTCCTGCCTTCTCCAAGCTCTTCACCCTTTTGTAAATTACCCTGTGAGAGTTTAATACTTTATGACATATTTTTGGTGTATTAAGATGTTGCTTTTTCTCAGACTTTACTTTCTTAGTTAAAAAGCAAACACTCCAATGTGCAACCCGCATTAAGTATTGGGTCTGTCTTATCCCCTATTTTTTCAACGAAAAGGCCACAGAAGAAAAAACAGATAGGCTTATCTATATGTTCGGAATACACAACCAAAAATGATGCATCATTTATTAAATTCCCCGGTGCTGAAGGCGGAATAGACACAATGCATGGATAACAGCAGGGAAACACAAGCTGTCACAAAAATTAGCATTAAAATCATAGCGATCCCATTTCTTCTGATCGCCAAGTGTCCTGCCGACTCTACCCCTTGCCTGGTACATCAAGATCTAGCACTACCATGGACAATATTTGGTTCTCATGTCAGAATTAATCGGAATATCAGCTAACTGATCAGGTCCATGCAGAATGAACTTAATTTCTTTAACTGGTACAACTAAAAGCCCAAATGCTTCCAGGTTTGTCTCCTAGAGAAAACGTAGCAATTTTGTTTGTATGTCATGTATATATATATATGACATTCAGCAAACCAAATACAGTCTATTTGGTGGCATTGAGCAGTAATTTAAAAGACAATTCCATTATAATAGATAAGAAAAATATTGTTTTCAAATGTTAAAATTGCAATATGAAAAGCCTTAACACTTCCTCCTTTGCCTAGCTCCTTGTGGGAGAGTACTGCTTGTACTGTGATTTTATTCATCCTCAAAGATCACGACTAAGCAGGACCATCCCTATAATTAGGTAGCCTGAGGCTGTTGCCTCAGGCGACATTTCTTAGAGTCACATGGGGGCCGGTGGGCAGAGTGGCATGCTGACTCTGCTGCACAATGTCTGATCGGGGTGATGTGTATGGGCCATACACATCTTCCCTCCCAGCTCTTATCAACCTGTGATGTTCTGGCTGGCGTCCCATCCAGCTTCTGGCAACCAGTGATGTCAGAGCGGTGACATCACTCCAGCACGCCTGGGTAGCAGCGTCACTCTCCATCAACAACCCCCACTGAGTGAATACACCACAAGCAAACCCCTCCACCTCAGGCAGCAAGAAGGATCTGAATGCCCCTGGAACTAAGGAATAAAGATTTCAGTGGCTCTGCTGTGAAATTTAAGGATGAATTTCACCACAATGTCTATAGCTACGGAGGTGACTAAGGACATGCTAAAGTGCTTTTACTGCTTGTTCAGAATATGTAAACACTTTAATGTGCATAATCTGGCCAAAAGTGCATATTAATCATATCTAAACCCAAAAACAAAATGTTGTACTTTGCGGCATAAAAGTATTTAGATAAGATGGCTCGTGTTTTTTTCATGCTTTTTTCCACCTGGTAATCCTGCATATAACATACGTCCAGCTCCTGGGTGGCTACACTCACACCTCCACTCTACCTGTGGAGGAATCCATGGTTGCCACCCAGGATGGACTTCAAACATGTCTGCCTTTGTGTATCTCCATTTCAGGGGGGGATGGGTAGACTGGTAGCAGTGGGGCTACCCTTATACTGCAAGGGTTAAGTGCTCTAGATTTAAAAAAGGTATACTAACCCGAACCAGAGATCTGATCAGCTGTGACAGCACTCCCTCCAGCCTGTCTCTTCTCCACTGCAGCAATGGTATATCCCTCGACGTACTCACATCCTATACAATGTATAGAATGTGATGACTCAAGGATCCTTAGACTGCTGTAGCAGAACGGGATTGAGGTGAAAGGGCAAAGGTCAGGTAAGCATAACTTTGTTAACCTAGACACAAACGAGCATGTAACCCTTGCAGTGTGGGGGTAGCCGCACTGCAAGGGTTAAAGTGACATTAGATTTTTTAACATAAAACAATACTGTAATATGTGCCTTACTGTAATCCATGGTTGTTTCTTTTCTCTTTGCTGCTCTTCCTTTTAAATCCTCATGTCTTCTCATGCTTGGGAAGAACTTCCCTTTTCAGCTCAGGGCCTCTTCCTGTAGTGCTGGCTCGGGTTACAAGCATATACAAACCTATGCACCGTGTATCCATTCCTGAGACAAGGCAGTCTGCTGCAAAACAGAAGTTCTACAGAGCATGAGAACAGATACAGATTTAAAAGGAAGAGCAGCAAAGAGAAGGGAAACTACCATGGATTACAGTAAGGCACACATTACAGTATTGTTTTATGTTAAAAAATCTGAGTGTTTAATGTCACTTTAAGATATTTTTTTTCCTGGAGTTCTGCTTTAATGCAGGACTAGTAAGCTCTATCACATGTTTTATTCCTTTTATACATCTGGGTGATATCCTCCTTTGCCTTTCAGCTACTTTCTGTCTACATGCACTTGCTCCAACATTGGCTGCACATCATGGCTCTGGATGAGTCGCCTGATAGTGACAACGATGGACCATGGCTGTGCAATGTGTGTCAACAAAGTCCACTGTAGGAGCAAAATTAGGATATAGTTGTCACCCTATAACAGAAAGAGCGTAGACAAGGTCCTTCATTGCAAGGTCACCTAATATTCTTTTAATGAAGGCTGCATATTTAACCCTTTTAAACCGACATATGGCATACGTCACTGGCAATGAGCCCCTTTACACAGACTCTGTTTACATATGTAAAGCTGATGGTCAGCTTTACACTGGAAATTATTCTGGTGACTGAACTGCCTCCGAATTGCTTCCAGGGGCTAGTGAAGTGCGTGCCCCCCACCCGACACCCCAAGCCTTGATTCCAGTGCTCCACTGGCCCCTGTAAGGCAGTGAACAGCATCTCAGGCGTCGGCGGAATGCGGAGAAGAAGACTGGTGAACACCCGACGCCGATCTCCTCCCCGCTGAATGGGACCGGAAGCGACACTGATTGCATCACTTCCATTCCACCTGCTGTCATTGCTCAGCTGCAGAAGTCATGGAATAAGCTATTGGATTACGATCTGGAGTGGAAAGGTGACAATAGGGGTCTAATTGACCCTTAATGTCACCTGAAAGATTACCTGAAAAGAAATAGACACCGGCACTCCAATAGTAAATCGATTACGTCTATTTATTGACATACATCAAAAGCAAAATAACACACTTAGTGCGACGTTTCGGGGACAAACAGGAACCCCTTCATCAGGCAAAACAAGTGAGATTATAAGTGAAACAGCCAAATATATATACACACCAGGTTAGGTAAAAAGACCTATCACAAAGCTTAAATTGGTCATGATGTTTCTGATGATGTCATACTCCCGCCAAAATCCAAGCAGAATAGGTATCAGCAAAGTGGATTGAGGCATAATGTACAGTGAACAGTATGGCTAACATATAAAGTACAAAAGAGCAATTAACTAACCCAAAGTCATATGTTACTGAACGCTGATACCAGAGAGATGACATAATACAAGAAATGTGGGGATACGGCATAAATACAACGAAAGCCATCCGTTTGCAGATGTCAAAGGATCAGATGGAGGGAGTGGTTTGCCGCTGTCAGGCTCCCAGATGCTGCCACTAGATACGCCCACCAGATAGAGGGCGTGGGAGGCTGCACACGTCTCTATGACGTGGACTTCAGCCACACCCACGGCCCGAGGAAAAAGTGGGGGAAAGAACTCAGTGATTGGCCGCACACGTCAGAGGAGGCGTGGAATCGGCCACGTCATTGGTTACTATGGCTGCAGCGGGACTACTGAGCACCCAGGATACTTTGTTGGATGTGTGGTCAGGAGTGCAATGGGTATATGGACTGTAATCTGAAAGATTTTTTAAAAAATCTTTAAAAAAAATGACACGCTGTCCAGCTTCCAGATTGCCCGGGAAGCTGGCTCCATGTTAGTGGAAACCGGTATGAGTAGCGACATATAACTATCGTTTTCTAGTAATCCCTAGTTTTAATTAATTTTAAAATGTGGAGTATAACATGTATGCAAAAAAAGGCCCAAAAAGGCCTGGGCAGCGAAAGGGTTAAAAGATTACATTAATATGCAAAATTAGATTTTAGTGATTGGGTTTAGATCTATTTTAAATATCTAAAATCGTTTTTTAGATCTATTTAAAATAATCAAATTTAAATGATTCACAATGATTGGGGGGAAAAAATAACTATTACAATTCTATATACTGTGGATTTTGTCATACTGTATATTGTGTGAATAGGGGTCTAATTCTCTTTGCACCTGCCTTGGTAAATTTCCTCCACTGTTCCTAACAATACGCAAAAAACAGACTACCAAAACTGCCTTGCATTGGGCCCATTATCCCTGCATCAATAAGAACAGTTATATTAAAGATTCCCTTGCTTTAAATTCCGTTTTAATGCAATCATCAACGGCCGCACCTCCGTGCAAACCCATTTTGGGAATTAAATGCGTGCAAGCTTAAGAGCTCCGATCCCAGTTATTTCAATAAGCCTGGTAGAAGAACAGACTTCACAGAGAAGGGATTCCATATCCTGGGGTAGACAGCCTGCCAGAATTTAATGTTGACAATTAAAATTTATTTTGATTCTTACCTAGTGTTTATTACTGTTTGTATACACAACAGACCTTACTAATACAGAAATGCACTATTAGATCGAACTGCCATCTGTTCGGAGCAAGATGATGGCATCTGCCGCCCATTCTAAAACTAAAATGATATTATTTCAACAAAACAAAATTAACTGCTTTTTTTTCTTCTGCTTACCAACCTCATTTGGTGCATAAGACGAAATGGCTTACTGGTATACTATGGAATGACCTCTGCAATGTTTATTTATAGAAATGTGACTTAAACATCAGCTGTACGGTGCCATCTGTCCCCACTTTTTCTGCCCTCTGTTGCAGAATGGCATTTAGACCTCTGTCTGTCTGTCTGTCTGCCTCTTTGAGATACTGACCCAGGGTTAGTGTGAGGAAAAAAAAAATTACCTCCGGTAATTAAATTCAGCTTCAACTTTTTATTTTGTTAAAAATAATAACAAATTGAAAACGTGGATGCTATGCTTTGGATTTAATGTTGATGTTCCGCCTTTATATAATGATTTTTAAATCCATGGCACCTTAAAAAATATATACTATTCATAGCAGTCACTGCCCCCTTTGAAGATTACAATTGAATGTTCTTCAGACATATACATAAATTCTAGGGACTATTTTGGGACACAGCAATAGGAAACTGGCGTAGATTTACAGGGTGTCATGCCTTGAGTTTAGCCCCTTCAACAATCTATTAAGACTTTTTTCAATGGTGGATTCACACCCTTCCATGGTTGTTTTTCATGCATTTTAAATGTGTTATCAACAATTATCAGCTTTAATATGGTTCCCAGAAACACACAGAGCTAGCACGATTTAAAAAAATGGTTACTCTCTGTACATATATTGATGAGCATAATAATGCATAGGTGTGAATAGGCCCTAAAGGGTCAAGACACCCAAAAAAATCAAATTGTTCAGAACAGGTGTGAACAGCTATTGGCACACATTATATTGCTGTTTATACAAATAAAGAGAAAAAAATAAATAGGTGCTTATAGAATCCATTCACATTAATGTCTTGCAAGGCCATGTAACACACTAAAAACATTCCAGTGCATTGCAGTGCCCTGCATTTTGAATGGCACCCCAACACATCTAGTCAGTGAAGCACAATGCACTTACTTTTTAGTGCAGCCCAATACAGATGCACATCCCTTAGTGGACCTTACTGGAACAGAAGAAATAACATGTCACCAGCACACCGGAGAAATGTGTCCAAATGAATGTCTTTATTGACGCATAGACATATTGCGCTTGATGAGGAATCAATGTGAAATGTTGCCATTGTTGTGACAATATGTCTGTTTCTTTATTGATCTGAGATGAGTCATCCGCTGTCATTTCAGCACCCATCCTTAAGAGGTATACTAGTAAGGAGTGGGGTGGGATACTTACTGGACTTACCGGAACAGAAAGCACAAAAGCATAATTATTTTGTTTCACACTGCAAACTAGCAATGTGCTGTACACAATGAACCTTAATAGGAATGAACAGAATAATTTTGGCAAAATTCTGCCAAAGTAGAACATTTCAGTTTCACTTATAGAGCTCTTTAGAAAAAAATTGCTAAACATAATCTACTCTTTTATCTTCATAAAGAGGTGGTTTATCATTTGGTGTTGTTTCTTATATTTGTTAGTTTTTTTTAATATTTGGTAAATAATGTGTGTACTGTTGCTTTACAATTTTGTTTTTATTTTCTTGAAAAAAAATATAAAGTAGGGTGGGTATTTGGTGGTGGTGGGTTGAAATAGGGAGGGGTGGGTTGAAATAGGAAGGGGTGGGGGGTGTCACAAGAACAGGTTCAGGATAGTTCAAAGGACCTTTTTTTAGAGCCAAAACTCACCTTAAAGTGACACTAAACTTAGGAGTTAAATCCTAAAAATTGATTTAAGTATGTTAACTATTAACAAAAATGTATCTTATTTGTGTATCACTCAACTGTAGATATACAAATCATCTTTGAATTTGTGCTGACACTGTCCTTCCTTTTGGAAGGGTGGCTACTTTTGTTCCCCATGGTCCCTGTGTGTGTTGTAAAGTAGCCACCGCTCCAAGCTCGCTCCTGTGATGGACTACAATCTCACGTTTAGTTTACTAATTTGTATTGAGTTTGTAGTGCCTCACAGGAGTGACCTTGGAGTCACCCTCCAGAGGGAAATACAGTGTCAGCACCAATTCTACAACTGAGTGATACACATATAAGATACATTTTTGTTAATAGTTAAGGTACTTTAATGTATTTTCAAGATTTAACTCCAGAGTTTAGTGTCACTTTAAAGCATAGTAAATCCAACAAACAAACAAAAATACTATGTTGCAACTTACCAGTCCTTAGATGTGATGGCTGCATTAGCTATTTTCTTGGGCTAAACATATTTGTAGTAAAAAAAAAAACTGTTGATTTTTTCCAGAAATGCAGTGTCCATGTTACTTCCTGTGAGCTGACCTAGAAGCATATGTAAAAAATACTAATCCCATCACGTTTTATGTTGAGATGAACAAAAGCAGACATGTTTAAAGTGGCAACCATGGCTCCCTCCATATATGCAGCAGAGTAGAATTAAGAAGAGTCACCCAGGGATGAAAAGTTTGTAATTTGCAAAATTAAAAATGGGGATAAAGAAAAAAAGTTTAAAAAAATTAAAACTAATTGAGCCACCTCATCTGAGGAATGGTAAGCTGCAATATATTATATTTTTGGTCTCTGATTTAGATGCACCTTTTCTATTGACTCAAATGCATTTTCCCAAAGTGGAAAAAATTTGGTAATATCTCCTGATTCTTTCCAAATTTGTGGGGAACTGAAAATTCTTCAACCTAATCTCTAAATATTAGTGTACAAATTTTAAATTGGTTCAGTGAATGCTTCACTATACTCAAGGCAGGTGTACCATAGCAATATAAAGTATATCAGCTCTTGTTCATTTTTTTTCAATAAATCAAGCCCACTGTGTCTTATGTAAAACAGTAAACACATTAGTGCATACTATAGTTTGTACAAAAGCATAATGTATACTATAGCGCTGGATGTAGACTTTGATATACTGAACCTAACATGTCCCAGTAAACAGTCAAGAAATTACACGTATATGTAGCGCTACCCGTGCTACATATATATAGCAAAGAGTTTATCAACGCCAAGGTCAATAACGAGGTAGAACTGTAGAACTGCCTAGTGCAACCAGTAGTCATCCTGTCACCCTCTTACTAGATATTAAAAATTTGCGAAGGGTCAAAACACCCAAAAACACATATTTAATTTTTGGTAGGTGCTGGAGAGTGATGAGTTTTTAAAACTTGAGTTCCTGTGTTTTCCTAGCAGCTGTAACTTATGCAGGGGCCTTTTTAAGTAAGAGTTTAGTGTTTCTTAATATGTCTTTCTTTAATGTCAATCCTAAAAATAAAATAACAAAATATTTTTATTTATTGTAGCTATAAATTATCAACATTAAAAAACATACATGCAATTATGGCCTTTTTTGGAGGAAAGCCCAACATGGTCTGTCATCTGACAGTCACGGACAGACCCGGTGCTAACAGGGTTATTCACAAAAGGGTGAAGAGTTTGGAGAAGGAGGAGAAGTGAACAAACTAGGACAAAATAGCTGATTTGGAAACATTCTCCAATTCAACTCACTTTTCAGTTCAGCAATGTTGTCCTAGTTCAGTGGTGGCGAACCTTGGCACTCCAGCTGTGCCAAAACTACAAATCCCAAGATGCATCTGCCTCTGGGAGTTATGTCTGTGGCTGTCAGAGCCTTGCAATGCCTCATGGGACTTGTAGTTCCAAAACAGCTGGAGTGCCAAGGTTCGCCATCACTGTCCTAGTTTGTTAACTTCTCTGGCCTTCTCCAAACTCTTCATCCTTTTGTGAATAACCCTGCAATTGTTTATAATTTTGTCAATAGAAATACCCAGCTCTATTTTTTGCAAGCTGTTTTGTCAATCAGTGTAATGCAGTGAAGGTGGACAGTGGTCTTTGAGCGGATCTGGAAAATGGTTCCACTTAATTCAACCGTCAAGGCAGCCCTGCTGTCTAATAAGTCATCCTGTATCAGGGTCAGGTCTTTGGGCACTTCCCTCTTCCTAATTCTCTGCTATAAACCCCCATGTGAGGTCACATGACAGCACGGTGGTATGTACTATGGATCTAATAACTGCAAGTTAAATGTAATATAGTTTACTCCAAGATAACTGTTTTCCCGACTTACGTCCGTCTATCTAAATCTCCAATAAATCTCCTACTTATCCTATTTTGGGAGGGCAAAATGTGCAATTTCCAGTTGGGGGTATTAATGTGTTTTCAGCAAATCACAGATTTTCCTCTAACAGTTTTTTCTTTGGACCTTAACTGTTAGGATCCAGAGCGCCTCCAGGTGGCGCTGAAGCTAAGCCCTGCAGTTTCCGTACTCACCTGCGGGGGCCTCCAGGCAGCCAGCAACTGCTAGGTACCAGACCTCCACTGGGTGGTGCTGGAAACTGCAACTCCAGTGCTCGCCTGCAGGTGTCTCCCAGCTGCCACCAATCATCCACCACCTGGTGCTCCCTGGGAGGTTACTTAAGCCCTCCCTGCAGTAAGGTCTGTGGCTCAGTATTGTTTCCTGTTTCCTGTTAAGCCTGAGTCCCCTGTCCTGTAACCTGCTGCTGTTTCCGAGTCACATATCCTGTGTATGTTCCCTGCTTGTTGTCCAGAACCGTGACCTGTTTATGTTCCTGAGTCCTGTTGGCTCCTTGTACCCTGACCTTTCGTCCCTTAGTTCACCTGGTGTTTTGCTTTGCTCCCCGGGTGTGCTTGCCGGTTTCTTCTTGCATGTGGTGTTGTTTAAATGTAGTTGGTTGCTAAGACTTGTTTCTGTTGTATTATTCTGGTTGGCATGTTAAAACGGTATATCATACATTCTGCCTTGTCCTGTGTGGTCACACGTGTTTGGTCTGCCTGTGTGGGTACCTGCGCAGGCAGGGGTCACCTGTGGCGGTATCCCTGACATTAACACTCCTCTGACCTCTCTCTCTTTGCTTTGGTTTGCCTACAATCACAGTTATTGTAGAAAAGCATCATGGGGCTTCTTTTCAAATTTGAGGATATGCCTGAACTGTAACAATCCATATGAAAAAAAGGCAAATGATTTTGCAAATTGCCAGATTATTAAAAATTACAGTACTGTGATTTTTAGAAAGTGTGTGAAGATATAGAATAGAAAATAGGGTTAAAAATAGAACTTTACTAGTTAAAGGGTACATTCTCTTTCCCATGTGAATTTGGGAAAATGGAATTACCTGCTCCAATCTGTACCACTCCACCATACTTACTGTTTGGTGAATGCTTCTTCCCCTCCGCCGGTATGGGTGTACTATAGACATGTGCGATTCGTTTCGTTCCGAATCGAAATTCGGACGAATTTTCGGAAATTCGGACATTCGGATGTATCCGAATTCCGAATTACAGACATAACGAATGCAAACGAATCCGAATTTCCATTTCCGAAATTCGGTAGCGTTAGTTCGAACGTTCGTTTCGTTTTCTGTTCTTATTCGTTTCTTATTCGTTTCTTATTCGTTACGTTCGTTGGAGCAAAGTGACATTAGAGAAGGAGAAAAATATTTTTCCCCCTTCAAATGTCACTTTGCTGCAAACGAACGAACAAAATGAATAAGAAACGAATAAGAACAGAAAACGAAACGAACGTTCGAACTAACGCTACCGAATTTCGTCCGAATCCGAATTCCGAATCCGAATTGACTTTCACACCCGAATCCCAAAAAACGAAATAACACAAATCCGAATTTAAAACGAAACGAAACGAAACAAATTTTTTGGCAGTGCACATGTCTAGTGTACTATATGTACTGCTGTGTAGTTCAGTCCTGCATTATGGCTTTATGAATTTGGCTAGCACTCTTAGCAAGAAGCGCTTCTCATTGGTCAGCACAGTGAGAGGTGCTTCTCATTGGGCAATTAAGTTAGATGACCGCGCTGACCAATGAGTGCTTGCCATTTGCAAGTAAAATTACAAATCCATGGCGCAGGGCTGTGCTACATGGCAGTACAGGATACAGATAGCACACCCGTACCAGCAGAAGGGAAGGAGCGTTCGCCGAAAGGTAAGTATAGCGGGGGGAGAGGAGGCCAGATTGGAGCGAGTAATTCCATTTTCCCAAATTACTTTGAAAAAGTGAAATTACCCTTAACATATCGCTGCGAACGTCAGAGTGTGAGCAATAATTTCAGTGACCTCTTTCACTGATAGCACTAAACTGATGAGCGGTAAAAGCTTTTAAAGCGTCGCCTATGGCCAATTTTGGGCCATAGTAGTTTTTTGAGGTTTCGCGAGTGCGCGCAATTTTAAGGCTTTAGATGTTTGGTGTCTTTTTACCCGACGTGACCCCGTCTTTTATATTATACCAAAAAAATGGGTAATAAATGTTTTATAATTTAATATAGGGGAAACTGTTTTTTTTTTCTGTACTTTTTCCTTACTATCGCAAAATAAAACCCCCAGTGGCGATTAAATACCACCAAAATAAAGCTCTATCTGTGCCCAAAAAATGGTATAAAATTAATTTCAGTACAGCGTTGCAAGACGGAATAAATGTCAGTCAAAGTACCACAGCGCTGAATACTGAAAAATGGCCTGGACAGGAAGGGGGTTTAACACGCTGGTCAGCAAGTGGTTAAATTGACTCAGAATCAAAACTATGCTTTACAATGAAACTGCTAAAAAAAATACTTGTAGCTACAGTTACCAGTCACATGACTAATGATAAGGCATTGGGCACATGGTCTCTTTAGTAGGGAGGATCACAGTTAGTTTCAGTCTGATGATCACTCCCCCAGATTTCCCACTTGACCAATGTCTTGGCAGTAGACATGTGGTCATGACTGCTTGCCAGAGGGAGAGGAATCCTGTTTCTTACAGCTGCAAGAATGTTTTCTTAGGCATTCCCTAAACATTTTCATGATTCATTTGTGCTCATCTTTAAAACAGCCGTGTGATTTATTTTGAGCACAGTTTCTTTTTTAGCATCTCCAACAGTCCACTCCTTCTTTGCTTAAATTGCTTTTGCTAATTAGAGCCTTACACACTCAATATATTTAACAAGATCATTAAAATCCTCCAAACTTTTATATGCACTTTACTATAAAATGTATTTAACGCTGCACTTTTATATGCATTTTTTATGACATACAAATTAATTGCTATTTCCCCAATATTGTACTTTTTTAATTTTAAACAAGGATCTATTTGCACATACAATTTTAAGTCCTGCTGCTTTAAACATTTTACCCTAATTTCATTTTTTTTAATGTTGAATAATATTGTGTAATACTTACAAAATGTTTTTTTTTTTTAAATAGATAAACTCTGCCAGGAAAAATAGAAGAAAAATGAACAACAAAGCAGTACAAAATGCATTCATATTTTGCCAGATAAAATCTCTTTAAGGATTACATAGACGGAGGTGTTACAGTGACACCTTTTGGATTGTAGAGACAGACATAAATATCTCTTCATTTGTAGAAGCACGCTTCCTCCTTGTAGAAAGCGAAAGGATTTTTAGCTAAGCTAATAACATCACATAGAGACAGCAGAAGTACAGAATATTTGTACGTGGGCTTGTTACACAGGTAAACATGCTATGTGTAAAATATACTACAAAACATTCAAGATGAGCAAAGGTTTAGCACAAACTTGAAATTTCTGAAGGGAAAATATTGTGTATTTTCAATAAATATTCTTCCGAAATGATTGTTATTATATAAGCCTGAACACATTTTTGATATATTTTCCTATCAATTCCTTTTTTTCACAATGGAATTCAAGCACAATTTCTTAGAATCTTCGAGTCCCAAATTCTCCCGCTAGAGCAGGGGTTCTCACATAAGGATATCCACACCCTTTTGAGGTATGAGAAATAAATGATGGGGGTGTGGGACTGGATCTCTGGATAATTTAAAAAAATGGTGGTTTAGAATCTAATAATCGTTTAATCTCTGCATTATTGAACCTGCAATCAAAGAGGAAATTTGATGTGAAATATGAGTTGATGAAGACTTGATGTGTCAATTAACATGCAAGTAAAGCTGCCCATACACCTTACGATTATTTGCCAATTTTCGTATATGATCACGTTTTTCATCCGATATTCGTAAGGTTGATGGGCAGTGTACAACCGCAAATACTGTACAATCGTTCGACTTTTAACTACCCAGCAGGTTAGAAACATTCGGTCGATCGTATGATTTTTTCGCAAGGTTGGTGGCACTTCCGTACGTCAAAATTTGTACCATTTACACTGCACATGCGCGGACGAAATTATTTGTGGTTGGTTACCGCAATCCGTCCAGGTGCTTTCTTCTAATAACTGCTGATTCAACCTTGCGATAATCGGGGCAGGATGTGGCCGCCGTACGAAAATCGTACTACGGTTCTATCATCGGACGAAAAGTGTCATCCGATGATCGCAAGGTGAATGGGCAGCTTAACATAGTCAGTAACTGAACTTCCATGCCATGTTTTTATTGCACATCTACAACTAAATTATCTAGTTGAAACTGGCTCGTGTCTTTGGATTTTCCATTTTTATAGGAATAAATAATACAAAATACTAAGGATATTTTTTCAGAATTTATGTTTCTACTTATTTATATGTAAAGTAAAACCAAGCTTTTGAATATCTTTTGAAATTATATAGTACCTAACAGGCAGTCTATGAAGGGGGGAGGTAGGTGATGATTAAAAGGTTAGCAGCTCCTGCTGTAGAGGCTGCATGGCAGACAGTGCAATCAGCAACCTTAGTAAATGACCACTAAAATTAAGTCTATTACAGTCAATGGACTGGATATTGTAAGAAGGATTCATCACCCATTAATCAAGATTTCTTTGACTGCTCCAAATGGGTCAGGGGCCAGCTTTATTAGAGAGATCCACTGTAACTCAGGAAAGACTGTGACTGCTCTTACAGGGTCATAAGCCTGCCTGGCTGCTTTCACAGGGCCAGCAATTAACAAGACACTGCTTTAAAAGGGCATAATACTGCCAGAATACCTATTCTATTTTTGTGCTAATTTTGGGTATCCTGCACCCCTAAACTCTCTTTCATAGACCTGAGTTCAGCAATAAATAGTAAAAGGACTAAAGTGACTGCTGTCTAACTTATTTTTAACCCCACTATACACCAAGCACTATATCCTTAGATGGAAATAAGCAAGGTTTTACTTGTAAAAATGCTGAATGGCTGGTAAAGATTTGTTCACACCAAAGATCTCCACTCCTATATGAGCAATAAGATTGTCTGCAGGGACTGTAAGTTCAGAGTCCATCAGTGTCCAATTGTTAATTGCTTGTCTTGATGAAGGAGGATACCCGACTTCTAAAACGTATTGGCTGAGCATATGTTCTTGTTGCCATTTGTGAAGCTAAGAAAGGTTGTGTTTTTTTTAGATGATTAACTGGCACTCTTTCTTAGTCTTCATTCATGAGGAACAGAGTGTTGTCCTCCTACAACAGTAAAAATTGCCTTCATGGCAGGATCACCAGATATTATTCTAATGAAAGCTGTGGATTTCACAATATTCAAAATTACATGTAAAAGCTAAGAGTTTTTAGCAACCTTGGACACTGTGGCTGCCCCTCTGCCTCTCCACCTAGGGTTGCCACCTGTCCGGAATTCACCTGGACAGTCCGGTTTTTGAGTCCTGTGTCCGGGTTCCAGGCCAGCTGACACCCTGACACAAGATACTAAGTCTCGATACCAGCACTTTACATTTTTTGACAGATGCGGCTGCCGAGGTCCCCAGCAAGCGCGGGACCTCAAACAGCTGCATCTGCCTGAAGCCGCATATTCCTTTGACCCGTGGGCACCTGTAAACAGGCGCCGGCTCGCAAATCTCCTCTGTCATCCTGACAGCACCCTGCCCACCTCTAGACCCCTGGTGAGACACCGCACAGCCCACACAGCACTCCTGAGAGCCCGCATAGCTCACCTGAGAGCGTGCATAGCCCACCTGAGAGTCCGCATAGCCCACATGAGAGCCCGCATAGCCCACCTGAGAGCCCGCATAGCCCACCTGAGAGCCTGCACAGCCCACCTAAGAGGCATACAAGCCCACCTGAGAGCCCGCACAGCCGTGGTGAGAGCCCGCACAAGCCACCATGGAGACATCAGGGTGCCACCCCAGAAGAACACAGAGTATGTAGCTTAATTTATTTTGTATTGCTGTATAATGTATTGCTGGGATTCCTAGTCCTCTAAATCTGGTCTCCTTACTCCCTCTCCTGGCTGCCTCTCCACGCTCTCTCCTCTATACTCTCCAAAAAATTGCTGTGCGTGGCGCTAGATTGTCTGGGTTTCACTTGAAGAAAAGGTGGCAACCCTAGCTCCACCCCCCCAATACATACAACTACTTCCCACCTCAGGCTTCCTCATTATGGGGATGGCCCTGCTTGCTTCAGGTAATTGACTTACTAAGCAGTGCATCAGAGATGGAATAGACAACCAAGTAATCAACAACAGCTCCCATGTAGGTATCCAGATTCCCTTTAAGTCCACCTCAAGTATGCCTATTTATCAGAAAATAATACATTGAATGGAGCTGCTGTTTAATGTACACAGTGCATTAACTGTAACTGTAGTACATTTATTTGTGCTGTGCGAAGACTTTAAAATGATAAAAAAATCAATATCTCGCTGTCACGGAAGGTACTGTTATGATGCATTTCAGCAGTTAATTGCGGAGTCCTTAGAAGAGCTCCAGGTTTGGTTAATAAGGACTCTTCCCCTCTATACACAGACCATTTAGATGTGATCTGGGTGTGTTGTCACTGAAGGCATGACAAAGAAATATCAAAAACTCTTTCAATATAAGGAATAAATAATACATAACAGAATTAGTTTGCATTCTGATCAACTCGTTTTGCTTGCATTTCAGACCGTGGAATGTTATTAAATTGTCGTAAACCTAAAGATAATCAAATTACAGCACTGACAGTTCACCTGACCGGCACATGAAGGAAGTCGCGACTTATGTCATGTTCAGTTTGAATGACACAAATTAATTTAATAACATGCCTGATAGTATAGCTGGTGTCTTTTTCTTTAAAAAAAAAAAAAATCTAACATAAATATAGATGAATTGAAATCCAGACTGTGCATTTTTTTTTCTCAAAGGAATACATTTGTGGGGTACATCTGATTTAAAACGGGCCTGACAAGCAAAAGTATACCTAAAAAAAAGGTGGCATCTCTTCCTGGCTTTTGCAGCGACAAATAAATAAAAAATGAAGTGGATATGACAATCCTGTTGAAAAGCAGTTTCCACTAGCACCAATTCCACAACAAAAATATGATGTAGAGACTCCATGAGTAAAAGAATTAGGATCCAATGCATGAAATGTGCAGGCTAGGACAGTCAGCCTGGGAAAGAAAGAACCAGATGATGCTATATGCCATTCATCCAGAAAGTGAGGCCGGCTCTATCTGACTTGCCTCAGCTTCTAATGCACACCGAGAAAGCTTGCAGAGTGCAGTGAAATCAGAGTAAGCAATTTCATTACAAGAGAGGGGCCTGTAAAACTGTGCTAGACTGAAAGGTAGGCTGGAGGTCAATTTTAAGGTTAGCATTAGGGTTAAAGATAGGGCACGGGTTAGCATTAGGGTTTGCTTGGATTAACAACAAAGCTATTGGTTCCCATATTAGCATTGATATGGCAGACATCCCAGCTCTCCCGGCGGACGCTCCGGGAGTCTCCCGCTATTAGATAGCGGCTCCCGGAAAGGTTTACTCTGCTCAATTGAGCAGAGTAAACCTTTCCCTGCTCTGTTTTTTTTTTTTCTTCTTCTGACATCGGAGCCGCTGGCCGCCATCAGTCAGAAAAAAAACCAAAATAGCATAGGAATGCATAGCTAGATTCCTATTGGCTATTTCACTTTGCAATAGCCAGTAGAAAACTAGCTATTGAACCCGCCCACTGCTGCTGTCAATCAGCAGAGGGGGACCTGAAGTTCTCCATCAGGTCCTCTTCTAGTGATTGACAGCAGTAGAGGGCGGGTGCAATAGCCAGCATTCCTATGCTGGTTTTTTAAAATTGTATTCAGCTGTCAGAATACTAAAAAAAAACAAAAAAACCTGCAGATAGCAAAGAAGCACCTCCCTGAAATGAGAAGAGCACCTCCCTGAAATTGCTTCTTTCAGGTTGGGATCCCTGATATGGTGATCACATGGCTTTGTTAGAGAACAAAGCCATGTGTTGTGTAATTTCCATGCAAACTTTGCCTGAGAAATCCACATGGAACAATTAATAGCCGATGTAAGTAACATTTCAGTGAAGGAATCCTTAATTTCACAAAATCAAGTATGGTATATATACAGTATATTATACTGCCCTACAGTCTGCAGTGATGGCAAGCCAACTCTGATTCATCATTATTGTGCAGTGGTTATACAGCGGTTTGAGATTTAATCTGTATTTTTGTTTTTTGCATCTTGTTTACCTTTTTTATGTGTAGCTTATCCATCAGATGGGTATGTTTTATTCTCTGCCATTTTTACAGTGTAATATAGGCCTGAAGTGAATTGCTAATCAATTAAAGGACTCTATCTGTAACATTACAAAAAAGATTTGTTTTGCAATAAGCCTCAATGCACTTTAGCATTGCAATGTCTTAAATGACATCAAAAAATAAATATTTCATCTATTTTCTAAGAAGAAATTCCACGCATCTCCTCCACTACACTATACATTAATTTTCTCTTTCTCAGTCCACAGTAACAGAAGTATCATATGTGCCATGTGTGCCTTCTCCATAGTAGAGATTGATGATGTAAATATTGCTGGCTTGGTATATAAAAAAATGGCCTATTAATATGATAGTATTGTTATTATTAAGGTTTTTATTATTATTATTAATGTGAACGCTTAGTGGATGACATTTAGTTTGCTAAATTCCTATGTATAATAAACAATTAGCGTGGGTTTTGTTTTCACTCCTAAAGCTGAAGAATACAAAAAAAAACAAGCTTGTTAACACATAGGGGTCTATTCACTATGCTGCCGAGGGCAGCCGAGTGAATGACCGATCAGAAATGAAGTGAGCCGAACACTGTTCGTCTATTCACTTAGAAAAGACAAGTCCATCGAGTTCAACCACATATGAGAGATTTTAGTGATTGGGTTTACATATACTTTAACATTTTTGTGCTTTGCACGTCCCCTTAACTTTATGTTTCTATAATCTACTATATAGTGATTACTATAACAATGTGGTATTGTGTTACTATTTTTATTTAGTAGTAGTAGTGTTTGTATCCCTTGTTTGTTGCTGTGGGACCATCATATTCTTACCCTACACCTGTTAAGGCACAAGTAATTGTTGAACCTACAACCACCTCTTGTACACCTCTTGTACCTCTTGTACAGGTTTTAATGACAATTAACTTTAATTTCTTTCAGCACCAGAAAAATTACACACACCACTGGTGGAGGGGATCAATAGCACTTCCATGAGGATTGCTTGGTCTGCACCTGTAAAGCTTAATGGGCCTTCACCATTCTACCAGCTGGAGAGAATAGAGCCATCACTGACAATAGACAGTAACATGGACTATGTCAAGGGCACTCACTTTCCGGGCCATGGCTACTACAAATTCCCAGCATCCACCCTGCCTGCAAACACGTATTTCACAGGTAATGTTTATCATAGAAATACCATTTATGTGTAATAAATTTGTAGGTGAACAATGCCCAAATATCTTCCCACTTTAGGAAAAAAAAGGCAGTACTCACCCCTCCTTTCTCCAGTGCTGCTCTCTGATTGCTTCTTGGACAGTCGAAGACCTTCAGTCTTCCACCATCTCAAACATCCACCTGGTTAATGAAGATGCCCACTACCTAAAAGAACCACTGGGGATGCTTGAGATGTAGGAAGGGGTGGAGTCAAACCAAGCATTCACAGGAAGTGTCAAAATTTGCACATAACAGCAGATGCCAATATCAGTGTTTTTGACACGTGGCTTTCCCTAAAATAAACCTCCAATTATGCTGTTTGTTTTGGACAAAATAGGCAGTTCTGAAGCCAAAAGGCTAAGGGCTGGAAGTCATGGAGGGTTTTTAGGCAATTATAGGACCTTCACAGACACTTAAAATTGTGCAAAATATCATATTTTATTAAAGACATTAACAATACAAAACAAAATGTCACGTTTGCTGCTCATCTTGGAAAGCCTCAACACATATGCTATGCTATTTGAATCAACAGGCAATATCGCCATTGCAGTCTTCTCCTCGTTGCTCGGTTTTCTCCTACGGTCCCCTAGGAGGAATCAAGGTCATGACTATTCAAGCCTCTGCAGTCCTGTTTTGCTCACTCCAATGGGAGAATAGCTGCTGCTATATTCATATATGGTTACAATCACCCACATCATGTGTTCCTCCTGATGAAGCCACGGCTGTGGCGAAACACGTATCGGATTTTCTACAACAGTAACCGTCCATTAATTCCAACTAAGGACTCACTGATCATGACTGGTCATCATCTCTGTATATGAGTATACAAGGTTTATGCTTACCAAGTTTAGGCTGAGCACCAATATGCATTTACTGTGTGTTTTTTTGTTTTTGTTATTTTTAATGTCTTTAATAAAATATGATATTTTTATACAATTTTAAGTGTCTGTGAAGGTCCTATCATTGCCTAAAAGCCCTCCATGACTTCCAGCCCTTAGCCTTTTGGCATCGGAACTGTCTCCTTTGTCCACATATTGCTTTATGGGTGTGGCTGTAGGACCTTCCTCTCTTGAACATAGTCTTATTACTAAACTATGCTGTTTATTTCATCATATGCTCAGTTTAAATTTGAAATGCCCAAGTTAAATATAATGTAGATAAATAATATATTAGTAGATTAATAAAACTATCCTGCATGTGGAAAAGGCATGTTTTCAATATAGATGTCAATTAAAACCTGTATGTATGTGCACAATAGATGCAACAGTTTCAGTGTGTATAACTAAATCTGCAGCTGCAGTTACTTATTATAAGATAGATAGATAGATAGATAGATAGATAGATAGATAGATAGATAGATAGATAGATAGATATTTTTTTAAATAGTTCTGACTTCTCAATCATTTTTGTGTCCTAAAAGTTTTCCTCGCCCTGCTGCGAGTGTGGCAGTGCCGGTAATCGGATGAAATATGGTGCCCGGCGCACTCTTCATGCTTGGCTATGAATGATGTACATAATCAAGATTTATTATGTCTTTGAATCCTAATTGCCTGTTATGAATCACAGTTAATCACACAATCAATGTGCAGTTAATGCAAAGTTCATTTAAACATATGCATTTCCTTTACATTTCCAGCACTGACATAGAGGTGACACTCTTTTGTTCTTGTTTTATCGTACGGTATTGATATCACCACTATACTGTATTTTACCTGTGAGTATTTAAAGGGATCATGCACCCAAAATATAAAAAGTATATTTCAGAGATTGCTAAATTATATCACTGTAACTGGAGATGTGTGTTTCACTTATCAGAAACTGTTTGCACAGATTTTGACCTCTATCAGTCATGGTCTATCAAACATTTACAACATAATTCAATACAAAAGGGTTAAAGATTTACTAAAAGAGCAATGTGCACTCTGAGTGGTCAATCATGTGCATGGAAATATTTTAAAAAAATGATTTTGCATTACAAGATGGTGTTTGAAGGAAACACAGTTCTAATAACTAAATTTAAATTTTCTGTTTTTAACCGTGGAGGGTGGAAAATGTTCCACAGATATCATCAGTGAGATGTTGTGGAATTAGATTGCATAAAGCCTGCTCATTTTGTTTTCAGATCTAAACTCTATGGGCAAAAGTATGAGGGAAACCCATCCAAATGTTGAGTTTAGATGTTTCCAGTGAAGGGTATTGTTAATCTTGTATCTTACAAGGACATTTAGACGGTTGTGCACTTCCAGCCTGATGGAAACAGTTTGCGGAAGATCCTTCTCTGTTCAAGTAAGACTGTGCACAAATCCAGCTTTTTTAGACATGCATTGATGAGTTTGCTATGGAACCCAAGTGGCACAGAACCCTGACCTCAACTGTACTGAACACCTTTGGGAAAAAATAAATGCCAATTGTGAGCCTTTCTTCTCATTCCAAATCAGTACATGACCTTAAATG
The DNA here is from genome assembly GCF_000935625.1 of Nanorana parkeri. Taxonomy (NCBI): domain Eukaryota; kingdom Metazoa; phylum Chordata; class Amphibia; order Anura; family Dicroglossidae; genus Nanorana; species Nanorana parkeri. Next base: position 928,000 of record NW_017306269.1, read on the forward strand.
CTCTTTTGGCTGGATAGGCTCAAATTCCCACAGACATTCCAAAATCTTATGGAAAGCCCTGCCACAAGAGTAGAAAAACCTTCCCCACACTACAATATCATCTAGTTTATGTTGGCATCTGCTCCTACATCTTCATGTACAATGTAGGACCTGTGGTGGCCCTGGTCCTGTCTTGTATGTGACAATGTTGGTGAGAGGGGTAGAGGCATGACTAATCTGAGACTTCAAGGAACCAGTTGTCAAAAACAGAACCGGCTGGGAGAACACTGTGGGTCCCTTTGAGATTTAAGTATATATTACTCACTTTCTGGTCTTTCCCTAGAAAAAGGAGCAAAGGAGCATTCTTTTCTTTATCAGCTGGGGGGAAGGGGGGTGTGAATTATTGTATTACTTCCCAGAGTTAGGCTTTACCTATGTTCCAACCCTTCACCGTTCTATCCAATACCAAAAAACTATTTTTAAAAAAAAGTGAGATTTTCCCTCACCTAGAAAAAAATACAGGGTGAAGATGAATACTACAATAAGAATCTCTAATTCTCCCCTACTCTATCTAAAACAAAAATAGAAAGTTTGGGCTTTGGATAGAGTATAAGCTAAGATTGTATCAAAAGTATTTTTTAAAAAGGTTACATTAAGTACACGGCTATGTGTCAGTCTAAAGCATTTTTGGACTCTACCTGGTCTGGCCACCTGCTGGGGAACACCAGCTATTCATTAAAGAAGAAGGTGAGTGTTTGGTTGGTCGGTTGGGTGGTTGGCACCTTTCAGGCAGAAACCAGATGAATCTGGTAGTCTAGTGCAGGAGGTAAGGGGATGTAAATTAGAGGGGCTGTGCAGGTAAGCTGCATCCCTGGAGCCTATTTAAATGAAAAGTGTTCATCTCTGACTGAAGTGTACCTTTAATTAGCATGAGATATAATATTAATGGGTAAAATGAAGAGACTCTGGATAACGTTGAACAAGTCTTCCCTGATTTAGCAAGCATTAACCTGGTATTGATTTATTTGGGATATAAATGGTCGTGCCGACAACCTGAAGACTAGACTTCTTAAAATTGCTGACCCAATTACTATTAAACCTTTTGATGACACATTAATACGTCCATTTGGACTAGTAAAATACAGCCCTCTAGAAGTCTGCTGGATGTTCCGGGTTTGAAAAATGGAGACATAAGTTTATTTAAAATAATTATTGACCTGAGCTAACCTCTTCATTTCATACCCACTGATCATTCCTGAGGTAAGTAATTAGATTTTTATAGCTGGAGATTATAATCAATGTTATACAGCCATCTTTATTGATTCAATCAAGGCCTTTGCTCTAGCGCTCACTAACTATTTCAACAAAACTTGTAACTCTTCAATTACAAATACAATCAGGAAAATTGATACTTGGAATGCAGAGGTGAAAGCTGTAAGATATCAGAGTCTTAGGTAGTTTGGTAATATGGGAAGGTATTAATTACTTAATATGAGTTGATTCATCTGCTCAAGCTTAGACTAGAGTGGGATCTGGACAATTTCAAGGAAGTCAATGATTCAAAGTGTAAAACTTTTTGTGTAGTTCTTTTATCTCTCTATTAATCCTTCGCACTGTTCCCAGCATGCTTTGTGAGGGCTATTAAATCAATACTTTGCTTACAGTACCACATTCATTAATCATGTGACCTGCAGTTGTGGTGTCAACAACCCCTGCAAAGTTTTAGGCAGGCTCCAGTGTAAGGTTAAGTGAAATTGAGGTTTTTAAATTTCTCCATTATTTTGGGCACAATTGGAGGATTTCAACCAAATGTTGCCATTTTGCTGAAATGCATCGCAGTCAATGGGGAAAGCAAAATTGAGGTAATTTCTGATGGTTTTTAGGGAAGTCATTCCAGCTTAGAACCCACATGTTCTTCACTAGGAACATGGAAGAGCATGCGCATCCAAAGCTGGAGTGCAAACATGAGTTGAGAAATTTTAGGTGCACACCTTACATCAAAGTGATCAGAGAGATAGAGAGTTCGGAAATAACTATGATGATGGTTGGCATTGTCATTATCAGTCTGAAAGTGTGTAGTTCGTTATCAGCAGGTCAAAATGTTTGTGATGAGAACTCATGCCTGAGGAAGGAATTACAATTGTGGCTCCAAAACCTCACTCATACCGTATGTGTTCATTAAAATTGCTTTGGACAAGCATAGGTGTGCTGATGACGAACAACTCACTTCCAAGCTGTAGTGCAACACCAGGCACCTACCAAACCATTAGTGTCCTCTGTTTTTGAATAAGTTAATTACTTTAAACAATAATATAAATGGATGTAGGTGTCAGGTGTCATTATATCTTTGGATATTTATTGGCATTTATTGGAACAGAAAAATATTGTCTTCCATAAATAGAACAATGATCTTTAAATGGCTCCTGAAGCTTACAGAAGGTCCTTCCAGTTGCCCAACAGCAACCCTCATAAGCCCCATTATTTCCGGTTTGTTCAAAACAAAGAATAAACAGTGCAAGAAAAACAAAATTTGAATTTAAATTAACAGTTACCAAATCACAATCAAATCCAAAAAAAGTAAAAAAACCAACAAAGAACATAAATTCAAATATGTGAAACTAGCATAAATATACCAAAAAGTAATTCACACCCTGTAAATAGAAGAAAATAAAGTAGATTGGAGGTCTTTTACATAATTTGTTGTTTGATAATAGAAACTGACAACATTTCACCTAAATTGAAGTGAATTTTAATGACATAAAAATAAATGTAGCCAAAATCATTTCACTCATCCCTATCACAGTGAACTAGTGATACAACAACCAGATATTGCCGTTCCCTCCCTCCCTTTAAAATTAACTCCATTACAAAAACTAGAGGCCACCACCTAAAATTGGTGGAAAAAAATTCCAGCACAAGGGGCGAAGGGGGTTCTTCACAGGCGGTGATTTCAGCAAATAATGTGGAATTGTTCAAGAAACTTTTGGACGATTTCTTAAGGGACCGTAATATACAGGGGTACAGGTACTCCTAGAGTGAGATCCTAATAGGTTGGACTCGATGGACTAATGTCTTTATTCAACCTCAAATACTATGTAACTATGTAGTGAGTGCTGCCTTCCGTCTGCCGATCACTTTCATCAATTTCCTGGATTTCCAGTGTGCTTTGCGTCTCTTTGTCTGCTGCTTGATGTGATGCAATATTGATTGCTGAAGACTACATATCCCATCATGCATTGCTTCCAGCAAACAATGATACTGTTACATTGTGCATTGAGGAAGTACACCCTCTTTCCCTGCTGATTGATGTGATGCAATCTTGATTGCTGAAGACTACATATCCCATCATGCATTGCTTCCAGCAAGCAGTGATACTGTTGCATTGTGCTTTGGGGAAGTACATCCTATGGCAGTGATGGTGAACCCGAGTGCTCAAACTGAAAACCTATGGCATGTGTGCCACAGCTGGCATGCAGGGTCCTCTCTGCTAGCATGCGAGCCCAGGTCTGGATTAACAACTCCCACTCCAGGCCAGCCCAACCATCCCGGTGTTCTATCGAAAAGGCCAACTTGTGGAGATCTCCAACTCATTACGCCACGACCGGGGACTTGCTAGTAGGAGATGTTGCTAGGGTGAGTGCACCGGCCGTGGCAGTTTCAGAATCCTCGTCGAGTTCTCAAATTCCCATCAGTGCGCCTGTACGGCTTCACAATTCTTGTCCTTGCAAAGCAAAGTCAGCCAATCAGAGACCACATTCTGCTAACAGATGCCATGTTATGCAATCAGGTGGACGCGCAGGCACATTAACACCAGTTGGAGAACTTAATACTGCTCTTGATGAGGATTGCGAAGCCGCGCAGGTCCACTGACGGGAATTTGGACAACTCGACGAGGATTCTGACACTGCCATGGCTAGCGCATGCGCACTAGCACCATCTCGTCTAAATCTCCTACTGGCAAGTCCCCGGTCGTGACGTAACGAGCTGGAGATCTCGCCAAGTTGGCCTTTTCGATAGAACATTGGGACAGTTGGGCTGGACTGGAGTGGGAGCTATTAATCCGGACCTGGGCTCGCGTACCAGCAGAGAGCACCCTGCGTGCCTGCTGTGGCACACATGCCGTAGGATCGCCACTGCTGAGCTATTGGCATCTTCAATAAGTAAGTTTACAAACTTCTAGATTTATACATATATATGTATATATGTAGACAGAAATACAGCGAGTCACAATAACAAAGCGTACACCATTAAGGGGTCATATTCATGCACATCTGCTAACGTGGTGTACATGATACAGTCAGGGGTGTAACTAGAAATCACAGGGCCCCATAGCAAAATTTTGTATGGGGCCCTGTGATTTCTAGTTACGCCCACCTGATAACCCAAACAGCCCACTTGAGGGTGACCCTGCAGAGCCCACCATAGACTCTCTATGGTGGGCTCTGCAGGGTCTCAGGCGGGCGGTCAAGCCCTCTTACCTGTCAGCCCTGATCCTCTTTCCGTCTCCTTCTCCTCCACGATCGACTCCTCCGTCACTGGACCCCGCCTCCTCAATCGCCGGACCCTGCCTCCTCGATAGCTGGACCCCGCCTCCTCGATAGCCGGACCCCGCCTCCTCGATAGCTTCGGAGGAGGTGGCTGGGCCCATCATCGGCAGCGATGTAGGAGGCAGGGCC